>NC_064639.1:806411075-806720275 GCF_023864345.2 Schistocerca serialis cubense
GATATTTCGACGAAGTAACATATCGAGAAAGGAACATAAATAAGAGCCGATGGCGTCTTTGACTAACAATGAAAACATCGTGGTCGATTTCACGCATTGCTTAAATTTTCAGAAGTTGGAGGCCCTTAAGAAAGCGGTTAGGAGCACAGCTTCGAGCCTTTGCGCCACGTATTCAAATAATTCTTACGTTTCACTCTTTTGTTGTTGCGGAAAAACGTGACATCAACACTTTTTGTGACGTCGGGAAATACAATCGAATTATGTCAAAAGAAGTGAGCATTTCAAATCCTAATAAAACAGCTGTTATCATCACAAATATTATATAATGAATGATAATTGGGAATTAAAAACATTTAAATTCTAGAAAAAGAAATCGGAGTAGCACGAACAATGAACTAAATCACATGAGCCACAGTCACATTTTCTAGTTTGAATGTAATTAGGAAAACATTCTTGTTAACAGAGCTGAATACCTTGTGATCTGGAGATAATTCCGCTGAAGACTACGCGTATAGAAGCAATTTCACTAGAGCTAGAGCCTGCGTTTGGTTATGGATAAAGCCGTTATTTTGATTGCATCACTGCATCATTTATATTTGTGGTTTCCTTTTGCTGGGCAATGAAAATAGGACACTTACGCAATCGGGAAAATGCCGCTCTGCTGCAAATGTCGGTACACGTCGCAGAGTTACCATAAAGGTATACATTTTGGTGGAATTACTTTTAATGAGAACATCGGGATTCCAATTTCGTCGACAACAAGTCTATTTGGTAAGGAATGATTGATCCTTCCATCCCACAAGTCAATAATGTGGAGAAACGGCTCCATTTCTACGTAAGGCTGGAAAACGTTCTACACTCCTGGAAATGGAAAAAAGAACACATTGACACCGGTGTGTCAGACCCACCATACTTGCTCCGGACACTGCGAGAGGGCTGTACAAGCAATGATCACACGCACGGCACAGCGGACACTCCAGGAACCGCGGTGTTGGCCGTCGAATGGCGCTAGCTGCGCAGCATTTGTGCACCGCCGCCGTCAGTGTCAGCCAGTTTGCCGTGGCATACGGAGCTCCATCGCAGTCTTTAACACTGGTAGCATGCCGCGACAGCGTGGACGTGAACCGTATGTGCAGTTGACGGACTTTGAGCTAGGGCGTATAGTGGGCATGCGGGAGGCCGGGTGGACGTACCGCCGAATTGCTCAACACGTGGGGCGTGAGGTCTCCACAGTACATCGATGTTGTCGCCAGTGGTCGGCGGAAGGTGCACGTGCCCGTCGACCTGGGACCGGACCGCAGAGACGCACGGATGCACGCCAAGACCGTAGGATCCTACGCAGTGCCGTAGGGGACCGCACCGACACTTCCCAGCAAATTAGGGACACTGTTGCTCCTGGGGTATCGGCGAGGACCATTCGCAACCGTCTCCATGAAGCTGGGCTACGGTCCCGCACACCGTTAGGCCGTCTTCCGCTCACGCCCCAACATCGTGCAGCCCGCCTCCAGTGGTGTCGCGACAGGCGTGAATGGAGGGACGAATGGTGAAGTGTCGTCTTCAGCGATGATAGTCGCTTCAGCCTTGGTGCCAATGATGGTCGTATGCGTGTTTGGCGCCGTGCAGGTGAGCGCCACAATCAGGACTGCATACGACCGAGGCACACAAGGCCAACACCCGGCATCATGGTGTGGGGAGCGATCTCCTACACTGGCCGTACACCACTGGTGATCGTCGAGGGGACACTGAATAGTGCACGGTACATCCAAACCGTCATCGAACCCATCGTTCTACCATTCCTAGACCGGCAAGGGAACTTGCTGTTCCAACAGGACAATGCACGTCCGCATGTATCCCGTGCCACCCAACGTGCTCTAGAAGGTGTAAGTCAACTACCCTGGCCAGCAAGATCTCCGGATCTGTCCCCCATTGAGCATGTTTGGGACTGGATGAAGCGTCGTCTCACGCGGTCTGCACGTCCAGCACGAACGCTGGTCCAACTGAGGCGCCAGGTGGAAATGGCATGGCAAGCCGTTCCACAGGACTACATCCAGCATCTCTACGATCGTCTCCATGGGAGAACAGCAGCCTGCATTGCTGCGAAAGGTGGATATACACTGTACTAGTGCCGACATTGTGCATGCTCTGTTGCCTGTGTCTATGTGCCTGTGGTTCTGTCAGTGTGATCATGTGATGTATCTGACCCCAGGAATGTGTCAATAAAGTTTCCCCTTCCTGGGACAATGAATTCACGGTGTTCTTATTTCAATTTCCAGGAGCGTATAAGAATTTATGATAGGCATCGTTTATAAGGTCTTCCGATTTTGTCACTATTGCGTACACATCCTGTTGCCATTCCATTAATTGGTTTATGTCTGACCAAATTTGCCATCGACTTATTAGGAACTAACAAATACTGACGGTAACAATTTTTTGGAAAGTGTTAACCCGTTTCAGTTGTGATGATAAAAGTTGTTTGAAATAGTAGCTGAAGTGCTCAAATTTTTCAATATTTCTATTGTATTTCACGATTACATAAAAATATTGATGCCATATATTTCCACGAGAGCGAAAGAGAAGGGAAAAAAAAACAAGATAAGATTATATTTGAACAAGGGGCGCAAAAATTCTAAGCTGTGTTTGTAGCCACCCCTTCCAACTCAGATGTACGAAGCAAGATAGGACTGATGAAGTCGCATTGAAGCCAAAATACGTGTCCCTCTATTTTCACGCTTCTTTAACCCTCGCACGTTTCGACTGTATCAGAGAGCGACATATGGCGGTTCCCCTTGTAAGAGGAAACACAAATTCTTCTTCTCTTCAAAAAGATGCGAGTGGAGCAGATTTTTGTATCGAAAGTAATGATTCAGATTCAGTATAATTTCAGTCATTTACAGCGAATGACCCGTGAATTATGAGAGCCTTCTGCTTCCAGCGTTACTATGATATTTTCTTGGCCTTCTTGTGGGACGAAAAACCTCGCACTAAGAATTTTCTGTAAGCGATGTGCTGAATGCGAGTGACAGCTGACGAGATTTCCGCTTTCTTCCTTTAGCGTGTTTGGAACCGCTACGGTACGAAACTTAAATATATGCGGATTGTCATCTTGAACCGTGTCATTACCGTTTAGCAATAAATTGAATATTCGGATGAACGATGTTCTAGACATCATTAACTGGGAAATATTGATGTGTCGTCTGCAGGTACCAGACCTTCAGGAACTTGGAATATAAAGATGAATATAACCAGGGTGAACGCGAACTCCACCTACAACTTTCGGAAGTGGTTAATTGAAATGTTTTGAGATTTTTGCTATCAGGGAGATAAGGTCTACGATGGCACGTAACTGAGTAAATTTATCTTTTTATCTGTATTGCGCTGAAAATATCTGGGCAACACCGGAAATGTGAAGGTATGTGTGGTGTGTCTTCCCGTTACATATTATCCCTCTCTCCTTTAATTGTGTCGATAATTATTCATATATATGTTGGTTGCAATGAAATGCGCTACGCGGACAAAAACATCCTGAATTAATTCCTTGTTGAAGTCCGCGTCTGTCAATACGCTTGCAGCATATACATTATGTTGTCAAAATTATCGAGACAACCCCGAAAAAATACGTTTTTCATATTATGTGCATTGTACTGCCACCTACTGCCATGTCCTCCATATTAGCGACCTCAGTAGTTATTAGACATAATGACAGAGCAGGATGGGGAGCGCCTTGGAACACACGGACTTCGAACGTGGTCAGGTGATTGGGTGTCACTTGTGTCATACGTCTGTACGCGGGATTTACACTCTCCTAAACATCACTAGGTCCACTATTTCCAATGTGATAGTTAAGTGGAAAAGTGGAGGGACACGTACTGCACAAAAGCGTACAGGCCAAACTCGTCTGTTGACTGACAGAGACCGCCGACAGTTTAAGACGGTCGTAGTGTGTTTTAAGCAGACATCTATCCAGTTCATGACACAGGAATTCCAAACTGCATCAGGATCCACTGCAAGTATTCTGACAGTTAGGCGGGAGGTGAGAAAACTTGGATTTCAGGGTCGAGAGGCTGCTCATAAGTCACACATCACGCTGGTAAATGCCAAGCGACGCCTCACTTGGTGTAAGGAACGTAAACATTGGACGACTGAACAGTGGAAAAATGTTGTGTGGAATGATGAAACACGGTACACAGTGTGGCGATCCGATGGCAGGGTGTGTTATGGTGAATGCCCAGTAAACGTCATCTGCCTGAGTGTGTAGTGCCAACAGTAAAATTTGGAGGCGGTGGTGTGATGGTGTGATCGTGTTTTTCAGGGAGGGGGCTTGCACCCCTTGTTGTTTTGCATGGCACTATCACGGCACAGGCGTACATTGATGTTTTAACCACCTTCTTGCTTCCCACTGTTGAAGAGTAATTCGGGATGGCGATTGCATCTTTCAACACGATCGAGTAACTGTCCATAATTCACGGGCCGTGGCGAAGTGGTTACACGACAATAACATCCCTGTAATGGATTAGCCAGCACAGAGCCCTGATATGAATTCTATAGAACAACTTTGGATGTTTTGGAACGTCGACTTCGTGCCAGACCTCACCGACCGACATCGATACCTCTCCTGAGTGCAGCACTCCGTGAAGAATGGGCTGCCATTCCACAAGAAACCTTCCAGCGCCTGATTGAACGTATGGCTGCGAAAGTGGAAGCTGTCATCAAGACTAAGGGTGGGCCAACACCATACTGGATTCCAGCATTACCGATCGAGGGCCCCACGTACTTGTTAGCCGTTTTCAACCATGTTTCCTGATACTTTCGATCACATAGTGTACCACACACGTAGCTTGTTAAATAATCTAAATTAAAATCACCCGGTATAAATATATGCTACAGACACAAACAATATAAACACCCCCGCAATAATTAAAATATTCTGTTATGACCCGATTTGAACGGCGAAATGCTTTTTAAGTATCTGACAAAAATTAATTTTACATTTTCTAGGAAGAGATCATTTCAGTAATACGAGAAAAGATATTAATATTGATGCAGGCTAGAGCCCTGAAATTTATTCTCTGTTAAATTTACTATACAGTGTGTTACAAAAAGGTACGCCCAAACTTTCAGGAAACATTCCTCACACAAAAATAAAGGAAAGATGTTATGTGGACATGTGTCCGGAAACGCTTAATTTCCATGTTAGAGCTCATTTTAGTTTCGTCAGTATGTACTGTACGTCCTCGATTCACCGCCAGTTGGCCCAATTGAAGGAAGGTAATTTTGACTTCGGTGCTTGTGTTGACATGCGACTCATTGCTCTACAGTACTAGCATCAAGCACATCAGTACGTAGTATCAACAGGTTAGTGTTCATCACGAACGTGGTTTTGCAGTCAGTGCAATGTTTACAAATGCGGAGTTGGCAGATGCCCATTTGATGTATAGATTAGCACGGGACAATAGCCGTGGCGCGGTACGTTTGTATCGAGACAGATTTCCAGGACGAATGTGTCCCGACAGGAAGACGTTCGAAGGAATTGATCGGCGTCTTAGGGAGCACTGAACATTCCAGCTTATGACTCGCGATTGGGGAAGACCTAGAACGACGAGGACACCTGCAATGGACGAGGCAATTCTTCGTGCAGTTGACGATAACCCTAATGTCAGCGTCAGGGAAGTTGCTGCTATACAAGGTAACGTTGACCGCGTCACTGTATGGGGAATGCTACGGGAGAACCAGTTGTTTCCGTACTATGCACAGCGTGTGGAGGCACTATCAGCAGCTGATTGGCCTCCACGGGTACACTTCTGCGAGTGGTTCATCCAACAATGTGTCAATCCTCATTTCAGTGCAAATGTTCTCTTTACGGTGAGGCTTCATTCCAACGTGATCAAATTGTAAATTTTCAGAATCAACATGTGTGTGCTGACGAGAATCCGCACGCAATTGTGCATTCACGTCATCAACACAGATTTTCTGTGAAAGTTTGGGCAGGCATTGTTGGTAATGTCTTGATTTGGCCCCATGTTCTTCCACCTACCCTCAATGGAGCACGTTATCATGATTTCATACGGGATACTCTACCTGTGCTGCTAGAACATGTGCCTTTACAAGTACGACACAACATGTGGTTCATGCACGATGGAGCTCCTGCACATTTCAGTCGAAGTGTTCGTACGCTTCTCAACAACAGATTCGGTGACCAATGGATTGGTAGAGACGGACCAATTCCATGGCCTCCACGCTGTCCTGACCTCAACCCTCTTGACTTTCATTTATGGGGGCATTTGAGAGCTCTTGTCTACGCAACCCCGGTACCAAATGTACAGACTCTTCGTGCTCGTATTGTGGACGGCTGTGATGCAATGCGCCATTCTCCAGGGCTGCATCAGCGCATCAGGGATTCCATGCGACGGAGGGTGGATGCATGTATCCTCGCTAACGGAGGACATTTTGAACATTTCCTGTAACAAAGTGTTTGAAGTCACGTTAGTACGTTCTGTTGCTGTATGTTTCCATTCCATGATTAATGTGATTTGAAGAGAAGTAATAAAATGAGCTCTAACATGGAAAGTAAGCGTTTCCGGACAGATGTCCACATAACATATTTTCTTTCTTTGCGTGTGAGAAATGTTTCCTGAAAGTTTGGCCCTACCTTTTTGTAACACCCTGTATAACCTGCCTGGCTTTAGTGGAGTGAATTTCAAACATTCGGTAAAACTGTTTACAACCATTTATTATATCATTCTGCCGGCTGTAGTTCCTAAATGATTACTATTTTTATTCTTTATGTAATGGCTGTCTATGCATCGGTGGGTAATCGGCGTTTGGAGGTGAACACGCATTTTTTATTTCTCTTTCATTATTACTCCTGTTTCCTGGGATATTGAATTGCATTGTATGGAACCGGGGAGCTAGAAACGGGCATGGGTGTGTGTGACGTCCTTAGGTTAGTTAGTTTTAAGTAGTTCTAAGTTCTAGGGGACTGATGACCTCAGAAGTTAAGTCCCATATGCTCAGAGCCATTTGAACCATTTGAACCCAGGAACGACGGAGAGGCTTCGTCCCCGCCGTAGCCCGCAGTGGTACACGACCCCACAACAGGCTACAGCAGTCCACCCACCCCACCGCTGCTCCACACCGAACGCAGGGTTATTGTGCGGTTCGGCCACCTGTGGACCCCCCCCCCCCCCCCCCTCCCTGGGAACGTCTCACATCAGACAAGTGTAACCCAAATGTTTGCGTGGCAGAGTAATCATGGTGTACGCGTACGTGGAGAAAGTATTTGCGCAGCAATCGTCGACATAGTGTAACTGAGGCGGAATAAGGGGAACCAGCCCGCATTCGGAGGCAGATGGAAAACCGCCTTAAAAACCATCCACCGACTGGCCGACATACTGGACCTCGACACAAATCCGCCGGGCGGATTCGTGCCGGGGACCGGCACGCCTTCCAGCCTGGAAAGCAGTGCGTTAGACGGAACGGCTAACCAGGCCGGCTTCCTGGGATATATTTCTAATGGAATTTTTCCATTTGACGGTACATCACTCACGGAACTTGCTAGAGACAACAGGAGTGCGTATTTTACTTTCGCAACAAATTTTGTATTGAGCACTGCTTGCTTCTGTTTCCGATTTGTTTCTTCGTTAGTGTTAGTTGTACGTTAACAGCGATACACCGTTCTATGGACCGGTTTACTGATGAAAGAGATTGCCGAAATACACACTAAGTCAATTTGGCATACCTTTTTTATTCTATGTTCCTTGGGTGCAACCACAACAGAGGGGTATCTGTTGAGAGGCCAGACAAACGTGTGGCTCTTGAGGAGGGGCAGCAGCCTTTTCAAGAGTTGCAGGGGCAACAGTCTGGGTGATTGACTGATCTGGCCTTCTGACACTAACTAGATCGGCCTTGCTGTTCTGGTACTGCGAACGGCTGATAGCAAGGGGAAACTACGGCCGTAATTTTTCCCGAGGGCATGCAGCTTTACTGTATGATTAAATGATAATGGCATCCTCTTGGGTAAAATATTCCGGAGGTAAAACAGTCCCCCATTCGGATCTCCGGGCGGGGACTACTCAGGAGTACGTCGTTATCAGGAGAAAGAAAACTGGCGTTCTTTGGATCGGATCGTGGAATGTCAGATCCCTTAATCGGGCAGGTAGGTTAGAAAATTTAAAAAGGGAAATGGATAGGTTAAAGTTAGATATAGTGGGAATTAATGGAGTTCGGTGGCGGGAGGAACAAGACTTTTGGTCAGATGAACACAGGGTTATAAGTACAAAATCAAATAGGGGTAATGCAGGAGTAGGTTTAATAATGAATAAAAAATAGGAGTGCGGGTAAGCTGCTACCAATGGAGCGTGGAATGTCAGATCCCTTAATGGAGCAGGTAGGTTAGAAAATTTACAAAGGGAAATGGATAGGTTAAAGTCAGATGTAGGGGAATTAGTGAAGTTCGGTGGCAGGAGTGTTATAAATAAAAAATCAAATAGAGGTAATGCAGGAGTAGGTTTAATAATGAATAAAAAATAGGAGTGCGGGTAAGCTACTACAAACAGCATAGTGAACCCATTATTGTGACCAAGATAGACACGAAGCCCACGCCTACCACAGTAGTACAAGTTCACATGTCAACTAGCTCCGCAGATGACGAAGAGATTTGTGAAATGTATGATGAGACAAAAGAAATTATTCAGATAGTGAAGAGAGACGAAAATTTAATAGTTCTGGGTGACTGGTATTCGATAGTAGGAAAATGAATAGAAGAAAATGTAGTAGGTGAATATGGAATGGGGGTAAGATATGAAAGAGGAAGCCGCCTGGTAGAATTTTGCACAGAGCGTAACTTAATCATAGCTAACACTTGATACAAGATTCATAAAAGAAGGTTGTACACATGGAAGAGGCCTGGAGATACTCGAAGGTTTCAGATAGATTATATAATCGTAAGACAGAGATTTAGGAACCAGGTTTGGCTCAAATGGCTCTGAGCACTATGGGACTTAACTTCTGTGGTCATCAGTCCCCTAGAACTTAGAACTACTTAAACCTAACTAACCTAAGCACATCAGAAACATCCATGCCCGAGGCAGGATTCGAACCTGCGACCGTTGCGGTCTTGCGGTTCCAGACTGCAGCGCCTTTAACCGCACGGCCACTTCGGCCGGCATTAATTTTGTCCTCTCGTTTACAACGAGCAATCCATTTACGCTGTAGTTCAACATTTTTTGGAAAACGAAGATAAATTACGCCTTCAGTCTTACGACCGCTATTACTACATTCAGCAACTGCACAATACGACGTATTTGTAGACATAATTCCAAAAACGAAGCTACAAGACTCACGGAACAAATTCCTTTACAACTGAACACTCGGCAGGACAAGAAATACACACAAACTAACATGAAACACGAACTCACATGCACTCCTTCGATAGAAACACTGAGCGACACCGTTGTAAACAAACTGCAGTAGCTGCCAGGTGACGTCACAGCTCGAGATTCATCATGGCGGAGAAAAGGGTGGTAGGCCGCATTTGCACTTCCGTGGTTGTACCTACGGTACGGCTATTTGTATCGCTGAGGCGCGCAAGCCTCCCCACCAACGGCAACGTCTATGGTTCATGGGGTGAAGTAAAATATACTGGTACTATAGGCATTAATTGATACTGTCCTAGTTCAGTCGGTAACACAGCTGACTTAAAGGTAACAGAAATGAGATGAAACTCAGTTTCAAATGTGCTTGGACGAACCCACAGACCCAGAGGTGTAACGCACGACGGGCCTGCATGCAAAAATAAAAATCCTGACTCCCTAACATAAAATGTATGACCTATCATTAACTAACGTAACTTTCATCACAGTAGGTAGAAATAGAAATTTAATGTAGAGTTTTAGTAAAATCCCATGTAATATGAACACAGAAATCATTCGTTAAATTATTAATATCGATAAATGTCATTAAAAATTAAAAACTTTATGGTGATTAACAGCTAATATCAATAAGCATAGGCCTACAGTTTTGTCTGTTGTTTGATTGATTTTTACTTATAAAGCCTTGCTGTACTCACTTTGACTCCTAGTGAAACTGGACCATGCGGCTTACTTTCTGTCCTGGAAGGTGTTGATTATTTCACTGGCATCAGAAATCACTTTGGATACTGTGATGGCTGAGTTCACTAACTCTGTCCTAGGTCACAGAATTCCACAGATAGCATGAGCTACAAAAATAAGTGTTCAGCCGAAGAAACAGCAACAGGAATAGTTAAAAACATGTAGAATTTTGTGTATTAATATGGAACGATAGAGCTACGACTGAATTCACTGTTACTAATAGTTTTGTTTATCAATCACCGATGTTAATGAGGCTATTTCTTTTTTAGAGCTTTTTTGATCTTGGAATTTACTGAATAAATCCTCCTCATATTCATTTTGAAGAAGTGTTACCGCACTGTGAATATCTTCGTCGAAAGCAGAATTTATAAATTTTTGGGAAAATGGTTCTGAAGAAATGATTAACATTATACATATCCTCAAATTTGCCCATTTACTTGGCTACAGTGATGTACAAAAAGCCATTAAAATGTTCAGTTTCTTTGCCAAGATGTAGCGATGACGTTGCTTCTTAAAAATTATGTCAACAGCAAGATAAATTATCAGCTGCGTCTGAACATGAGAATAGACTTTATCAGTCTCTACATTTTCCGATTGCATAATTTGTGATACTTTATTGCAGAGCTATCTGAAAAAATCATTTCACATTTCTTTGATTGGTTTTTCAAAGCAACAGCTCGTTCCCCTACTTCCCTTCACTTAGAAATCAATATTATTTTTTACGCAGCGTTAAGTAGTCCAATAGACATAAGCATAACGATGGACTTTTTACGGACTGGTGTCTTGAAGACGAACGTGTTGGGCTAAGCTTTTTAAGGAGCAAAAAGGTACCAAAATTTCCCAACCTTTAATTCTATGTCTGATGAAAAGATGAAGATGCAACGTTTGTATTGTGTCCTAAAAGGACCTGACTTCTTGAATTCCACATGTAGCATTGGTAGGTGCTAGACTTAAAGTGTGCACCGTACAATGCACATACTTTGCAGACTTTTGTCTTCGTTGAATTCTCGTTCTGACAGCTTTGTGTATGCCTGACATACTGGCACAACCGTCATAATCCTGACCACAGCATTTTGTTAAAAAGTCCCTTTCCATCTATTGCACTTATTATATTTCATTTCCTGTTCCTACTGCACTTTGATCTTTTATTTCCAGAAAACGTAAAAAGCTTTCATTTTGTCTTAACGTCACAAGGCTTTCCACTGTAACATGTCTAAACATCCGAGTTAACTGATCTCTTTTTATAATGTCCTATGCTGCATGTGTAATTACAGAAAATAATGAGGCAGCGTTAATGTAATTAATAATTTCTTTTTCAACTGCACAGGATAGGGCATTTTGAATTGAAGGGATAAGGTATTTTTGCATGTAGGTCTGTTTCGGTTTATTTATTAGATTGCGTAATACCGGAATTTACTTTGCGATTAGCTTGATGGTTGCTAAAAAGTCCCCACTGCTTGATTTTCCTATTTTCTCCCTACGTTCCCGAAAATCTATATTATTGGATTTCAGCGTTATCATCATATTCACAATGAGCTCAAGCACCTATTTTCACACGTGCTCACTTTCGCTTGGTTATGAATACATACAGGTGTCAACTGGGCTTTTCATACACCACGAATTGAATACAATGATTGGCATGACACTTGAAAATAGTTTCGTGTCACACTATAATTTTAGTTAGCCACCTCCTATGTCGAACCATTTCCCTCCAAGCTGAAGGGTTTTGTCAAACAAGAAACTGTTTGCTTTCTTCATTTATATACAACTGATAATTGGCGCGATCGTTTGAATAGTCTGTGATACTGACAGGCTTAATTACATGTATGGTGATTTTGGTACGCTATTCTTTTCCGCCTTGATAATTGATAACTGATACCCCTAATGACATCCCTTTTGACAGCAAAAGATATAAAAATTAGTTATCCTGACCTTGACGGTAGCTACTGGCAACAAAACATTGACACTATTGAAAGTTTGACCAACAGAAATACTAGGGACCTAACAACATCTATTCCACGGAGAGAACTAAATGAAAGATTATCAGATGGTCGCTTAATCTACGAAGCATGAAACTCTAAATAAATAATTCAAAATATATGCTTGACGAAGGTTAAAACCCAGAGGAGATAAAGTGATCAAAGATAACATTTATCCAAGAAAAGAGTTGTAGCCGCGTCGAGCTGTAAGTCGCTGCGATTACAATGAAAAACTTCAATAGAGATGTTAATTCGCTCTCTCGTAGACGTCGCGATAGAAGCACGCTTATTGACCGATATTAGATTGTTTCAGACCGATCTGGAATTTTAAAGTTTTTCAGGTATCGTCTTGACGTTTAGTCAAAGTTCTGAAGAAAGGTGATATAGCATTTACCGTTTAGCCAGACAACGGAACAGATATTATACGCGAGGGCAAAGTAACTCGTGTGATACTTAATCAATTCTGAGACTTAGTCGTCGTGATCTGTGATTATCACGAACATTGAAGGACACAGCAGTGTACGAGAGGCCGATATAAACTCTACAAACAGACTTGAGTAGGAAACATATACACGCAATCATGAAGCATTCACAGGTACGCCGTGTTGTCGGAAGCTGTAGTCAACGTCAGAATTGCTTATGCAAATCGTAGCTTCAATTTCGCGAATGACAGATCGGTGTGCTTTCCAGTGCATTGGTTAGATAATTCAGAAGTTCAATAAGCTCAGTTATAACTTTAATACTTCGTATCGTCTACGTCATTTAATTGAACTTCATTGTGTGACTGTGAATAATTATTTTCTTGATAGAACGCAGAAGCTAAAGCTGATTGAGTGACATTATTAACAGGGAACAGTAATTGAACACTGTATTACGACGCTGTCTGTACGTTGCTTAGAGAATACATTATCTCTGGATTTTCGACGTAGGAATTGATGAATTAGCACCGTAACGACACATTAACGACGCTAGCATACTTCACAAATCAACATTCTCGCAAGACTATAATGTGGCATCGGCTTAAAAGGTGGAACTTATAATTTGAGATATCATATTATCTACGTTTGAACATTCATTTGCAAACGGGGCATAAAAAACTATTGTTATCAAGTTTCGCCCAAGCTTATAAGCCCGTCGCGAACGCTCGAAGGATATTTGGTTTATTGTTTGAGATAAAGGGAGTTGTTGCGGTACCGACTGGTGAAGTCGTTGTGTGTAGCAGTAAAGAAGACAGGCAGCCTTCAAACACCATTGCTTCAATTATAAGCGAGGGCCGCTTATACATTTCGGCGTGCAACTCCATCGATACGCTGATATTTGTTAAATGGAAATAGTATCTGAAACTAACCATCAAAGCGAGGAGTTTGTTTCAACAGTCGTGATCGACGGACGCCGGCCTGTGTCAAGCAGACTTGCACATCCATTTCCATCGAGCGGACACACACACTCGCCACACTAGGCAGTTTGAAATGAGTACCGGGGGCAACCCTGGGGCCAAAGCGACTCCTGGTCCCTTGTACGCCCACCCAAAGGCCTCTGTGACAGGCCCTGTACCGCAAGAACTGTCGCGCTAGTGGGTTTGGATTATGAGGATGAGTTACTATAATGAATATTCTCAAAATATGCAATCGTAGCATTAATCGATTCTTTCTGTATTAAGTTAGATGTGTATCAGCTATTGTATACTTGAAACAACACACATGCACAGTGACTACAGGGCGCAACGATGTTATCAACACGTTACTAAAAGAAAATAACACATTCATACAAATTAAGATAAAAAAATCTTCATAAATCAGATGGTTTTAATTGACTGGAGAAAGAACTATGTAAAGATTTATTTGTGAACAGAACTCAAAAAGTAAGTCACTTTACGTACCAAAAAATAATCATGACATAGCAATTTTCAGTACAAAACACTTCCCTTTTTAGGTCATTTGAACATATGAATTTGTTTGCAATTTTGCTAATATAAATATTTTAGTCATTTTTATTAACATGCAAAATTGCCAATTCATTCAATATTTTCTGTGTCATTGTTGACCGCAAAAACATTCTCAGTCGTCTAGGTGCTGAAAACGACCGCCCACAGGTGCAAGAAGTAACAGTCCTCCGAACAAACTTACCAAATTCTGTGAGCATTTCACGCATGGAACCACTGTCTTCTCTACTTAAAATAATTTTAATGTTTGACAAGGTGGCCACTCCGTCTTTCTTCATTCCGCACGCATATAGATACACGTCCCTATGCAGTGTTAGTTTGTCTTTATCAAAGTCTGCCCCATGCAACTGCAGGATTCGATCAGCACCAATATCACCGATAACAAAAGCCTCAAGTTGTGAAATAAGTCCCAGAACCTTCGAGCCAGCGAGTGCACAGCCACATCAATCATTTCAAAAAATATTTGTCTGTACATTTCCTCCGGCGTTTGATACGTATGAGGCTCACTACCTGCGTCGTAGCGTTTTGATATCTTCCTTTTTCTAGGCAGAACTAGTCATCAAAGCTTTGTTTTCCTAATGGTTTCATCCCATAACTCAAAAAATATATCCTGTTGTGGAGCTAAACCTGCAGTCAAAGTTTCCACCAATGTTTAATTTCTCGGTATGGCAATAGTCTCTTCTGAAAAGGACAATGAAGTTCCTCAATCCTGATGAAAACTTAAATAAACTGTTTCAGGGAAATAAGAAATCTGAATTGACGCAGGTTTGAAAAATATCCACTAGCTTTCCTACAGACTTCACATTTTTTTTTTTTTTTCTGATGGATCTTCCAACAATTTCAAGAGAATGTAATAATTCCTTTCCAACGATTTTAGTGATTGTGCGGGAACGCACCACCTCGTAGGACAGAATGGTCACAAAGTCAGTCTGTGGACGTTTCTTACACCAAGATCTTTGTTGCCTTCTTGTAGCTATTGGAACACCGCTAGTCTCTTTGGCGAATGTCGTACAAATGATATTAATTCATGAAGAATCACTAGAATATCTCGCACGTTAATAACAACTGGTATCGCATCTTGTTCTGCCCAATTCAAACTACGCGCCGAACAATGAACAAATCTACCTCTTGGCTCCAACTGAGTAATTCTGCTTTGTAATCCTGTTATGTGTCCACTTAACGTTGCTCGCGCTATTGTAACATGACCACGACAGTATTTTATGTCGAAGGATAAACGTCTTATGACATCCTAGACCACTTCAAACAATGTCCTAGAACTTGTAAAAGTTACTAAACAGAAGTCCATAAAAACTTAAACTTGAAGCTGTTTATCGACATATCTGAAACATTTAGATGGGTGTTCTTTCACTGATATGTTGAAACTCTCATCTACAATAACAGAAAAATATAGAGCCTCCATAATGGATTTCACAATGTTTTGCTGTACATCACTGGGTAATTACGAGACAATTTCATTCAATATATCGTGAGGAAGTTCGCTGCAGCAAAGATTTCAAGTCAGGAACATTATCTGCCCTAAGCAGCAGCATCTGACGAATGCTTCGTCGGCTTTACCACGAACTGCTATTCCTTGCTGAATTAAAAACTGGAGGGACGTTATTATCTTTAAAACCTCCTTCCTTGCATTTTTCATATCTTCTAATTTATGTGTGGAAATAAGGGATAATATGTCGGTACCTTGTTTCGTAGTGGCCAGAGTAGTCACGGACGAACGGTGAGGTATAAATTTTTCATGAACTCTGAAACGTTCAATTGCATTTTTCCACTGGGATAATCCAATTTCGAACAAATGCATTACACGAATTCCTGACTGCAGAATAGCAGTTGCCAACGGAAGCACTATACTGAAGTCGAAAGTGTTTTTACACTAACTACAGATCATTTTGTCCAAGTCTTTATCGTAATAAATCCAAGGAAACGTGTTTTTCCATCCTTTCCTGCCTGACGGTGCCTTGACACTTCTTACTGATGTAATACAGGAACGGGTGGAAGACACATTCTCGGATTCCTTGATTTTTGGCTGAACATCCTTTTCACTATTGCCGGTGTTAATAATAATCGCTTGTGATGAAGACGACAAACATATGACGAATTTACTCGTAGCGACTAGGAAACTGTTCGAATTCGAAAGTGTACATAGAAGCAATACTCAATATTGTATTTCAGCTTTCCGCACACGTCCAGTAATCGCGCAACGTTCGAAAATTAATTTCTGCCACGCGAAGAGCTTTTGCACTGCGCATCCCGTCAGTAGACCTTTTTTTGTGCTATCTATTAATGCTGTAACACCCCTTCAATCTGCAATATAAGTTCCCACGTCCTTCAAAACTATTGTCCCAGCAAACAAAACGATATCAATCCAGATCACATGAAAACAATTTCACTTAAATTTTAAACCACATTGCTGTTAGGCTTAAAAGATGTAACTATGAAGTAGTCTGTAACAATGGGCTTCCTTGTATCTCGGATTATTCTTTATTATTGCTTAATATTGGCAAGCAGATGTTTTAAAACAATTGTTGACGAATGGATTGGACATATTGTAGCGTGGCAGTTGTAAGGAAACATGAGAGCAAGCCGAAATGACTGGATTCTATTCAGAGTATAGTCCGACTGTTATTCCGGTTAGTGCCTTTGACTTGGCCAGGGAAAGGCAAGGGGCGGGGCAGTTTGTTGCTTGGTTGCCTTTGCACAAAGACACCTGAAACAAACAGGTATCTTTTACAGGTCAAAAATATTGACTTTCATACCTGTGTGTTAATAGTTCATTATATTTTGATAAAAGCAAGTGAGAAATATTTATTTTATTTTGTTTTATTTACACTAAAAATTTTGTGGGTGTGGCGCATATAGAAGATTATAGGGTGATTCACGAAGCTATGCAAGTATTTTAATATGTTATTCTACAAGTAAAAGTAAAGAAAAAAGTTCATACAAACATAGGTCCTTAAATGTTTAGTTATGGAGTTACGGCTAATAAAACAGTTTACCCAAAATTTAGCCACTTCTCTAATATGAAGCCATGGCAAAACTGTACGAGGTTAAAGTGAAGCACGATTTCAATTTATTTTGTTGTTATTGGTCTGGTGAAACCTAAAAAAAACATATCGCAGACTTGTATCTGCAGTAGTTCTACAGAACCTTCAGAAAAGCAAAGATTATTACACAAGTAAATTTGTTTACTTCCCATTAAGAATGTAGAAAATTTATGTCATTGTTAGTGCGTTGTTTCAGTCGTCTCCTAATCTTGAAACGAGTTAGTTTTCTTTGCTGTTTAGTGAAAGAACATAATAACAGAGGTGTAGTTAAGTGAAACCACATAGTAACTGTTGTAGTTTGTATATTACTTATAAAATAAGAATGCCTTTTATTCTTTATTATTTATTAGCTTCAACAGTTGCATATCTTCGTGAACCACCCTGTATATGTGTGTGCTCGAGCCCAGTGCACCCACGTGTGCGCCTATTTCTATGCAACCGACTGCCACATACACACCACTACAGCGCCATGTCTGACGTTGGTTCACATGATCGCCTAGTAGCTATTCTTCATTATCTGTAGCTCTTGAGAGCGACCTGTGTACTCTTTGAACTGGATGATAAATATTTCTTCTGGGCACCGACTATATAATTCAATAAAAACTGCGGCTGCCAATTTACAATAAACCGATACACTAATTTCGTAGAAATCTGCTAGCTTTAGTCGCTTTGATATACCTTTCAAGTAGGAAGAAATTCTATCCATAAAGATTGATTTTCAACATTGGGCAGCACTGTGGGTTGCTAACAAGAGCAAGATAATGGACGTATAGTTTCATATGTATGGTTATCTCGATGAATTTCTGATTCACAGAATTCTATACTACACTACTGGCCATTAAATTTTGCTACACCACGAAGATGACGTGTTACAGACGCGAAATTTAACCGTCAGGAAGAAGATGCTGTGATATGCAAATGATTAGCTTTTCAGAGCATTCACACAAGGTTGGCGCCGGTGGTGACACCTACAACGTGCTGACACGAGGGAAGTTTCCAACCGATTTCTCATACAAAAACAGCAGTTGACCGGCGTTGCCTGGTGAAACGTTGTTGTGATGTCTCGTGTAAGGAGGAGAAATGCGTACCATCACGTTTCCAACTTTGAATAAAGGTCGGATTGTAGCCTGTCGCGATTGCGGTTTATCGTATCGCGACATTGCTGCTCGCTGACTGTTAGCAGAATATGGAATCGGTGGGTTAAGGGGGGTAATACGGAACGCCGTGCTGGATCCCAACGGCCTCGTATCACTAGCGGTCGAGATGACAGGCATCTTATCCGCATGGCTGTAACGGATCGTGCAGCCACGTCTCGATCCCTGAGTCAACAGATGGGGACGTTTGCAAGACAAAAACCATCTGCACGAACAGTTCGACGACATTTGCACCAGCATGGACTATCAGTTCGGGGACCAAGACTGCGGTTACCCTTGACGCTGCATCACAGACAGGAGCGCCTGCGATGGTGTACTCAACGACGAACCTGGGTGCACGAATGGCAAAATGTCATTTTTTTGGATGAATATTTACAGCGTGATGATGGTCGCATCCGTGTTTGGAGACATCGCGGTGAACGCACAGTGGAAGCGTGTAATCGTCATCGCCATACTGGCGTATCACCCGGCGTGATGGCATTGGTTACACGTCTGGGTCACCTCTTGTTCGCAATGACGGCACTTCGAACAGTGGACATTACATTTCAGATGTGTTACGACCCGTGGCTCTACCCTTCATTCGATCTCTACGAAACCCTACATTTCAGAAGGATAATGCACGACCGCATGTTGCAGGCCCTGTACGGGCCTTTCTGGATACAGAAAATGTTCGACTGCTGCCCTGGCCAGCACATTCTCCAGATCTCTCACCAGTTGAAAACGTCTGGTCAATTGTGGCCGAGCAACTGGCTCGTTACAATATGCCAGTCACTACTCTTAATGAACTATGGTATCGTGTTGAAGCTGCATGGGCAGGTGTACGTGTACACGCCGTCGAAGCTCTGTTTGACTCAATGCCCAGGCGTATCAAGGCCGTTATTACGGCCAGAGGTGGTTGTTCGGGGTACTGATTTGTCAGGATCTATTCACCCAAATTGCGTGAAAATGTAATCACATGTCAGTTCTAGTATAATATATTTCCCCAATGAATACCCGTTTGTCATCTGCATTTCTTCTTGGTGCAGCAATTTTAACGGCCAGTAGTGTATATGCACTTTTACCTGAAACAATGGAAGCATCTTTAACAATATGAAGAATGTACTCTACCATAAAATTTATTCTGAAACACCAGCAACGCTATGGGGAATAGTTGACGGAAAAAAATTATTTTTCCTTGTCAGTTTGGATGATTGTAAGATTTAGTTCAGTATTAAATCTTAACTAAACGACCTCTGTAGCTGAATAACAGCAATACTTTTCGAAGGTCTATGTAAGGATTGAATTAAAACACTGAATAATTTGCTAAATACAGAATGCTTGTATATCTGCTAAGTATTTACAAAGTATGTTGTAAATCACGTCCTGTTTTCTAGGGAAACAGTTTCTGTAGATCTGTGGTATGTTCTCAAGTACGTAGTTACTCCAGTTTTTGAGTCACAAAGCGTTCGTGGGCGACTGAGACACGCAACAGAGTTTGGTACACTAAGATTCATCAAGCGAGGGTGCCATAATTGTTTTGAGATGACATTTTATCCCAACAAACTCTTCCATTAGAAGTAGAGTGTTGTTAGCCGTGTGCACAGTGGCGCCATCTTGTTGAAACCACAAGTAGTTGATTGCGTCTTCCTTTAATTGGCCAATGAAATCTTGGATCACTAAACAATAACGTTCACTGTTCGAGGTTTCTTCAAAAAATAAAGGTCCAATAATGGGCCGTCTGGCTATTGATACCCAAACTCTAACTTTATGATCATGCAATGGCGTTTCAAGGGCAGTACGAGCATTCTCTGTTCACAGTAATTGTGGGAATTGTGCCTCAACACGACCAGGGAGGTGGAACGAGGCCTCGTGACATCGTAACATCAAGAACACCGGTAGTATTCCTCTCTATGAAAGATAGTTCAAAATGGTTCAAATGGCTCTGAGCACTATGGGACTTAACTTCCATGGTCATCAGTCCCCTAGATCTTAGAACTACTTAAACCTAACCAACCTAAGGACATCACACAACACCCAGCCATCACGAGGCAGAGAAAATCCCTGACCCCGCCTTGAATCGAACCCGGGAACCCGGGCGTGGGAAGCGAGAACGCTACCGCACGACCACGAGATGCGGGCTATGAAAGATGTAACCATGTTCAGTAACGGATACGGTTTTCATCATCCGCACCTTGCGATTCATGCATTGCTGTCACTATACACGGTAATAGTTTCAATGATTGGTCAAAAGCTTCATGGGCGGTTGCGAGCCCGATTTCTTTTTCTTGTAAGGATTTGGTTTTCCAATAAAAACCACAAAAATTTTAGTTTTAACTCATACTTTTATAACTGTGCACGTAGTTTTGAAACACGCATAAATTATTCGTATATTTTCTGCACATAGTGCCTCTTTCTAAGCATTAAATCTTAGTTGTACAGGGTATATCAGAAATATTTTGACCAACAGTGCTTTGGCATGTTTTCCTTAGGGCAAAACAAGGTAAAATGTATAGAAAAATAAGTCAGAGAAACCTGTTGTATCAAAGTTGGCGTGTCATTAACTCATAAGACATCAGCTTGTTTCTACTCACTGTAGCACTCCCACAAACCTTGCGTATAGATGAAAGTCCTTGAGGTACGATTCAGGCTAGACAGTAGCATTAGTTCGGCGTTAATGTGTGACCTGGCTGCTTGTAACCTCCGATAGCGCTGGTCTCGTTATGTACAGAGTGCTACGTTGGGTCTCGTCGGCGTCAAGCATTATACGTACATGGTGAGGAGGAGGGGTCTGGCCCTATAAAAGAGGGCAAGAGTTTGAGGAGTCAGACCTCGTATCTTTCAATGGCAACAGCGTCCGAGGTTAGCACCGTTGACTTTCCGTCATGGACAATACAGTGACTATTTGAGTATTTATGTAAATTGGATGTAGGTGATAGCTCGCTTGGTCAATACACTATCTGATCAAAAATATTTGGACGCCTATTAGGTGTGTTCACCCTTCAAATTTATGACGGCTTAAACTCTCCCGGGGTCACTTTCAGTGTGGTGTGCTGAGGAATGGTAGCTCACTTTTCCTCAAGGGCCGAAATCAGAGAAGTTAGCCATATTGCGAGGTAAGGTCTGGAGAGAATTCTGACTCATGCTAAAGACGTTCTGTTGGGTTGAGATTGGGCATTTGATCATGTCAGTCCATTTCAGGAATGTTATTGACCCCAGACTAATATATCACAGATGTTGTTTTATGACGGGGAACATTGTCATGCTGATATAATCATCGCCTCGGAACTGTGCCTCTATTGTACAGAGTATATGATGCTGTAAACTATATTCACATACTTCCGCGTTTAGCGTTTCCTTGAGCGCTATAAGGAGACCACGCCTTGACAAGGAAAAATACACCTGTATCGTAACAACACCTCCTCTAACTGGCACTTCACATGATGGCAGGTAACATTCCCCATGCATTCGCCAAACCTAAACCCTTCTAACGCGCTGACACAGGGTATAGCGCGATTCATCATTCCAAATCATTCGTTTCCAATCATATGCTGTCCAATGGAATCGGTCTTCAGCATCACCTCTCGCTTAATACTGACTACAGAAATGTGTGACGTATGGCGACCATTGTTCTCCACTACTTTTAACTGTGCTGGCATAAACTGTCGCCAGCACAGCGGTCGGCAAAGATGTAGCGCGAAGATCGATAGTAGGCGCTCGACCAAACGCGCCTACCACGAGAGAGGCCAGAGACAGACTCGCAAGCAACATGCCGGCAACGTCCTCTCGATAGCAAGTGTTTAAGCCGCCGTCACTCAGTCACTGACCACGCCTTGACAAGGAAAAATACACCTGTATCGTAACAACACCTCCTCTAATTGGCACTTCACATGATGGCAGGTAACATTCCCCATGCACTCGCCAAACCTAAACCCTTCTAACGCGCTGACACACGGTATAGCCCGATTCATCATTCCAAATCATTCGTTTCCAATCATATGCTGTCCAATGGAATCGGTCTTCAGCATCACCTCTCGCTTAATACTGACTACAGAAATGTGTGACGTATGGCGACCATTGTTCTCCATTACTTTTAACTGTGCTGGCATAAGCTGTCGCCAGCACAGCGGTCGGCAAAGATGTAGCGCGAAGATCGATAGTAGGCGCTCGACCAAGCGCGCCTACCACGAGAGAGGCCAGAGACAGACTCGCAAGCAACATGCCGGCAACGTCCTCTCGATAGCAAGTGTTTAAGCCGCCGTCACTCAGTCACTGACGCACTGACATCACAGGTTACGACAGTGTGTAGTAACCAGAATGGTGTTTATAGTGGGACTTACACAACAACAGTGAGGCTATGGTGGACCATTACGGATGAGCTTGTACCACAATACATGGAGTCTAATAAAGCTAAGTAACAGCTGTCCGTTCATGCATATAAAGAACCGTGTTAATATAAGTGTGCATTTGTGTTACAGAAAGAGGATACCGGCCACCTGCAAACACATCCCCTCCCTTGCTTCCTTGGTACAAGATGCTACATTAACTGCCCGCGCACAGTCTTTGTAGTAGCTGGAACTCACAAGTGATTCCTTTCACTTATTCCATACGATTTTTACAACCATCCTCAGCAACGCTAGAAGGTCACTGTTCCTTAGTACATAAGGTCTGCCTGGCCCTGGTGAAACAGTGATTTTTCCTTCTGTTTCCATTCACAGTCACATCACCAGCAATCGGCTTGAGCAGTTTTAGGAGGATTTACATATCCCTGATGGATTTGTTACTCAGATGACATCCAGTGGCTAGTCCACATTCGAAATTACTGACCTCTCCTGACCGACCCATTATGGTATTGCTATATCTCTACTGCCCACACAACACTCTCCGTCTTGTGCTGAACTACGCATTATAAAGGGTGGTCCATTGATCGTTAGTGGACCAAATATCTCACGAAATAAGCGTCAAACGAAAAAACTACAAAGAAGGGGGAAACCAGATGGCGCTATGGTTGGCCCACTAGAAGGCGCTGCCATAGGTCAAACGGATATCAACTGCGTTTTTTAAAATAGAAACTGCCATTTTCAATTATATATTCGTGTAGTACGTAAAGAAATATGAATGTTTTAGTTGGACCACTTTTTTCGCTTTGTGATAGATGGCGCTATAATAGTCACAAACATATGATTCACAATTTTAGATGAACAGTCAGTAACAGGTAGGTTTTTTAAAATTAAAATACGGAACGTAGGTACGTTTGAATATTTTATTTCGGTTGTTCCAATGTGATACCTGTATCTTTGCGAACTTATCATTTCTGAGAACGCTGTTAGAGCGTGATTACCTGTAAATACCACATTAATCCAATAAATGCTCAAAATGATGTCCGTCAACCTCAATGCACTTGGCAATACGTGTAACGACATTCCTCTCAACAGCGACTAGTTCGCCCTCCGTAATGTTCGCACATGCATTGACAATGCGCTGACGCATGTTGCCAGGCGTTGTCGGTGGATCACGATAGCCAATATCCTTCAACTTTCGCCACAGAAAGAAATCCGGGGACGTCAGATCAGGTGAACGTGCAGGCTATGGTATGGTGCTTCGACGACCAATCCATCTATCATGAAATATGCTATTCAATACCGCTTCAACCGCACGCGAGCTATGTGCCGGACGTCAATCATGTTGACGGAAAATCGCCATTCTGTCATGCAGTGAAACACCTTGTAATAACAGCGGTAGAACATTACGTAGGAAATCAGCATACTTTGCACGATTTAGATTGCCATCGATAAAATGGGGGCCAATTATCCTTCCTCCGATAATGCCGGCCCATTCATTAACCCGCCAAAGTCGCTGATGTTCCACTTGTAGCAGCCATCGTGGATTTTCCGTTGCCCAACAGTGCATATTATGCCGGTTTACGTTACCGCTGATGGTGAATGACACATCGTCGCTAAATAGAAAGCGTGCAAAAAATCTGTCATCTTCCCGTAATTTCTGCTGTGCCCAGGGGCAGAACTATACACGACGTTCAAAGTCGTCGCCATGCAATTCCTGGTCCATAGAAATATGGTACGGGTGCAGTCGATCTTGATGTAGCATTCTCAACACCGACGTTTTTGAGATTCCCCTATTCTCCCGCAGTTTGCCTGCTACTGATGTGCGGATTTGCCGCGACAAGCTGCGCGCGATTAGCCGAGCGGTCTACGGCGCTGCAGTCGTGGACTGTGCGGCTGATCCCGGCTGAGGTTCGAATCCTCCCTCGGGCATGGGTGTGTGTGCTTGTCCTTGGGATACTTAAGGTTAAGCAGTGTGTAAGATTAGGAACTGATGACCTTAGCAGTTAAATCCCATAAGATTTCACACACATTTTTTTTAGCCGCGACAGCAGCCAAAACACCTACTTGGGCATCATCATTTGTTGCAGGTCGTGGTTGACGTTTCACTTGTGGCTGAACACTTCCTGTTTCCTTAAATAACGTAACTATCCGGCGAACGGTCCGGACACTTGGATGATGTCTTCCAGGATACCGAGCAGAACACACAGCACACGCCCGTTGGGCATTTTGATCACAATAGCCATACATCAACACGATATCGACCTTTTACGCAATTGGTAAACGGTCCATTTTATCACGGGTAATGTATCACGAAGCAAATACCGTCCGCACTGGTGGAATGTTACGTGATACCACGTACGTTTTGACTATTACCGCGCCATCTATCACAAAGCGAAAAAAGTGGTCCAACTAAGACATTCATATTTCTTTACGAACTACACGAATATGTTATTAAAAATGGGCGTTCCTATTTAAAAAACCACAGTTGATATCCGTTTGACCCACGGCAGCGCCATCTAGCTGGCCAACCATAGCGCCATCTAGTTTCCCCCTTCAAGCTAGACGAGTTTCATTCTCTGTGGTTTTTTCGTTTGACGCTTATTCCGTGAGATATTTGCCCCGCTCACTATCAATGGACCACCTTGTATACGGCCGTCCGGACACTTTTTATTTGATAGAGTATTTTCTCCCACCACTTGTTACAGATTCTATCTGCAAGATAGAACATAACTGCAGACTTGCAGCAGTAGTGCTGTTAAGATGAAAGGAATAACACCCTTAAATAAAGAACATCTCCTGTCTTCTTTCCTATACTTTTCCTACCAGAGTTTGCGCACCTCTTCATTTCTTAGTTACTGTGATTTCAGAGTATGAAAACAAGTAAAATACTTTCAGCTACTGATCTCTACGGTTTCAAAATTAGCTGCTATTGTTAGAGCAAAAGTAGGTTTATCAAAGCGTTGATGTTAGATCAACAGTATCGCCTTTATGAGATAGCTCCTCATCTTCCAGTACGTATGAAAATTTAGGACGAAATGTCTGTCCAATTTACTGATTCCGTTTAGTATATCACACACATTAACATTGTAGAACTCTTTGAGTTATACATTTTTGGACGAACTATTTATTTAATTTTTTTAAAGATAGAAGCAAGACTGTCTCCGTAAAACGGGTTAGGGAATGCAATAAATACATCATTTCCAATCCCTTGTGATAAGTTGTCTTCCTGGTTAACGACAAAGGTTGTATAACAGGCTAAAATTATTTATTATTCTGCTTTCAAGCAAAACGACAGACTACTCATATATGGCAGGAATAGCCGCCCTCTTGTGTCGCTTCTTGCCCGTGACACAAGACGAAAATGATGTTATGATGTTTCAAAAGAAAAGCCGTGACGCCTTATTGATGTACGAGGGCAGTTCAATAAGTAATGCAACACATTTTTTTTCTGAAACAGGGGTTGTTTTATTGAGCATTGAAATACACCAGGTTATTCCCCAATCTTTTAGCTACACAACACTATTTTTCAACGTAATCTCCATTCAATGCTACGGCTTTACGCCACCTTGAAATGAGGGCCTGTATGCCTGCACGGTACCATTCCACTGGTCGATGTCGGAGCCAATGTCGCACTGCATCAATAACTTCTTCATCATCCGCTTAGTGCCTCCCACGGATTGCCTCCTTCATTGGGCCAAACATATGGAAATCCGACGGTGCGAGATCGGGGCTGTAGGGTGCATGAGGAAGAACAGTCCACTGAAGTTTTGCGAGCTCCTCTCGGGTGCGAAGACTTGTGTGAGGTCTTGCGTTGTCATGAAGAAGGACAAGTTCGTTCAGATTTTTGTGCCTACGAACACGCTGAAGTCGTTTCTTCAATTTCTGAAGAGTAGCACAATACACTTCAGAGTTGATCGTTTGACCATGGGGAAGGACATCGAACAGAATAACCCCTTCAGCGTCCCAGAAGACTGTAACCATGACTTTACCGGCTGAGGGTATGGCTTTAAACTTTTTCTTGGTAGGGGAGTGGGTGTGGCGCCACTCCATTGATTGCCGTTTTGTTTCAGGTTCGAAGTGATGAACCCATGTTTCATCGCCTGTAACAATCTTTGACAAGAAATTGTTACCCTCAGCCACATGACGAGCAAGCAATTCCGCACAGATGGTTCTCCTTTGCTCTTTATGGTGTTTGGTTAGACAACGAGGGACCCAGCGGGAACAAACCTTTAAATATCCCAACTGGTGAACAATTGTGACAGCACTACCAACAGAGATGTCAAGTTGAGCACTGAGTTGTTTGATGGTGATCCGTCGATCATCTCGAACGAGTGTGTTCGCACGCTCCGGCATTGCAGGAGTCACAGCTGTGCACGGCTGGCCCGCACGCGGGAGATCAGACAGTCTTGCTTGACCTTGCGGCGATGATGACACACGCTTTTCCCAACGACTCACCGTGCTTTTGTTCACTGCCAGATCACCGTAGACATTCTGCAAGCGCCTATGAATATCTGAGATGCCCTGGTTTTCCGCCAAAAGAAACTCGATCACTGCCCGTTGTTTGCAACGCACATCCGTTACAGACGCCATTTTAACAGCTCCGTACAGCGCTGCCACCTGTCGGAAGTCAATGAAACTATACGAGACGAAGCGGGAATGTTTGAAAATATTCCACAAGAAATTTCCGGTTTTTTCAACCAAAATTGGCCGAGAAAAAAAATGTGTTGCATTACTTATTGAACTACCCTCGTACATCAGATTTTCAGGAAGACATTCTTGTGGAACTCGCATGTGGTGTCCTCCAGCACCTCATTAGACTTCAAAAGCACCTCGCTATGTATAGTTCTTTAACAAATACGTCAACATTTCATGCTTTCTCTTAAATTACCTGTCGAGGAATTGTAAAATTCTTGCCGTAGCGAGTTGTAGGCATTTTGCACGTCCAAGATACTCCTATCTGTGAAAATAGTTGAAGTTATTTTTGTACCGAATATTTCCCAGTAGATAAACTGCTATTCCTTGGAATACATTATTTGTTTAGAATGCGAAGATTGTGTGAAATGAGGTTGTCTGTCTTTATTCACGAAATCCAGGTGGCCATATTTAACGTCTGTTTGGAGAACGCCGAATTTGCTGACCTACCGTTGGATTTTGACACAGTTATGAAGTACCGTTCAGTAAATACGGTGCTTGTTTATAAAATATCAAGCGAGGTACGAGACTGGAAGCAGGTAGACCGTAGTATGTCCATTTAGCCGGAGAAGCGTAATTAATCAGAAAGTAAGGTCGGGAAGCATCCTAAATTATCTTGTTCTGCGCTAATAGATACAACGCAGTATGTAATATCTGCAGCTGTCTCGATTACGTATAAAGAGACTACCTTTTCGGAGAATTTTTATTAACAAATGAAATATTCCCACATAATTGGCGACTTGCAATTGATTGTAGTTAAACGCAATTGCACTGTGTCGTGCCTACGCTGGCGACGATCTACTATAGTTTCTTAGTGGTAGTAGTAGCAGCAACAATAGTAGTAGTAGTAGTAGTAATGACATACCTTAGCATGAACACTGCATTTGATGTCAGATGGAACCACTATTAGGGTGCTGTAGTGAGTCTTTCCACGTGGTTCATTGCCTGATGCAAGATTTTTGTAAGAAAGATTACATGAAAGACTTAAAACAATCAACGTTCAATTACCTTACTCACGTCTTTTTCCAAAATACTCGAAAAATAAGTAATCAAGAGTAGTTTCACACTTAAATAGAAACATCTCATTTAGCACATCACAACTTGCATTCCAGAAGCACTGCTGAATTGAGAATGTTACTTATACATTCACTCACAAAATGTCACAAAAGTTAAACGATGAAATATCTCCAGTTGGCATTTTTCATGATTTTTTTTATCCATGGCGTTTGATTGCATAGAGTATAGACAGATAATGTTACTCTCTTTGACGGGCTTAATTTTTAAGGAATTGGTTGCTTTACAAACAACGTGTTTGATTTAGACTTCACTAATAAATGCAAAAGGTTGAACTGAATATTTCAAACAATGATTGAAATTCTTCTGGGTATTGTACTGTGACATTGAATAAAATACTTTATAACGTAACACCCAAAAGAATTTAAATCATCTTACTACCCGCTGTGGTAGCCTGCACAGTTATGGCAATTGAAATAATGCTGGAAGAAGAGAAAATTTTTCTGGCTGGGGAAAAATAACGAAGAGAGTCCCAGTGGTTGCAATGCTAGGTCCACTCGTATTCATTATGTATGTGAATGACGTTCCACATTCATCAAGCACAACCAATATTTTTTGCAGACGACGCTAGTGATATAATAAGTCACATTATACACTCCTGGAAATTGAAATAAGAACACCGTGAATTCATTGTCCCAGGAAGGGGAAACTTTATTGACACATTCCTGGGGTCAGATACATCACATGATCACACTGACAGAACCACAGGCACATAGACACAGGCAACAGAGCATGCACAATGTCGGCACTAGTACAGTGTATATCCACCTTTCGCAGCATTGCAGGCTGCTATTCTCCCATGGAGACGATCGTAGAGATGCTGGATGTAGTCCTGTGGAACGGCTTGCCATGCCATTTCCACCTGGCGCCTCAGTTGGACCAGCGTTCGTGCTGGACGTGCAGACCGTGTGAGACGACGCTTCATCCAGTCCCAAACATGCTCAATGGGGGACACTTCCGGAGATCTTGCTGGCCAGGGTAGTTGACTTACACCTTCTAGAGCACGTTGGGTGGCACGGGATACATGCGGACGTGCATTGTCCTGTTGGAACAGCAAGTTCCCTTGCCGGTCTAGGAATGGTAGAACGATGGGTTCGATGACGGTTTGGATGTACCGTGCACTATTCAGTGTCCCCTCGACGATCACCAGTGGTGTACGGCCAGTGTAGGAGATCGCTCCCCACACCATGATGCCGGGTGTTGGCCCTGTGTGCATCGGTCGTATGCAGTCCTGATTGTGGCGCTCACCTGCACGGCGCCAAACACGCATACGACCATCATTGGCACCAAGGCAGAAGCGACTCTCATCGCTGAAGACGACACGTCTCCATTCGTCCCTCCATTCACGCCTGTCGCGACACCACTGGAGGCGGGCTGCACGATGTTGGGGCGTGAGCGGAAGACGGCCTAACGGTGTGCGGGACCGTAGCCCAGCTTCATGGAGACGGCTGCGAATGGTCCTCCCGATACCCCAGGAGCAACAGTGTCCCTAATTTGCTGGGAAGTGGCGGTGCGGTCCCCTACGGCACTGCGTAGGATCCTACGGTCTTGGCGTGCATCCGTGCGTCGCTGCGGTCCGGTCCCAGGTCGACGGGCACGTGCACCTTCCGCCGACCACTGGCGACAACATCGATGTACTGTGGAGACCTCACGCCCCACGTGTTGAGCAATTCGGCGGTACGTCCACCCGGCCTCCCGCATGCCCACTATACGCCCTCGCTCAAAGTCCGTCAACTGCACATACGGTTCACGTCCACGCTGTCGTGGCATGCTACCAGTGTTAAAGACTGCGATGGAGCTCCGTATGCCACGGCAAACTGGCTGACACTGACGGCGGCGGTGCACAAATGCTGCGCAGCTAGCGCCATTCGACGGCCAACACCGCGGTTCCTGGTGTGTCCGCTGTGCCGTGCGTGTGATCATTGCTTGTACAGCCCTCTCGCAGTGTCCGGAGCAAGTATGGTGGGTCTGACACACCGGTGTCAATGTGTTCTTTTTTCCATTTCCAGGAGTGTAGATGAAGAAAATGTTAACATGGTTTTCAAAGAATTATTAAGTGAATTGTTAAGTGATTCTCTGAAAATAGATTCTCCCTCAAGTTTGAAAAAAAGGCCATTGTATTCATTTCTGTACAACCAACGGAGTCATACCAACATCTGGTCTAACACGTTAACAGGGTAAGTAGGATGGAATGCTCGATATTTTTTTATGAAAACTTGAAGTGGAAGAAGCATGTTAATGAGATGCTGAAACAATTCAGTCAAACTGATTTTGCCCAACCTCCTAGCATATTTTTCATATTTCCTATCAATAATATCTTTCTGCAATAATGTTCTGGGGTAATTCATCGCTTAGAAAGAAAGTACTGATTACCCTGAAGTTAACAGTAATAATAACATTTCGTGTTGATGGGCAATCGTCTTGTGTGCACCTCTTCAAGGATTTAGGCATTTTAATGGCACCGTCACAATATACACTCATAGTTGCTAACAAAATACGTCGTGAACAATCAGTCACAACTTGAGAAGAATAGTCATGTTCATACCTACAGCTCTGTAGGAAAAAATTATGCCGGTCGCGGTGGCCGAGCGATTCGAGGCGCTTCAGTCCGGAACCGCGTGACTGCTACGGTCGCAGGTTCGAGTCCTGCCTCGGGCATGGCTGTGTGTGATGTCCTTAGGTTAGTTAGGTTTAAGTAGTTCTAAGTTCTAGGAGACTGATGACCTCCGATGTTAAGTCCCATAGTGCTCACAGCCATTTGAACCATATTTGAAAAAAATTATCTTTATTAGCATCATTTACACTGTCACAGGCTCAGAAAGGAGTTAAGTGTGCAACAACAAAAAGTTTAATCATCTGCCTGATCACAAACAAAGTTTGATGTACAGTAAAATAAGTCTTAAACCTAACCTAAAAGCAACTGAACAATAGTTTCTATTCAATGGACGAATTTCAAGTTACAAAATGATAACCTGCGAAGAAAACCTCGTAGTCTTTAAGTGTAGGGCTGACAAACTATACGCTCATTAATGTTGAAACTGATCATGTATACATGTCTGTAAACTGATCTCTTCTGGATGATGTCATTAAATGAATCATTCAGATGACCTATAGAACACGTAACTAACTAACTAATTAGCTTGTTCATGTGCCACAGCGGAGGGGTCTGGAATTGAACTCCGGTCATTGGTGCAATGTATGGTGGAAAAATTTCATACTATCACCTTTCTCATGCATTCGACCAAGTACTGTCAGTCACCTCCATCGAACGCCAAATCAGACGTGAAATTTTACGTTTTAAATGGATGAAAAGAAGAACTAGTTACTCGTCTTGGTATGTCGTTATTCAAAGAAAGTCAAGTCGAAGTCAGTCATTCATTCCATCTGCGGATGAAATGCCAAGTGTGTATCTATGGAGTGGGGAAAGAAAAATGGAGATTCACTCATAAGGTCCCATCGTAGAAGAGGTCATTGGAGGTAGAGAACAATACAGAATTAAACTAGGGTGGCCAGAAAACCGACTGCAACTTTTTAAATTAAAATGTTGTTTTTGGAGCATCAACTCTTAGGCTGATTTTATACACTTCTTCATTCTTATCGCTTGGTAGCTATCCTTTTCACTTAAGTATTCTATATCCTAGATCATCAACGATCAGCCTTATTATCACATCCGCACAGCGCTGTACTTCAGACACAGATCTACATTAACCGTTCACTGATTTTCACTTTCGAAAGTTCGGAAATGTTCACGATCACAACTTGAGTTTGCTTTTTATATTGGAAACCTATTTCTCAATTCTTTTTTGACTATAGACAATCGCCACGTACCGCCACCTGTGTATTGGAGGTGAGAACAAACATGCGTACTCATGCAGTGTAGAAGAGCGGGATGTCTCCATTCGTGAACTGAACATCGTGGCTTACCTCTGCTATTCAATTTGCCAAAGTGCCTAGAAAGTTAAGTTCAAGCTTACAACGGGATCATCAGAGCTGTTAATCATAGAATTCGATGATTCTTATATACACTGAGATGCCAAAGTCAGGGGATGGCGACAGGTACGTACATATACTGATGGCGCTACTATCGCGCACACTAGGTAGTGTGCATTTGTGGAGTCATCATTTGCACTCAGGGGAATCATGTGAAAGGGTGTCATTTGTGATTATGGCCGGACGATGGGAATTAGCATACTTCGAATGCGGAGTGGTAATGGAAGCTAGACGCAAGGAACATTCCATTCCGTAAATCATTAGGGAATTCAACATTCCTAGAGCCACAACGCCAAGAGTCTGCCGAAAAGAACAAATTTCAGGTATTACCTCTCACCACGGACAAGGCAGTGACTGACGGCCTTCACTTAACGACCGAGAGCAGCAGCGTTTGCTGGTTGGTTGGGTGGTTGGTTTGGGGAAGGAGACCAGACAGCGTGGTCATCGGGCTCATCGGATTAGGGAAGGATGGGGAAGGAAGCCGGCCGTGCCTTTTCAGAGGAACCATCCCGGCATTTGCCTCGAGTGATTTAGGGAGATAGCCGGACGCGGGATTGAACCGTCGTCCTTCCGAATGCGAGTCCAGTGTCTAACCACTGCGCCACCTCGCTCGGTGCAGCGTTTGCCTAGTTAGTGTTAAATGACAAGCAACACTGCTTGAAATAACCACAGAAATAAATGTGGTGCGTACGACGAAAGTATCCGTTAGGACAGTGGGGCGAAATTTGGAGATAATGGGCTGTGCCAGCAGACAACCGACGCGAATGCGTTTGCTAACAGCACGACATCACCTGTAGCGCCCCTCCTGGGCTTTTGAGCATATCCTTTGGACCCTAAATGACTACAAAACCGTTGATTGGTCAGATGAGTCCCGATTTCAGTTGGTAAGAGCTGTGGCGAAGACCCCACGAAGTTAAAGTCCAGGTTGCCAACAAGGCACTGTGTAAGCTGGTGGTGGCTCCATAATGGTGTGGGCTGTGTTTACATGAAATAGACTAGGTCCTATGGTCCAACTGAACCCATCATCGATTGGAAATGTTTATGCTGAGGTACATGGAGACCATTTGCAGCCATTCATGGACTTCATGTTTACGAACAACGGTACAGGGAAATTTACCAAAACTCAAAGAATACGGGACGGGATGGAAGATGATAGTATGCCCAACGAATAATGAAATGTAGACTGTATACCACCAGAATTAAGGGCTGACCAAGAGGTAGATGGTTGGACAATGCGTTGGTAGACATTACCAAGTTGGAGATCCAAGGATGTAAAAGAAAAGCAGAGAGCAGAGATGTATGCGAGAAGATTGTTGAGCAGGCCAACGTGTATCAAGTGCTATAGTGCCAAGAAAGAAGAAGTAGACGAGGAAGTCTGAACATCGGGTGATGGCCAATACTTGCAAAGTAAGATTCTTACGTACTTTAAAGAGAGTGCAACAGAACTGCGACCTACCTTTTGTTTTTGGATGGAGTTGGGAAGGCTATGTCGACTTACACAGTAGGCAATCATCTCCACAGGATCAAATGTGAGCAACAGTACAAAATCCCTAACCTAGTGGTGCCCAGAAATGATGAGAAAGTGAATACCTGGAATGGTATGTAGATCAATGGCATGGGGTCCTCTTCACCGACAACTGATGATTTGCCTGGCATCCGATGACTGTCGCACAATGTAGAACACGCGAGATATTAATGCTGCTGTGTCAGTCTTGTTTCGATGCGGTACCATGTATGGATGTCGGATGCCTCTCTTCATTATTAAGGATAATTTGATGGCTACGCGTTGTCGATTCTCCAACCTACTGTCCAGCCCAACAATTAATAGTTCGGCGATGGATTTGTATTTTAAGACGATTATGTATAAGCTTACCGCGCCCACTTCGTGAACATCTTCCTTCAGGAGGCATGAGTCAGCCGAAAGGGATTCCCTGTGTGGTATCTACTAATATGAGCCCGGTTACTTCGGATCGATCCATACTTGCCTTTTATCGTCGCACAAACCCTCTTCACTTGTTGGATTACTCCAGGTGGACCGACGTCGAAGACTGAGCAGGCGTTGAGCAGCAAACATCTTGTGAGCAGCATATCAGGGAGTATACAAACGCATTTAAATGGCAGGCTGGACCAGCACGTATGGGATGTAACTCAGCAGCAAATTTTGAATTCACAAATGTGCAAAGATGTGTAATTTCGAACACACTGCCTTTATTTGAGTTACTGTTTGGTCACATCACAGCAACACATTTTTCCTAATTCGCCTCATTCTTAATTCGCTGCTCTCCCTCGCACTAAGTCCACACACGGTCGCAGACGCGCAGGTGGCGCAAAACTTTCTTTTCGAACAGTTTATGTTTTCCTTTCATCTTCCTTCTTCATCTCTTCTACTTCAGAGATAATCATGCAACTGTTCAAGAGTTTCTCGTCCAAGTTAAAGATACATTCATCCGGCATATCCACCTTAAGTGCCAACTGTTACTGAAGTTTCCTATTTTGTTATACATGTATTGTAGCCAACATCTAACACAAGCTCTATTTCATTGAGTATCTTCCTGACTTTGTCTTCGATTTCGGTGACTGCTACTGTGACGTGAGAAAATCCAAATCTGCTTGTCCTATAGTGGCTCTCAACTGTTCCCTTCGGAATGTGAGTCCAGCCTTGAAACCAAAACTCCCTCATCCCGTGTCCGCAAGAAGTGCTAATGCCACGTAGAGGCGCGTCTGCATTGCTGCTTAAGAATAAGGAGTGAAAATAAGGAGAGAATGAGTCTCGGGGCCAGAGCACATACAATTTCTATCGAATGACACAAAGATGGAGCCGGAGGGAACTGACTTCTCACCTGCGACATATCACTACGTACATAAAAGTCCAAGTAAATGTTTTTCTCGTCTACAGAAAGTACACACTGAATTCCATATTCTCGGCAAACTTACACCGCATATTTCTTAAAGCCTGTATCCTAATTCTTATCGTATCCAGAAAATAGGAAAATGTTATTTGTAATCTGAGTCATTGGGACAAAGAAGAGAAAATTGCGTTGTGTATCCCGCAAGAAACGTACACTTGGCCTGATTTAGCGCCTTTTGTTTATTTTCAATTCCTAACTCCGTGCAGAATGGCGGGTTGTTTGATGACGTTGGGTCTTTTAAACTGTCACGGTTACTTTGAGTCTGGGAGTGGGGCGCAGGAAACTGCAGCTTGGAATATTTTAGAGAATCTTCCAGTTGCGGCATTCGCCTAATCACCAAGGAAAACGCCCCGAAACCGCGGTCTGAACAGGAGGATTGAGACTACTTTAATTTATTTATGAAACAATATTATAAATTGTCCCAGACTTTAATTCAGATTTAGTATAGGGGAAGGGGTGTGAAACCCGGGGAGTCGGGTCAAATTGGCTATCTCAAATTCTCATAGAGAAATTCTATCGCCCGACGAACTCAGTACCAGACAGCAGACAGATAGTGTGTGACAGCGAGCAGCAGACTCTGCATTATCATATCTTGTACCTACAAGCCGAAGACAGTCTTTTAAAATGGATCTTGTGATGCTTACAAATAGACTGAGTGTCTTAACAATTTTATTTATCTTGAAAACAGAAGTTTGTGTTTGTTTCAAAGTACTTCTGCTTCCAAGTGTATGTAACGTATAATTGGTTTTTGATAGTCCTTCTGCTTAATCTGATTTTACTTACTGACTGTTTATTGAGTAGTTGTGTGTAGCAGAGCAATTATTTAACAGATCATTAAATATAATATTGTAACGATTTTCTCGTTTGCTACACTTTTAGATTTCAGTGAAATAATTATTCCTACTTGTATGACTGAGTTGAAACTCAGAACATATTTTTACATTTGGAAAAATCTTGCTTTTCAAGAGTAATTTTTGTAATTTTAGAAAAAGACTGCAGCGCGTAAAAAGCGAATGCCATAGTTTAAAACTGGAATAAGAAAATACATTAAACTTCTCTTACATGACTGGCTAGAGACCAAAGTCCAAAAATTGTACCATTTCACAGCACTCAACACCGCTGGATGTAAAACGAGTCTAACCTCAGCAGAATATGTGCGAACTCAACTGGTGTGATGTTTTGAGAGATTAAAATAAAGTGTAAAAAGAAAAAGAAATAGTAGAAAGAACCGTTCGTTTCTATAGAGCGAGAGTGAGAGAGATCAAGTTCTTTTCGATTACAACTCTGTTAACAAAACGGATAAATCCTTTTCTCTACAAAATATGTAAAAAGGAGCAGTAAACGCCTATGATGATTTATTGGGATATGCGAAACGCATCTGGTTACCACACTCATAAATTTCAGTACACGTAAGACAGATCAGAAACAAATAGTAACTGTGTAAAAGATGCTGTGGAAGATGACCACCAAACAGTCAAATATCTTTAGTGTTAGTGTATTTTCTGTCGATCTCTCGTGTTAATAGGGCAGAGTCCGATTGTTTATAAAACTAATCCGATAAGAATACTTTAATGCCAACTCCTTGAATTTCTAGTTAAGGGGGATTTTTGGTCTATAAGTGTCAAATAATCAATCTTTTATTGCGTATTTCGATAACCTATAGCATGGAGGACATGTGAGCGAAACCGTTTTGCCCGCAAAATATCGCATATAGACGAAATACACGATCATCGGAACGACATTCCTGCTTCGTTGAGCGGCTAAGGACGACTTTCGGAGGCAATCAGACCTTTATACGAAGACCTATCGAATGAGAATTGACTGGAAAGATGTGTTGGCGCGAACAGTCAAAACTCCGAGTCCATAAATTCGCAGATTTGGGCGCTATCCCGAAAACACATATATCCAATAAAGAAGTACTCGAAACTGGGAACAATTTGGCTATAATCATCTTCAACGAATGCTTCATGGGACTCGCACAGACTATGAATGTCATAGGCATTCAACGTGGCAACACGGCTTTCGAATTCTGCAGGAGGCACAACACGGTCTGCCTTGTACGCTCAGAGCACCGCGCTTCTACGGCCAGCAAAGAAGCCAGATCTGCGACCCGGGAGGAAACGGTGCACATGAACGAAATTTGCGAGATCGAGGAAGGCGAACTCTATGCTCGAGACATCGCAGACTGTTGGTAAGCCCAAAAAAACTGACAAAACGTAAAACGCGATGTCCTAAAAAATCACTTTTTTTGCTGGTCTTTGGATTACCGGGAAATTACTCGGCGAATTTTGATGCTGCTTAGCTGTTTTGTAGAGAATTGAAGTGGCTATGGCCGGAATCTCTAAAAGTTAAACAACTTTCAAGATATCGATTTTTTATGTAAGTTTGAACGCCCAAACAAAGCCGATTTTTCTTTCTTTTCTTCAAACAGCCATCATTTTACGAAAAATGACGTTTTTTCACTTCTCAGATGCTCTGACCACAGCTACACTCTTATACTTCAATAATGTTTTGGTCTGGTCTCTTCAGACCGTCCAGTACCACGTCCATCCCCCTACCGGTGCCTTCAGACCATCCAGTACCACGTCCATCCGCCTACCGGTGCACTGCGTGCAATACGATCTTCGGCGCCATTTTGTTTAAGAGCCCTTTATATTTTTAGACGAGAAAATTTTTTAATGCGGGTGAAAGACAGATCAATAAAAGGATATAAGCACTGTTTGATTTATCTTTTGATTTCACCTAAAAAAATGTTGAGAAGGAGGTAAAAATCGGACCCCTGGATCAGAAACCTTTCTTAAAGTGTTAGTAGGACTGATGTCTACGTACATTTAGCCCCGTAATTCATAGTGACAGTTATATAAATTAAACTGTAGTACGTTACTGGATTGGACATAGTGTGAAACCGGTTTCTGTAAATAAATATCTGTTCATCGACAAATATCATTGGTGTTGATTGACTGATTCTGCTTACAGTTTTGAAATGTGAGAGACCGAATCCACACCGTTTCTTGGTAAAGCTCTGCCACATAAGCAATCAGAGCTTACTTCAAAGTGCGCTCCACAATTTGCATCTGAAGGAGAGAAAAATTGGCAATTTACAGCTCTTTGCGTCGGTCCGCGACGTGCGTTTGAATTTTGTTGATGGTAGAGTGTTTTCATCGATACAAAAGAAGCGCAGCTCGAATCCAAATGCAGAATTTAAATTAAAAATCTCTGGAACATCACTACGCTAATTTTCCATTACATGATGTGATGCCTTGTTACTGAAATGGCGTAAAATAAATGAAAATATCTTAGCGAAATTGTACCGAAGTTGGAGTAATTTACACTAGTCGTGTAGCTGCGATTCATCACCGAATTGTGGCACATAACTTATAACTGGTTTCCACAGGAATTCTACACCATTTGTTATTCAGTACATCATGTATGCCCAGTCACGACTGTAGGACTAGAAGTTTACAACAGTTTCTCTGTTCTAAGAACGAACAAAAATATTTCATAATTTTTGAATTTTTGGCACCCTTGAAAATGAGGGTGGAGGAGAGTGGATCTTGAAACACTGAACCATGCCTTAGTGGGAATTTACTATGTGGCATACCGTTATGTTTTTGGCGGCAATATATGTAATAGGCTACAATTTGTCACTAAAACGGCCTTTCATTCTATGAAGAACAGCAATGGAACTAAAGAAACATGTGTTAGTGTGGACACAATGACAACAGGTAATAAAAACTGTGAACTCGAAACTTGCTGCAGATCCTTCCAATATCGTCATGCTGGAATTCCATAATTTACAGACATATTTTCAACATTTTCTATCCAAAGGAATGCAATGATTCACACATCGCTAGAGCCGGGACTGTTCTCTGCAGTCAGGATTCGTAGATCTGATATGAATAGGGTAAAGGATGTAATTTAGTGTTCAGTTCTTGATTTTACTATTTTTTTATGTTTTTCAGTGTTCCAAAGTAATCCACACCGGATAAGAATTTTTCTAGTAGTCTTTACGCTCATATTACGACATACCTTTCAAAACTGCTTTTTCGAGGGTAATTTTTACTTTGTAATTACTTTGTTCATGTCGATATAACAACAACTGGAAAGTTTTTATCCATACTGCATAGTACAAATTTATCTAAAGCCTAAAACAGGCCTTTGATTTCTGCAGAATGTCCAGCAACCAGTCGCTTCTAAGCATTCTTTATCGGAAAAGCGTAATGAGTTTTGAGGGCTAATGAATATCATGTCCTCACATCTTCGATTCGTATGATTTTATAAACAAAACGTATTGCAAAAAAAAATGATCGTGTGGCATTGATGGCCGGGAGGCCCCATCCGGGTAAGTTCCGCCGCCGGGTGAAAGTCTTACTTCAGGTAACGCCACACTGGGCGACTTGCCCACCGGTGATGTTGTGGACAGTGAAATACTCAGTCCACTAGTGGATAAAATCGCCGACCCGGTCGGATATCGAACTTTCAGCAGAAAATTGAAAAGAAAGAGTGTAGGAAAATCAGTAAAGAGAAAGAAAATGTTGTCAGGTAGTTCCCATGGAACAGGTGTAGGCCAACTTTTTCAGGATGAACTACGATCAGAATACCAGGTCACCAATTTTTTTAAACCTAATGCTGGTCTGGAGCTGGTGACAGAGGTGGTAGGCAAACACGTTACCACCAGCTAAGCAGGCGGATTTCGCATTACAGGTACGTGTCTTCACCTAGCAAACGTGTTATCATCTGTTTCTTAGAATGAAACGCATTATTTGCTGATAAAAATAGAGACTTACCGGAATGAGAAGAAGATGACCAGTGACACCACGAGCGCCGCGAACGAGATGGAGTAGCCCACCTCGTACAGCGTGTTCACCACCTGCCGAAACTGAAACACAGGCACATGTCGTCAGTGACTGTCTGCCCGATGCGAACTGCTCACACACATTACACTGCCGCCACTAAAACGAGCGATGTCACATTGGCTTTAGGATCACAATCTTGTGCTTTTTTTCTTTTCTTTTCTTTTCTTAAAAAAAATAATTAATTGTTTTTCATCTGAAAGGGTGCTTAAAGTTTTTTTGAACAAAATGGTAGTTGAAGGGACTGAATTGGAAAGCGGAAATTTATTTAAAAACCAAATTAAATATCTCTCGGTATGTGGCCACACCCATATATCGGCTGCTTTCACACGTCAAACGTTGTCTTTAGATTCCCATTCGAGAAAGATATACTATACAATTGTTTCTCGAGTTGGCAGCCCTGTTAGAATATACACTTTGCGATGGTTTTATGTTTTCCATCGAATATCTTTGGTGTTAGAGCATTGTTCTGCTTATAAACACTTCTTTTGTTTGAGTTTTTGCAGTTCTGTCATTCTCTAAAGTTGTTATGGTGTGAAGATGTAGCGTTACTAGGAATATGTTCTGGGGTCAGCATGAGCGATTCACTGTTGGTAGTCGATTACATGAGAATGGCCAAAGCTGGAAAGTGGGTCCTTGAGGTAATTAAAGAAGCCAAAAATACAACGAGAAACAAGGAAAACAACAGAGAAATTGAGGAATATGTAAACCAAAGAATGAAATGTGTTAGGGAGCAACAGAGATGAGTCATAGATCACACATAACATTGAAATGAATTTCCTGAGAATTAAATTTTCTGACATGTTTATTTTATGCACAAAATATCTATTGGATCTAGAGGTTTGACATTTTTTGGGATCTTTCACGATATTATTTGGAGACAAGTAGACTACAAACATTGACGTACCACCAGTATGAAGAGAAATGCGTAATCATTAGTTACAAGAAAGTAACCTTAATTTCGAGTATGAGCAGCTGCGCGGGATTAGTCCAGCGGTCTAGTACGCTGCAGTCATGGACTATGCGCTGGTCCCGATGGAGGTTCGACTCTTCCCTCGGGCATGGGTGTGTGTGTTTGTCCTTAGGATAACTTAGGTTAAGAAGTGTGTAAGCTTAGGGACTGATGACCTTAGCCGTTAAGTCCCATAAGATTTCACTCACATCTGAACATTTTTTTCAAGTATGAGATGTAGCTGTTTCTAGAATATAAACTTATATATGAAATGACTTGACTGCAGTCTACTCTTTAGATGGTCATGATGCTGATGTGTACGTATTTTCAAGTATCTAAGTAAAATATTTAGTCAATGCATGGATTCCAAGTACTGAGCAACAAAGAGAACACGTAATTTAATGACTTTCACAAAAAAATGTACTATCATGTGACTAATGTGATTAATGGCATATCTAAATGTTTACAAGAAGCACTCCTATTGTCCTACAATTGTCGTTTGCTAAGAGTTCACGTTTTTTAGTTAGAGCCACGTAACCATTGTGAAAATTGTTAGTATTTTTCCAGGCGTTCACAGCCAAGTTACCTTTAAGGCACTGAACTCGTAATTCGGATGTGTAAGGTTCAAATCTATTGCCCACTGCCCTGACTGACGAAATGAGCCAAGATCTGAGTGACAGTCTTCAAGGGACGAGAGCTTTCGCACAGAATATAACTTTGATATTTTGCCCCGCCTCCTGTATGTTCTTGTTATACATCTGGCTTTTTAAGGCAATTGAAGTAAAGCCCACTCCAGCTAAGAGCACAGGGAACAGTATTTTAGCGAATCTCAGAAACGCCATTGTCTCCCAGCTAAACAAAGGTTCTGCCAAAATACTGGATGAATTTGCTATCTGCCAGATATAACCGTAACTGTCGTGCGTACACAACACATACGCTCTCTCTCGATCATACTAGAGAATTAGATATTTAAATAGCATGCCACAGTTTTTAATTAACACATACTGATTAATGATTCTGTAAGTAGGCTGTTTAGGTTTTTAGGTTGGTAACGCCACGTAGTGCTCTGTATGAAAATTTTGAGATGTTAACATGAGCGGACGATCTGGACGTGTGTCCGTCATAAAAAGGAAATTTGTCAAACTGGATGTCACAAATATACAGTCAGAAAAAGGAAATTTGTCAAACTTGAATATATATATATATATATATATATATATATATATATATATATATATATATATATATATATATAACTTCTGAACACTATTAAGGTAAGTAAATTGTTTGTTTTCTATCAAAATCTTTCATTTGTTAACTATATTCCTATCTACATCTACATCTACATACATACTCCGCAATCCACCATACGGTGCGTGGCGGAGGATACCTCGTACCACAACTAGCATCTTCTCTCCCTGTTCCACTCCCAAACAGAACGAGGGAAAAATGACTGCCTATACGACTCTGTACGAGCCCTAATCTCTCTTATCTTATCTTTGTGGTCTTTCCGCGAAATGTAAGTTGGAGGCAGTAAAATTGTACTGCAGTCAGCCTCAAATGCTGGTTCTCTAAATTTCCTCAGTAGCGATTCACGAAAAGAACGCCTCCTTTCCTCTAGAGACTCCCACCCGAGTTCCTGAAGCATTTTCGTAACACTCGCGTGACGATCAAACCTACCAGTAACAAATCTAGCAGCCCGCCTCTGAATTGCTTCTATGTCCTCCCTCAATCCCACCTGATAGGGATAACAAACGCTCGAGCAGTACTCAAGAATAGGTCATATTAGTGTTTTATGTCTCCTTTACAGATGAACCACATCTTCCCAAAATTCTACCAATGAACCGAAGGCGACTATCCACCTTCCCCACAACTGCCATTACGTGTTTGTCCCACTTCATATCGCTCTGCAATGTTACGCCCAAATATTTAATCGACGTGACTGTTTCGAGCGCTACACTACTAATGGAATATTCAGACATTACAGGATTCATTTTTCTATTCATCTGCATTAATTTACATTTATCTATATTTAGAGTTAGCTGCCATTCTTTACACTAATCACAAATCCTGTCCAAGTCATCTTGTATCGTCCTACAGTCACTCGGCGACGACACCTTTCCGTACACCACAGCATCATCAGCAAACAGGCGCACATTGCTATCCACCCTGTCCAAAAGATCATTTATGTAGGTAGAAAACAACAGCGGACCTACCACACTTCCCTGGGGCACTGCAGATGACACCCTCACCTCCGATGAACACTCACCATCGAGGACAACTTACTGGGTTCTATTTCTTAAGAAGTCTTCGAACCACTCACATACTTGGGAACCAATCCCATATGCTCTACCTTAGTTACGAGTCTGCAGTTGGGTACCGAGTCAAACGCTTTCCGGAAGTCAAGGAATATCGCATCCGTCTGATACCCTTCATCCATGGTTCGCAAGATATCATGTGAAAAAAGGGCGAGTTGCGTTTCGCAGGAGCAATGCTTTCTAAAGCCGTGCTGATGCATGGACAGCAGCTTCTCTGTCTCTAGGAAATTCATCATATTCGAACTGAGAATATGTTCGAGAATCCTGCAACAAACCGATGTTAAGGATATTGGTCTGTAATTTTGAGGATCCGTCCTTCTACCCTTCTTATATACAGGCGTCACCTGCGCTTTTCTCCAGTCGCTCGGGACTTTACGTTGGGCAAGAGATTCGCGATAAATGCAAGCTAAGTAAGGAGCCAATGCAGTAGAGTACTCTCTGTAAAACCGAATTAGTATCTCATCAGGACCTGGCGATTTATTTATTTTCAACCCATTCAGCTGCTTCACAACCCCAGGGATATCTATCACTATGTCCTCCATACGAGAATCTGTACGAGACTCAAACGGCGGTATGTTTGTACGATCCTCCTGCATGAAAGATTTCTCAAATGCTAAATTTAAAATTTCAGCTTTCGTTTTGCTGTCTTCCGTTGCCAGGCCAGACTGATCAGTGAGTGACTGGATGGAAGCCTTCGACCCGCTTACCGAATTTACGTAAGACCAGAATTTCCTTGGGTTTTCAGCAAGAACTTTTGGTAAGGTATGACGCTGGTAGTGGTTGAATGCTTCGCGCATCGCTCTTTTTACAGCAGCACGAATCTCTACTAACTTTTGCCTGTCATTCTCCCGATCTTTCTTGTATCGCGAGTGCAACTGCCTTTGCTTCCTGAGTATTCTCCGAATTGCGCTGTTAAACCACGGTGGGTCTTTTCCGTCCGTAACCCACTTTTTCGGCACATACTTGTCCAATGCGTGATTTACAACGTGTTTAAAATTTCCACGTCCATCATACCGGAAGTAAATGAAGTCGATTCATTTACTAAGTGGGATGCTAACAACTGCTTATCTGCTCTTTCTAGTAAGAATACTCTCCTAGCCTTCTTGACCGACTTTTTAACTTTCGTAACCATAGTAGTAATGACAACATCATGATCACTAATCCCTGTCTCAACACTGACACCGTCGATGAGGTCTGGTCTGTTCCTGGCTACCAGATCTAAAGTATTTCCATTACGCTTTGGCTGTCGATTTAGCTGCTCAAGACAGTTTGCGGATAATGTGTTCAAAAGTAATTCACACGACGGCTTGTCTGTACCACCTGTAATGTATCCATAGACATCCCAGTCTATACTAGGTAGGTTGAAGTCGCCTCCGACTAATATAGCATGTTCCTGGTACTTCTGCGATACAGAATGTAGACTTCCTTTGAATGATTCTAGAACTGTCACGGTGGAACCTGGTGGCCGGTAATAACACCCCACAATTAACTCTATTTCCCCTAGCCCTGTTAAACGTGTCCAGATAACTTCACAAATCAGTAGCTAGTGCCTTCAGTAGTTAGAATCTTCTATTTAGCTGGCAGTATTGGCACTAGCTGTATTGCTGTAGTTCGAGTAACGAAGATTTTTGTGAGGTAAGTGATTCATGAATGGTATAGATTGTTGTTAGTCAGAGCTATTCTTTTGTAGGGATTATTGAAAGTCAGATTGCATTGCGCTAAAAAATATTGTGTGTCAGTTCAATGATGATCAGAATAAAGAGAAAACTGAGTACGTTCAGTTTTACTCAGCTGTTTCAGTATCAAATAACGTAGAAGTTTCCCAGCACAGTAACTCTTAATTGTCGGCCGCGGTGGCCGAGCGAATCTAGATGCTTCCGTCAGGAACCGCGCGACTGCTACGGTCGCAGGTTCGAATCATGCCTCGGGCATGGATGTGTGTGATGTCCTTAGGTTAGTTAGGTTTAAGTAGTTCTAAGTTCTAGGGGACTAATGACCTCAGATGTTAAGTCCTATAGTGCTCAGAGCCATACATCAAAATTTCCTCAATCTTATCAACATTGCTTGTAGATAAATTACATTCCTAATGGGAATTATATATAGAATAATATTTTCCGATCGTATTATAATCACAATCTAGACAATATTTACACGTTTTACGAAATACAATTGGAGAATGAACAAATGAACAATTGACTGTAGATTCTGGAGTTAAGTGGTCAGGGCGGGAAAAACGACCATTGCATAATTTTAGGCTAACCAGTGCTGCTGCCTGCTGAGAAGTGGTTAGACTGTTTCTAATACACATCATCACTGTTGTCAGTGAGTCTGACTCGCGAAGCTTGTTCCATTGTTACATAAAAAATACTTTTCTGATTTTCAATCATCTCATGTAAGGTAAGTTATTTAGATTATTCTTCTTACCTCATTTAAACGTAGAGTAATACCTTTTATAATATCAATATCAAAACACATTTTTGGCTTACAAATGTCGTTCCTTGTCATTTCTTTCGGTTCGACAGTTTCATCTGTGAGCCATTGCTGCAGTCTCTAGTACCAGGTGTGATACGTGGAAATGATTAGCTCTTACTGGGGTAAGCAGTATAAAATGATTTGCTGGAAAAAGTGGTCTCATTACGCGTCGGGAGAAAATGGCAAAGTGGGCCACTTTCCCCAACAAATCATTTTTAATCTGTTTACCTCAGTAAGAGTTAATCACTTCCATGTATCACAGGTAGTACTAAGAGACTGACTTCTACATACCTTTACACTCAGATCTATCATCCGTCGTTCCGTCTGTTCGTGACGATTTTCAATCAATTAACTAATGTTATTTAACACCATCTCTGTTCTGAGGCAGTAAAAAATGGTAAGATGCCTTCTTGTAAAGCAACAAAGCAGTTTCATTTTCCACGTAATACGATGGGAATAACAGTTCGAGGAAAAAACAGATATGCAGTAGGTTGTAAAAGAGATTGTGAGAAGCTCATGGAACGTGTCCAATAAAAAATAAGAACAAGAAATCTTAGATTTTATGGTCTTACAGTGAACGATCTATGGCGATTTGCATTTCAGTTGGAAGAGTAGAGCCAAATACTTCATTGTTTTAACAGACAGTTGGAGACGGCAGGCAAAGACAGCTGCCTGATATTAGTGTCAGGAAACTTACTGCAGTGTCTGGACGACAACTTTTAATAAGGCCAACGTAAACAACTTTTTTGTATCATTAAAATAGTGCAAGGAAAACTGTGTTTCCCTGATCATCAAATTTATAATATCGATGAAACCATTAACAGCCCAAGAACAACAAAGTATCAGGTGATCAAAAAGTCAGTATTAATTTGAAAACTGAATAAATCACGGAATAATGTAGATAGAGAGGTACAAATTGACACACATGCTTGAATGACATAGGGTTTTATTAGAACCAAAAAAATACAGAAGTTCAAAAAGTGTCCGACAGAAGGCTCTTTATCTGATCAGAATAGCAATAATTAGCATAACAAAGTAAGACAAAGCAAAGTTGATGTTCTTTACAGGAAATGCTCAATATGTTCACCATCATTCCTCAAGAATAACTGTAGTCGAGGAATGATGTGAACAGCACTGTAAAGCATGTCTGAAGTTATGGTGAGGCATTGGCGTCGGATGTTGTCTTTCAGCATCCCTAAAGTTGTCGGTCGATCACGATACACTTGCGACTTCAGGTAACCCCAAAGCCAATAATCGCACGGACCGAGGTCTTGGGACCTCGGAGGCCAAGCATGACGAAAGTGGCGGCTGAGCACACGATCATCACCAAACGACGCGCGCAAGAGATCTTTCACGCGTCTAGCAATATGGGGTGAAGCGCCATCCTGCATAAACATCGTACGTTCCAGCAGGTGTTTATCAGCCAGGCTGGGGATGATGTGATTCTGTAACGTATCGGCGTACCTCTCACCCGTCACGGTAGCAGTTACAGAACCAGTATCACGCATTTACTCGAAGAAGAAAGGCCCTATAACGGTAGATGCGGTAAATCCAACCCATACCGTGACTTTCTCGTCGTGCAATGGAGTTTCCACGACAGTTGTAGGATTTTCGGTAGCCCAAATTCTGCAGTTGTGGGAGATGACAGACCCTCAAAGCGTGAAATGAGCTTCGTCGGTCCACAACACGTTACTCAACCAATCGTCATCTTCCGCCATCTTTTGACACGCCCAGACAGCAAATGCCCTCCGCTTCACTAAATCGGCAGGTAACAGTTCATGATGCCGATGGATTTTGTACGGATAGCATCGGAGGGTACGCCTAAGTGCCAACCAAACAGTAGTGTATGGAATGCCGGTGCGACGTGCGACCACACGAGCGCTGACTTCTCCGTGCATAGACGAACCCGCTAGTCTCCATTTATTCCTAAACTGTCTCAGCAACATTACGCCTTATGCTCGGTCGGCCACTACGGAGTCTATCGTCTAAACAACCCGTGGCTTCGAACTTCGAAATCATTCTCGCCACAGCTACATTTGTCAACGGGCCTTTACCCGTTCGAATCCCCTTCCTATAGCGATAAGATCGTAACGCTGAACTAACACATCCCCCATTCTGATAATACAGCTTCACTAAGCGCCATTTTAGGTAACGTTAAAATGCTCCGACTGCTGGCGCATCTGATTCTCTCTCTCTCTCATTACAGTTCTTTTATACACGATTGTCATGAGCAGTCACTGACGTTTTCCTGTCTAGCGCCATCTGTCGGACATTTTGTGAACTTTTTTTTTTGGTTCTAATGAAGCTCCATGTCATTCCAAGCAGGTGTGTCAATTTTTACCTCTCTATCTGCATTATTCCGTGGTTTATTAAGTTTTCAAATTTATACTGACTTTTTGATCACCCGGTATTTGCACTTAAAGGCAGACGCCAAGCAGGTGGCGTTACTTCAGTTGAAAGAGGGTTGCTGTCCACTTTCGAAGTATGTACACTGACAAGCCAAACATTAAGACCACAGCCACTGCAACGCTGGATGCCGCCTGGTGGTGTTGCAAGCGCGTGACGCGGCAGCGAAACAAAGTCAGCGGAGCAGAAGAGGACGGGAGATCACCCTAGCAAATGGGGAAATCCACTGAGATAAGTGACTTTAACAAAGGGCCGATTATTATTACGCAGAGCCTGTGAACGAGTATCTCGGAAACGGAGAAGCTGGTCGAATGTTCACGTTACTGTCGCGAGCGTCTACAGAAATAGGTAGAACGACAGTGAAACTGCCACTGGGCGCTATATGGTTGGACTTCGACGACTTTGCACACGTCGTGGGGTTCGGAGGCTCGTCTGCTCTGGAAAGTAGGATAGATGGTGATCTGTGGCATCCCTGCCAAAGAGCACAATGCTGGTGTACGCACAAGTTTTTCGGAGCACACCGTTCATCGCACATTGTTGAATAAGGAGCTCCACAGCAGACCACACTTACTTGTTCACATGTTGACCCAACGACATTGTCAACTACGATTGCAGTGGGCACTGGACCATTGCATCAATGGGAACGTATTATCTCTTTGGGAGAATCAAATTTTTGCTTCACTAGCTCTCTGGTCGTCTCCAAAAACGCCGCCATCGAGACGAACGGCGGATCGAAACGTGCAGAGCGCCATGGACACAGGATGGAGGAAGCATTATTATGCTATGGGAGACATTCTCCTGTGCTTGCGTGGGCCCTGTCGTAGTAATGGAAGACACGCTAACAGCTGCCAACCACCAGCCTCCCATCATGCTTTCAGCAGTATAATTATCCATGTCTCAGAGCCGGAATCGTGCTACAATGGTTTGAGGAGGCTGATAGTAAAGTAACTCTGATGTCACTGCGACCAAATTCGCCTGATGGAAATGCTATGGAATCCATCTGTGTCACTCTCGGAAACCATCACCGCCTATGCAAATAAGCGGCCACATACCTCGGCAAACCTACCAACAAGCTGTCGGATTCCTGATACGGAGAATCAATGAGATATTGCGTTCCAAAGATTCACAAACAAGTTATTAAGAACGTGATTATGATGTTTTGGCTTATGAGAGTATGCCCTACTGATCACTTTACACTGTTAGGATACATGACCACTACGCAAGGTTTCAGAAAAACGCATGTGGATGTTACTCATTATACATTTTTTACTTTAAATATTCAGTGTGATACCTCACAGTCTATATATAAAGTCAGTATAAATTTGAAAACTGAATAAATCACGGAATAATCTAGATAGAGAGGTACAAATAGACACACGTGCTTGGAATGACAGGGGGTTTTATTAGAACTAAAAGGTCAAAAAATGTCCGACAGATGGCGCTTCATCTGGTTAGAATAGCAATAATTAGCATAACAAAGTAAGATAAAGCAAAGATGATATTCTTTACAGGAAATGCTCAATATGTCCACCACCATTCCTCAACAATAGATGTAATCGAGGAATAATGTTGTGAAAAGCACTGTAACGCATGTCCGGAGTTATGGTGAGGCACTGACGTCGGATGTTGTCTTTCAGCATCCCTAGAGATGTCGGTCGATCACGATACACTTGCGACTTCAGGTAACCCCAAAGACAATAATCGCACGGACTGAGGTCTGGGGATCTGGGAGGCCAAGCATGACGAAAGTGGCGGCTGAGCACACGATCATCACCAAACGACGCGCGCAAGTGATCTTTCACTCGTTTAGCAACATGGGGTGGAGCGCCATCCTGCATTTTGGTTCTAGTAAATCCCCATGTCATTCCAAGCATGTGTGTTAATTTTTACCTCTCTAGCTACATTAATCCGTGGTTTATTAAGTTTTCACATTTATACTGACTTTTTGATCACCCGGTACATAGCAAGCTTTTATCAATAAGCATAGTTTTGCCCTTGGAGTGGTCACAATAACGCTTCTTCTCGTTGCAAATCGATGCGTACACGTTCTTTTCAAAAGGACCGTGCTTTCTTAAGGTAGAATATATCTCTTTAAATCATCGTTACGAGCTATTAGCCAGTTTGAGGCTCTTTGGTCACGATTTATAAAGCACAGCCTGTTGCGCTTCTCTACATTCATTGTACCTGGCCAGTAGTTGCTTAAATGTGAGGTTCTGGATCCAGAGTGGACCAAGAAGGTTTGGGTCGTCGCATGGATCAACCTCAGTTGCTTAATAGGAGGCATCAGCACTAAAACACATTTGACACACTTTGACATTGTGTTTGAGAAACGGGAACGGCGCCTTGAGATCACAGGGTTTTGAGGATCTGTCAAAGAGAGGTTTAGAAACACACTCTCAGTCATTACGTGCGCTATAGCACTCCTTGTAAGTACAGTCACATAACGATATGGCTGTGTAGCGGGTCTAGGGTGCAATGACCACTTCAGAGGGATGGAAGAGCCATCCTTCTAAAGGTCACTGACGATAGGTGTCCCACCTCGGAATTGTGGACTCGATTGGGCTTCGGGAGTCCGTTGGAGGTGAAGCTGGCTGCAACAAGACTGAGGGCACATATATAAACTTCTTATTAAGCCAACAAACTGCAGCAGTTAGAGGTGCCCACTGTCGTCCTACAGCAGGCCTGGCATTAACACAGGGCATGGGCGTTGTCAGGTTTCTATCTCGCGGCCTACGGCGAAGCGACGCTGCACTGCAGCGCGTTGTCTGGGCGGCGGCGAGGTGGATCGGCGGTGCTGTCGGTGCTACCGTAGCAGCAGTTGACTGCAATTCGCAGTCATGGCCTATGCAGAGGCGGCTGGCGATGGCAGGCCTTGGCCGGCGAATCCGGCACCACTGCGGCCGCTGGTTACTGTTGACAGATCGAACCACTGTCTGGTGGCTCCAGTGATGCATACAACGACACCCAATAGACTGGTTGGCTGTTTGACGAAGAGGGATGCAGCGCTGGTTGGTGTATTGCTGCGTCGAGGGCGTTGCGTGTGGCGTGTCCTGCATGTCACCTGTGTCGTCAGCAGTGGGCTTTCTGGACGGTAATTGGTACACAGTGTCTCTAATTTCCTTGACATCGTTGCGGTACCGCCACAGTCTGAGCGTCAACTACCTTCAAAAAGTGCAGGGGCTAGGACCACGACAACCTGCATCCGCAATCGTTGTGGAATTTGTGCAGAGTTACTTCGTGATAACGCGTTTTATACACGCACACACACACACACACACACACACACACATACACACACACACACACACACACACACACACACACACACACACACACACGCACACACAGAGAAAAACAGTAACCACTGTCTTAAAAGACAGTAGTTGTAACTTTGGAGCATTGTAGACGATGAGAAACTGGAACCACACGCTCACGTCGCTCGTGTGGAATCAGCACAGTAAAATGGATCGACGGGGTGACGCGACAGAATGGCATGAATCAGATATCTTGTTTGGGCGTGCAGATGACCAAAGCCTAACCTGAGTTGCCGATTTCTTGGTGTATCAATGCTGACCGTGTGACGTATCTATAAAGAAATTGTGTCTGACTAGCAGCGGTCATAAGAAGATCTCATCCGACAGGCACTGGAGACGCTTTCGAGTCTGACACATACTGCAGCTGTCAACGAATGCAGGACCATAAGAAGCACACCACTTTCCGAGCGAGCATTGCAAACAGAACAAACTGGTTACCTCGGCTCGGGTACTTCACAAAATGTCATTGGACACAGCGGCACAAGAAACTGCACGTCTTGAATGGTCCAAACAACACAGAAACTGGCGTTAGCTGACTGTAGGCAGCTGTTGTGATCCGACGACTCGCGATTTTTCCTATTTATAAATGATGTAAGGTACTGAATGCACCGACGCCCCAGTGATGAGCCTAAGCCAGTGTTCGAGGGGTACTGTTAATCCTGGAGGTGGTTCTGTGCTCTTTTGAGGAGTGTGTCTTGTATCGTGACTTGGTATCACTCATTTACTTTATAGTGAAGAAGAATAACGATTTTTATTTCATAGTTTTTGGTGTACAAACGTTTTTCTTCTAAACTTTCTGGATAAGCGACACTGTGATCACGTCAGACATCCAAGATGACAACAGCCATATTCAGAGCACTGCACACATGTTCCTGCTTTGACGAACCATCAAACACTCTATCGCATCTGAACTGGGTCGCTAAATCACCCCTGATATTAGCTCCAGAGACAACATCTGGGACCATTTTCAACAATGGGTGAATCGTAGCAAACACCATTCTCACAGTCTTGTAGCTCTACAAGATCTAATCGCCAATGAACTGTCTAGTATCGTGTTCTAGTGGCACGAAATGTAATACTGCCTCTGCGAAGTATGCGGAGCAGTTGGCAACAAACGCTACTGTACTTGATAAAGTGTTGCACACTATCTTGTATGAGGGACAACAGAAGGCATAAGTAGACGCTTGGCTGCTGTAGTAAGTATATTTCTTTCAGCCTTGAAGCCAAATCATCGTGTTAAATGACATGACATTAAAGTTGCAGCATGGACGGGACCGAACGTTAATCGTCTATGAATTAATGACGCAGTTAGCGGATCATCAAGTAAGCGGCATGTACAGGTGCACTGTTCCTTGAGCGTGGACCCAGATTCTCCGCGTCTGGCTATTTGCCTATCGTGAGCTTTTTCACCCCCACCTCCAACCCTTTGAGAAGGGACCTTATCCCTACAGTGGTTCTTTCCAAAGAGTAAATGGTATGTGTACAAAGTCTGGTTGAAAAGGATCCAGTGGCTTAGGAGGAGCTGTGAAACATACATACACCCACACATACATAAATCCGCGTTTACAAATGTGTATGGATACTCCATGCAAAATGATTACACCATCAAAGTCCACCAAATTTTCGGGATGGCCGTTGCAAGGTTAGTGGTAGTGGCTCTGTAAACCTAGGATCCTTGCTAAGGCATTTTGGGTGGAAAATACCGACCCCCACCCGTCCCCACCCACATACTGCATGGCAACAGCACTGATGTGGTAGCGTGCAACAGCGGTGAGGGCGGCAGCAGGTACAGTGAATGTCTACTCAAGGTCAAAAAATTATAAATATATCATGTAACACAGCTAAAGGACGGGTGTTACGGTTAGAGCATGTCTGTCTACTGATTTTATAGCAGATGATTGGTTTTGTTGTAGTAATTAACATTTGTATTGTATTGAGTATGTTTATGACTAAATAAACAGCCACATTACCAGATTTACAGAGCCCCAGCCGCTAAGCTGAGAATGACCATCTTTTAAATCTAATGTTCTTTTGCTGGTATAATAATTTTTCGTGGAATATTAGATTATTGACATTAAGAAGGGGTATGTTACAGTTTATTTAATCACAAGAATACCAAACGCAGCGTAATACAACTGGATGCGTTTCAACCAACCTTTGCTGTTGTAAATTATCAGATAAATTAAAGAACACTAAAGACAATGTAAACACTATATTTAGCATCAAAAAGCATTCATCAGATATAAAATCATTAGAGATGCTAAGAATGTTATGTTGTTCTTATATCTGTGTTGTATAATATGTCTAGAGTCCTGGGACCTGGAGGCGATATTTACTTTAGCTGCTGCCGCACTCATCGCTGTTACACGCTGCCACAGCAGTGCTTCTAGGTCTGTGGGGGTGGATGGCTAGTACATTCAACCTGAAAAGCGGCATTAACGCTCCTATATAACTGGTTTTTCACCAATGGTTACCTTATTATGTATCAAGCTTTATCTGACATGCACATCTCCTGTCATGTTTGATGGAACCATATACACCAAAAAAACAAAAGAAAAATGTTTAGCTGTTAAGTCTAACTTTACGTTCATCCTGTCTCATGTTTCCTTTATTTTATGTTTGATTGAAAAAAAGTAGAAAAATGTATTGCTGGGCCTCCAAGTCAGAGGAAACGATTCATCGACGCTTTGAACGTATAGTAACATGAGCTTTTAGTACGTACATCTAAAAAAGTTCTGCATCAACCCGGTTTCCAGAACTCCTGAAGACAGACGTCGATAGTGGATATTGTATCACAGACACAGTTCCTTTTACTGTTCAGAGATGTCACTAAACAGCCCAAAGATGTAAACAACCATGCACAAGCAGCGCCTTTTAGACGGAGGGGGTCCGACAACCGATCAGTTCCAGTCATTCCACCAGGAAGGAGGTACACGGCTAGTGTTGTCTGTTGTTCAACCATGCCTAGACGGTTAATACCGCGGTTCGATCACATCCGCGTTGTTACTTTGTGCCAGGAAGGGCTCTCAACAAGCGTCCAGGCGTCTCAGAGTGCATCAAAGCGATGTTGTTCGGTTATGGAGGAGGTACAGAGAGACAGGAACTGTCGATGACATGACTTGCTCAGGCCGCCCAAGGGCTACTACCGCAGTGTATGACCGCTATCTACGGATTATGGCTCGGAGGAATCCTGACAGCAGCGCCACCATGTTAAATAATTCTTTTCGCGTAGCCACAGGACGAACTGTGCGCAATAGGCTGCATGATGAGCAACTTCACTCCCAATGTCCATGGCGAGGTCCATCTTTGCAACAACGACACCATGCAACGCGGTACAGATGGGCCCAACAACATGCCGTATGGACCACTCAAAATTGGCATCACGTTCTCTTCACCGATGAGTGTCACATATGCCTTCAACCAGACAGTTGTCGTGTTTGGAGGCAACCTGGTCAGATTGAACGCCTTAGACACACTGTCCAGCGAGCGCAGCAAGGTGGAGGTTCCCTGCTGTTTTGGGGTGGCAGTATGTGGGGCAGACGTACGCCGCTGGTGGTCATGGAAGGCGCCGTAACGGCTGTACGATACGTGAATGCCATCCTCCGACCGATAGTGCAACCACATCGGCAACATATTGGCGAGGCATTCGTCTTCATGGACGACAAGTTGTGCCCCCATCGTGCACATCTTGTGAATGACTTGCTTCAGGATAACGATATCGCTCGACTAGAGTGGCCAGCATGTTCTCCAGATACGAACCCTATGGAACATGCATGGGATAGATTGAAAAGGACTGTTTATGGACGATGTGACCCACCAGCCACTCTGAGGGATGTACGCCGAATCACCGTTGAGGAGTGGGAGAATCTGGCCCAACAGTGCCTCGATGATATTGTGGATAGTATGCCACAACGAATACAGGCGTAGATCAAAGCAAGAGGACGTGCTTCTGGGTATTAGAGGTACCACCGTGTGCAGCGTTCTCAGCACCTCTGAAGGTCTCGGTGTATGGTGGTACAACATGCAATGTGTGGTTTTCATGAGCAATAAAAAGGGTGGAAATGATGTTTATGTTTATCCCTATTCCAATTTTCTGTAAAGGTTCCGGAACTCTCGGAACCGAGGTGATGCAAAACTTTTTGATGTGTATATTTATCCTACCGGACGCTGCCGGTAATGCTGTTTCCTTTCTACGGACGATAATATTAGCTCCTAAGGAGCTCTAACTCTTGAGCTAATGTGAATATCAATCACATAGTACCTAGACACGAATGTCACTAGAATAACTGCAGTTCTTACAGAAGACATGTTACACCTACAACTACTTAGTAATGAAAAGGCATCATGACCAGGTGAGATAGCTGTAAGTTTCTACAGAGATTACGCGAAAGAACTTCATCCCCTTATGGCGGCTGTTTATCGTATGTCTCTGACACAACGGGGGATGGCTAGCGACTGGAAAAGAGCTAAGGTCATTCCCGTTTTCTAGAAGGGTAGTGGGAGAAACAGACATAATTATAGGCTTATCTGAAGTCAGTTTGCGGTAGAATAATGGAACGAGTTCTGTGCTCACTTATTATGACGTTTTCGGGGAACTAAAATCGTCTCTATAAAAATCAATATGAATTTTGCAGACAGAGATCAGGCGGAATTCAGCTCGCCTTGTTCCACGATGATGCACAGTGCTTTAGACATTGGCGCTCAGGCTGATGTGTTCGGACCAGATTTGTGATTGAATTCAAGACTTCCTTGCAGATAGAACTCAACAGGACCCTCTTAGCAGAACAAATTCAACAGATGTAAAGGTAATATCAAGAGTACCCAAAGGAAGTGTGACAGGACGGTTACTGTTTACAATATACAGGGTGTAAATTTTAAGTTGACAAACCAGAATAACTCGAAAAATAAGCTTCACACGAAAAAATGTGTAGAATTCAAAATTGATTATTTTCGAAGGGGACATGTGTTGGTGCTAACATTAGCCCGACACCCCAGCCCTCTGGGGGTGGCGTGGGAAGCGACTTTAAAATTTTAAGTGGGAACCCTTTTTTATTGCAGAATAAGATTCTACACAAAAAAACTACTTACATATTGTCTTAAACATTTGTTTTGATTCTTGGTAGTTGGCGCTGTAATTCAAGAAAATCCATGTTCTCATTTTTGCGTGGAAAATGGTTACAGATAAATAAAAAATACTTATTTTCTTCGTAAATTTTGATTCGCTAAAACGAAAACTCTCCCTCTCTCCCGATAGGGTGGGGTTTGAGAGAGAGGAATTAGAGTTTTACAAATGTTGACCCAAATATTAATTTGTTCCGCAGATTCGGATAAGTTTTGTTTGTTTCGTGATCATGAGGCCACACAACTTTTAATTATCAAGCAAATCATCTGACTAGCTAACTGACTAAGCAAACATCCTACTTACTGACGAGTGAACTCATTAACTAAAAAACTGACACCGTAACCATTTTGGTTCAAATGGTTCAAATGGCTCTTAGCACTATGCGACTTAACTACTGAGGTCATCAGTCGCCTAGAACTAATTAAACCTAACTAACCTATGGACATCACACACACCCATGCCCGAGGCAGGATTCGAACCTGCGACCGTAGCGGTCGCTCGGCTCCAGACTGTAGCGTTTAGAACCGCACGGCCACTCCGGCCGGCTAACCATTTTCCACGTAAAAATGAGAACATGGATTTTCTTGAATTACAGCGCCAACTACTTAGAATCGTATCAAATGTTTCAGACAAAATGTACGTAGTTTTTTATGTAGAATCTGCTTCTGCAATAAAAAAAATGGGGGTTCCCATTTGAAATTTTAAAGTTGCCTCCTGCCCCACCCATAGGGGCCTGGGGTGGCGGGCTAATTTTAGCACCAGCAGGTGTCCCCCTCGAAAATAATTAACTTTGGATTCTACAAGTTTTTTCGTGTGGAGCTTATTTTTCGAGTTATTCTGGATTGTCAACTTTAAATTTACACCCCGTATATAAGAGATATAGTAGAAAATTTCATGAGGTCTCTGAGATTATTCGCAGATTATGCAGTTGTCTATAAGAAGGTATGAACGTCAGAAGTCCTTAGCGATTTGCAGGCATACCTGCAGAGGATTGATGAATAGTGCAGGGATTGAAAGATGACTCTGAATGTAAATAAAATACAAAGTACATTGAGCATAAATAGAATAAGAAATCCAGTACTGTACAGTTACACAGTTGATGACAAGTTGCTAGATACAGTATCTACCATAAATTATCTAGGAGTAATCATCCGTTGTGGCCATAAGTGGAATGACCACATGAAACAAATAGCAGGGAAAAAGCAGGTGTCAGACTGAGATTCATAGGACGAATCTTAAGAAAAGTAACTTATCTACGGAAGAGTGGTTCACAAAACATTTGTCCGAACAATTCTTGAATGTTGCTCGTCACTCTGGGCCGTTTATCAGGTATGATTGATAGAAGAGATAGAGAAGATCCATCGAAGAGCAGTGCGTTTCCTCGTGGAATCGTTTCGTCGGCGCGAGAGCGTTACAGAGAAGCTCAACGAACTCCAGAGACAGCTGCAAGAGAGGCGTTGTACATCAGGGAGACGTTTAATACTGAAATTCCGATAGAGTAAGTTCCGTGAAAAGTTACATAACATGTTGTTTCCTGCCACAGAGGCAATTCGAGGAACTGAAACTAATACAGAGGTTTAGCGACTGTCATTCCTACCATACACCATTCAGAATGGAACAGGGACCGGGGGTCAGTTAGTGGTACCATAAGTACCCTCCGCCACATATTTTCGGGTAGCTTGCGCAGAATTAATGTAGATGCCAAGAGGAAACTAACGAATATTATCCACCGGTAGCCCGCACATGTGGCAACATTACGGTAGCAAATTGTCGTCAGTTGTAGTGGTCTGTAGTTTTTCGTGTCTGTTTTCCGACACTCCTTGAAAACTGGAACGACCTATGCCGTTTTACAATCACATGCAAAGCTCAGACGTCAGCGATATGCAGTGGGTACAGAACAGGACAAACATTTCCTAAAGTCAAAATACATTCTAACAGCTAAGCTGTCTGGTCCTGTAGTTTTCTATTCATTTGGTGACTTTTATTATTCCACAATCAACTATCTTTTGTTTTGCGAGTGACTTCGAAAGGCAAAAGATGTGTTCTTTTTCAGCCAGTTAGACAATAATGGGTAACAAAATTGATTCTATACGTGTTGGCGGAAAAGGGAGCCTCGTAGAACATGCGAACATGCAGGATGTTCCAAGATCTAATCAACAAACTAAACGGAAAGATTTTTTTTAGGTTAAATAAAATATTAATTGAACATGTTAATGACTTACGCGCAAGAGACGGATATCTCTGAGTCTGACTAGCAACAATTCTTAAGCAACTACACTTTACAAATAGCAGTTTCGAGTAAATTTATGAAGATATTCAAATAAAATGTGCTGAGCTGCATCACGCGTTTGACATCTTCAACGCAATAAACGTCTAATTCCGTCGAGTACAGCGTCATGTTTTATTTCGTGACGTGCAACACTGCTGCCAACCATAAGGTGGTGATAACTGAAATCAAAGACGCACACCACAGTTAATAAACAAGCACGTAGTGTTAATACAGGCGAATCAACTACTGATTTCGCATTGCGACCTGCGCCAACTATTGAGCGTTTCCCAAAGTCAACACTTTTCTGTGCTCAGACACGAACATTAGGTGGTATCAATAAAAGTGAGCCGTAGCTTGAAACTCGCAGTTCCTGTGTCATGGCTGATCTCCGTACCAGTACACATGTTAGTTTGAAAAAAATAAAAATAAAATCTAAGAATCGTCTAGAATTGTTGAAGAAATAACAGCACATATCAATGAAGAACTAATACCGTTCATACAGAACCTTATTAACCGATGCTATTACGTGATACGCAGGGTTTACCAGAAAACCTCGAGGAATTGTCGAAGATGTGGTGAGGGACAAATCGCGAACATCAACCTGTATCCAGAAACGTCATCCATAAATTCTGCAGAGCGTCGAAGGTCGAAGTTATAGGCACTGGCGCCTGCCATTAGGCCACCCCTTCGGCAGCAAAGGAGACTGTACGCTGATGGACCATAGGGGGAACCCCTCGAAAATTTTTTTGTTATTCAGTGATCGCGTCTGAGTTCTACGATCGTCAGCGGGGAACATGCTGCTTAGACATACTTCGTTGCCTCTGAATGCAACGCTCTGTTACCGTGGTGGATGGTTTGGAGCATGGATTTCCATTTGCTGTTTATTTTTGTCCTGGAACCCTCTAAAATTTCCTATGTTTTTCGGTATACAGGAGAAAAATATAGTTCAGAAGGAAATCCTTTTACGAAAGTGTCGCCGCACACATAGGGGACAAGGGTTTTCTAAGCAGCAGTTAGCTCCATCTTCTCCACTGGCGATTGTGGCAATATGTCGTGGTCATTGAATAACAAGTAACGTTGCGAGACTTTCCCCCTATGGTCCGCGAGCGTGCAAAGTCACGTTTGCTGCCGAATGGGTAGCCTAGTGGCAGGCGCCGTTGCCTCTAAATTCAGCGCCCGGGCACGGGTTTCAATACTCAAGTTGTTCCTCAACATACCTTCTACCGTCCCTCAAAGTATGTCGCAACATTTCTGGAATATCTTGTGTAAAGCCGCGAGTGCTGATGCTGGCAGTGTGGCGTACAGTTTGGCATCGCTGGCTGGCGTGCTGCGGGTCACCGGTTCAAACCTGACCACCAGCAGTTGGTTGTCATTTAGTATTTATCATTTGCAGAACGTTCTCGAAATTTATTACGTTTGAGATGTTTCAATATTATAGAATGTTAAATGTTTGTGTGAATAACAGCACTCTCCAGAAAGCAACTCTTCTCTGTCTGTAGGTTGGTGTCCACAATAAACGTTCTTTCAGTACAAAGTATTGCATAGCACTCATGAACCTGGTTTCGGATTTGGATTTTATTGTGGTTACGACGTGACATTTTTTGGCGGAGATGCAGGTTAGTACTAGACGAAATGGCAGGAAGGATTTGACCGAGTTACCATATAAACAGATAAGATGACATGATGTGTTTGGAAAATGTGTAATTTTACTTGGACGGTACAGCTCAGCGATAGATACAGAACAGAAATGAAAATTTCAATAGCAAACATGAATTCAAAGCCGAACTGAAGAAAATGATTGATGACAGTCAGCAGCAAGTTCTCCTAGAGGAAGAGCGAAAGAAGTGCAGGGCCTAACGTCGTGGGGAAACGACATAGTCATACATACAAAATGTTTTGGCACTATGCCACATTGTGAATCAGAATATGAAACAAGCTCACAAAACCACACACTTCATAAAAGGGGTTTGTACAAGAGATTTACCAAGCTCATGTGGTGGAGGATGTCTGAGCAACCGAGGAGTCGGGCGAAAGAAGTATGACCAACTCCCTAATGTGGTCGCTGTAGCTGCTGTGAGAGACCAGCATGGCCTTGCCTCTCTTTACACCAGGTAGTGACAGAAAAGATATCTTATTTATGGCAACCAGAACAATGGGACAGAGTGAGCAAGAGACAACATCAATGAATGACCGCCCGATATGGCAGCAGGTAATTGATAGTGTTGAAGAAGAGGTGTACCGATCTTAAACACCAATCTCAGGCTTTCGAATGCGCCAGTAACAACAGACTCTGGCAATTCAGATTTATGCCGCAGCCCGCAAATGACAAGCCAGAACCTCTCCAAAGCAGGTACAACCAGATTCTGTGCTAAGAACACTCTAAGACAAAAGCAAAAATGAAAGGCGAATTAGCCGAATTTGAAGAAAATCGGTAGATCTGATGTACACTTACAGACAAATAAATCACGGCAGTTTCAGATAAACTGGATAATTTATTTAAAAAAAGCGAGTGTCAAAAATTGAGCAACTCAATAACGCGTTGATTCATCTCTGGTCCTTCTGCAAGCAATTATTTGGCTTGGCTCGGATTGATAGAGTTATTGGATCTTCTCAACTGTGGAGAGATCTGGCGAAGGTTGCTGGCCAAGGTAGGGTTCGGTAAGCACGAAGACAAGCGATAGAAAATGTAGCTGAGTATGCGTGGGCATTATGTTGCTGAAATGTATGCCCAGGACGGCTTGCAATGAAGGAAATCAAAACTGGACGTAGAATACTGCCGACGTACCACTGTGCTGTAAGGGCGCCGCGGACGACAATCATGGGAGTCCTGCCATGAGATGAAGTGGCACCCCAGACCATCACTTCTCGTTGCCGGACAGCATGGCGGACCAGCAGGGTCCCCGAATCTCTTTCCGACTGAGAATGGAGTATTATGAACAGGGTCCTCCAACCATCTCGGGATTCTGTAGGGTAGCCGAACCGGTTCAGGAAGGACAGCTTAGTGTCATCGACAAAGAACAGGATCTGCTACCCCTGCAGATAAAACAGGGGAGGAAGCTGGAAACTATTATCGAACTAATAACAGGATCTGCCTGAGTAAGGAACAAAAAAAAAAAAAAAAAATGGCTCTGAACACTATGGGACTTAACAGCTGAGGTCATAAGTCCCCAGAACTTAGAACTACTTAAACCTAACTAACCTAAGGACATTACACACATCCACGGCCGAGGCAGGATTCAAAGCTGCGACCGTAGCGGTAGCGCGGTTCCGGACTGAAGCGCCTAGAACCGCTCGGCCACTCAGGCCGGGCAAGGAACAACATTCTGCGTTAACTTTCAGATGGGAGAGAAGACACACCAAGTGGCCTATGGTAGAACAATGTATCAATACTGGAAATCATCTATCCATTATCAGTGCTGATATACAATGTCGCCAGCTCAATGACGGATAATCCAGGAGGAAGTGAAGAAGATGCTGCAAAGTGACATAATTGATTCTTCAGAAACTTCTTGGTATTCTCCTAGGGTCCTTGTGAAGAAGGCACAATGCTTTTCTGTGTTAACAACCGACATCTGAACAAAATCACGAAAAAAGATGCATACACATTGCTATGTATTGATGACATCCTAGATTGCTTGAAAGGATCAAAGAATTTTCAACTATTGACATGCCAACGATCTATCGGAAAACCAAGGATGACGGGGCTGATTGAGAAAGGCTGCCTTCATAACTCGTGACAGCATCTATGATTTCAAAATTATGTCATTTTCAGTACGTAAAGCTGCAGCCGCATTCAAATGTGTGATGCACAACCTGCTTCGACCCCTTAAATGAACTGTATGTTTTTGCTATCTGGATGATACTGCCGTTTCCTCGAAGACATTTGAAAAACATTCAAGGAAGCTGACAACTGTATTGAAGTTGTCAGACTGCAGGACTCCACCTGACTCTTAAAAGGTTGTCTTCGCTGTCCAAGATATAAAAATCTTGAGGCATCTACTGAATGGCCATGGAGACTGTCCTGATCCCCAGAAAATAAGAGCACTTACAGATTTTCCGATGCCTCGTAACATTTGTGATGTGAGAAGTTTCCTGAGACTGTGCTCGTTCTATGAGCTATTTGTAAAGTATTTCTGCACCAAGGCATGTCCCTTGCAAGAACTATTGCAAGGAGACGCCAAATTCTCTAGGAAGAAGAGAAAGAAAGCTATTTCTTTGTCCTGACGGAGACTCTAACGTCCTAGCATTGTATGACGAGAATGCCGAGACAGAACTTCATACTGACGATTACAGTTATGGGAGAGGTGCAGTTCTAGAAAAAATTCACGAAAATGCTGAAAAGGTGATAGCTTATGCTTCCAACTCTGAGAGGAACTATTCTGAGTAAGGGTGGCTTGCTATGGTCGAGCGATCGATAAGTTCCTGCCACATTTATTTGGCAACTCATTTACTGTTCTGACAGACCACCATTCTCAACACTGGGTCAGTACCTTAATGGATGCGTCAGGTCGACTGGGGAGACGAGCACTGAGGCTTCGGGAGTATGACGTCACAGCTGATGTAGTGTTCCGCGGTCGACAGGAAAGAACTAACAGTCAATTTGAACATACTTTATTGTAATTAAAGAAAAACGCCTTCTTGGCAAACACTAAGTGTTAAACGCAAGAACAAACAGAAAAAAACCCCACAACTGTTGTGGTGGCAAACCAGATACGGAAACCAGATAATGGTAGAAGATACTGTCCTAAAACTGCTCTACAAAGTACAACGTGCTACTACAATGCAACGGCAAGTGAATGTACTAGGAGGGCTGGCGTAAGTACTGGCAGGACGTGTTCCTAGCGGTTGGTGAACACTGCAGGTCTGATGGTCTAGGCGTGCTTATAAAGCCAGGTCGGCAGAGTGGTAGACGAGTCATAAGAGTTCCGATTGTGGAACACTGTCCGTGTTTATTTGGAAAGTCTGTTATTGTTTCTGTCCGCTGGCGTTGATTCTCTCTGCGCTCCTGAAAGGGGGTTGGCAATCATCTTGCGTGTCGGTTGTACGGGCCCACTAGCAATAAGGGGCCGCTACGACAGTAGACTGAGACACAAGTTCACCAATTGCCTTTCAAAGAATCTATTGACATAACATAGCAGTGTGGATGAAATCTCAGCCATCGCTGAACTGACCGACATAGCTACTGAACAGTGGGTAGATTCAGCACTGCAGAAACTGTAAAAGCTTTGAAGAAGTTGTAACCATTTAAACGAGAATTGGAATTAATAAAAGAAACATTGCATAGGAGGAGCTATCATTAAATCGGCTGGAAGTGGTTACTTATCATCCCAATTCTTCTACGACCAACTATGCTGAAGCAAACCTATCAGGTCTGTGAAGACTCTAAACAGAATAAGATGCAGATATCGCTGGTCATGTCTCTAACGATCCATTAGACGCTATGTGAGCCACTGTAAAGAGTTGCAACGACGGAAACGTGTGCAACATTACCTCTGGGCCACCTGGTACCAGTCCCTCCTGCAGCAGCGGGTTTCTTTCAAAGAACACTTAATCTCTGTTGAGGTTCCACATTTTCAAAACAGTACTTACTTTCAAAATACGCCTCGTTCTTTGGGCCCTATGTATCCTTCGTCGCCTTTTGGACGTCACACATGAAGTTGAGGACTACGACTCTTCATCAAGAAGACAGGAATACAGAGACATCGTCCACGTCTGGCTTGTGAAGCCCTACTGGTGTCCTGAAGCCCACATCGATAGTGGAAGGTTCAAGGAAACTGAAGACCCACTCTATAGTCGCGAGACCTCGACATGATGCTCGTCATAGTGGAGACTCTGTGACAACGCAACCAATAAGTGAGGATCAGCCAGCGCTGGTATACAGAAGACCATTGAGTAGATGCAGGGTGCTGCAGTAAGTTTTAATTAAAAATGTCGGGAACAACCGGTCACTGTTTCTCCAGGAGAAGGAGCAATGGCGCTAGCAGTGGTGCTTGCCGTTCGGCATAGCGGTTAGCGTCACTGGCGGCCATGCTGCGGATTGACCACTGAAACCCCAGCACCAGCTGTATCTGTTGTTTAGTAAGCATTATTTCTGAAGTAATCTCAAAATATATTAAGTGTGTGATGTTTTTCTGTACTGGGATAGTCGATGTGTGTATAAATAGCAGTAATCTCCGCCCAGGATTTCCTTTCTATTCTGTATGTATGTTGATGTCCGTAACAAACGTGATTTCAGTGCTAAGTGTTGTTACTTCATTGATGACTCTGCCGTCGGTTTTGGGCTTTACTGTGGATTGCCAATATTGACAATATTAATTTCTTTTTACGACAGCCCAGGGGATAATTTCTCGCACACTTTTCAAAGTATTGAGTTGGTACATGTTCTTTTACATCTGCCGTCTCCATAACCATGCTTTCCCTGCATCTAGTTATTTTAAAAACATGCTTTTGCATTAATAATATGCCAAGTGTAGTGCATCGATCTCCTTTCATTTTAATCATAACAACAGCTTGCTTCCTTTTTGATTGTGATAGTTGTACGAGGGACGTTCGATAAGCAATGCAACATATTTTTTCGGAATGCAGGTTCGTTTCATTCAAGATTTCAATACGCTATATTATTTCACACTCTTTTGGGCCACAAAATCCTACTTTTCAACATATCGTCCGTTCAATGCGACCGCATTACGCCATCTTACTGGGAGGCTCTGTATGTCCCCATGGTCGACGAGGTAGTCAACGTATTGCTGCTTCAGTAAACTCCTAGTCATCCACGTACTGCTTCCTGTGGAGTGCATGCTTCAATGGGGCTAAAGAATAGAAGTCCGAATCTGCGAAACCCAGGCTGTAAAGTGGATGAGGAAAAACAGTCCAGCGAAGTTTTGTGAGCTCCTCTCGCGCGTGCAGACTTGTGAGAGGCCTTGCGTTGTCATGGAAAAGGACAAGTTCTTTTGCATCTTTGTGGCAACGAATAGCTGAAGTCGTTTCTTCAATTTGCTGAGGGTAGCGAAATACGCGTGAGAATCGATCGTTGCACTATGAGGGAAGACCTCAAACAGAATAGCCCCTTCAGAGTCCCAGAAGACCGTCGGCTTGACTTTACTGGCTGAGGGTGCAGCTTTGAACTTTTTCGTTAGAGGAGAGGTGGTGCGAGGCCATATCATGGACTGCCGTTTTGCTTCCGGTTCGAAGTCATGACCCCATATCTCGTAGTTTGTGACGATGTTCGACAAAAAATTGTCAGATCAGCCTCGTAACGCGCAAACAGTTCCGCACAGATAGTCCTACGTCGCTCTTTATGGTCTTCTGCTAGGTTGCGAGGAACCCAGCGGAGACACACCTTTGAGTATCCCAATTGCTCGACGAATGTATCAGCGGTGTCAACAGGGACGTCCAGTTGTACAGTGAGGTGTTTTATTGTGATCCGCCTGACTGCCGGTGTGGCCGAGCGGTTCTAGGCGCTACAGTCTGGAACCACGCGACCGCTACGGTCGCAAGTTCGAATCCTGCCTCGTTCATGGATGTGTGTGATGTCCTTAGGTTAGTTAGGTTTAAGTAGTTCTAAGTTCTAGGGGACTGATAACCTCAGTGCTCAGAGCAATTTGAACCATTTTTTGTGATCCGTCTATCACTTCGAATGAAAGCGCCAGCACGTTCCAACATTTTAGGAGACACAGTTGCTACTGGCTGGTCGGCATGCGGCAGATCGGGAAGGTTTTCGAGACTCTTTTGCGATGATGACAGATTCCTCGCCCAAAAACTCACCGTCCTTTTTTCACTGCACATTTTTACGCATCTGTAAATATATCCGATGCTCTGGTTTTCCGCCAGAAGAAACTCAATAACACCTCTCCGCTTGGAACTCACCTCCGTTACAGACTCTGTTTCGCGAGCTACGTATAGATCCTCCACGTATGGATAGATGAAGCTATAGGGGATGAAGCGGCAATATTTCACGACGTCCCAGAACAAATTCTGCATCAACACCTACATAGATTCTCCGCAAGCCACCATACGGCGCGTGGCGGAGGCTACCGTGTACCACTACTAGTCACTTCCTTTCCTGTTCCACTCGCAAACACGGCAAAGGAAAAAAAAACTATCTGTACGAGGTGCGACAATAAAGTAATGAAACTTATTTTCTTTGCAAGATGTGACAACCCTGCAGGCTTGCGTAGGGACAATATCTTTGACCTTGGTCTATAAGCTGCTTCTAGGCTAAGCGGCACATCGATGCAACTGGTCAGTCCTGAGTTATGCTTCAATAAGTTAGCACGTGTTTGTGTCTCTCGTCACAGAAATGGAACAGCGTAATATTGTGCAACGGTATGACATTTCTTTTTGCGTTAAATTGGGTGAAAACGCGAAGACAACTCACTGTAAGCTTCAGAAGGCTTTTGGAGAGGAGGTTATGTCAAAAGCTCAAGTTTTTTGTTGGCATAAAATGTTTAGTGAAGGCAGAACGAATGTTTAAAGATGAAGGCTGCAGTGGACGACCATCATGCTCGTGTGCTTCTTTGATTCCAAGGGAATTGTTCATAAACAGTGGGTGCCTCCAGGACAAACAGTTAACCAATATTACTACAAAGATAATTTAGAAAGACTTCGTAAAAGAGTTCTTCGTGTCCATGCCAACATTGCTGATAATTGGATTCTGCATCACGATAATGGGCCATCCCGTACTGCTCAATTAGTACAGCAATTTTTGACTCCGAAACAAATTTCAGTACTACCACAGCCACCTTATTCACCAGATATCGCTCCGTGCGACTTTTTTCTGTTTCCAAGAGTCAAAACGGCGGTCAAGGGACACCATTTTCAAACAACACAAGATGTCCAAAAAGCTGTGACGAAGGTCTTGGAGGATATTACAGAAGATGAGTTCCAGAAATGTTACCAACTATGGCAGAAGCGCTGGAAAAAGTGTGTGCAATCGGAGGGGAACTATTTTGAAAGAGACAACACTAAACTTCACTAAAACGGTAAGCAACATTTTTTTTCACATCAGTCTCATTATTGTCGCACCTCGTATGACTCCGTATTAGCCCTAATTTCTCGTATCTTATCTTCGTGGTCCTTCCGCGCAGTGCATATTGGGAGCAGTAGACTCGTTCGGAAGTGAGCTTCAAATGCAATTCTCAAAATTTTCTCAACACTGTTTCACGAAAAGAACGTCGCCTTCCCTCCAGGGACTCCCATTTGAGTTATCGAAGCATCTCCGTAACACTTACGTGTTGTTCGAACCTGCCGGAAACAAATGTGGTAGCTCGGCTCTGAATTGCTTCAATGTCTGCCTTCAATCCGACCTGGGACGGATCCCAAACACTCGAGCAGTACTCAAGAATAGATCGCACAGTCTCCTATATGCGGTCTCCTTTATAGGGAACGATTCTTTCCTAAAATTCTTCCAATCAACCGAAGTCGACCATTCTCATTCCCTACCACAGTTGTCACATCCTCGTTCCATTTCATATCGCTTTGTGACGTTACGCTCAGGTATTTAAAGACTTGACTGTATCAAGTGGGACACTAGTAATACTGTATCTGAACATTACAGCTTTCACCTTCCCATTCATCCTCATCAACCTACATTTTTCCATTTTTATAGCTAACTGCCATTCATCACACGAACTAGAAATTTTGTCTGTCTTGCATCTTCCCAGTCGCTTAGCTCCGACGCCTTACCGTACACCACAACATCATCGACAAACAACAGCAGATTGCTACCTACCCTGACCGCCAAGTAATTTATGCATATACAGAACAACAGCGGTCCTATCACACTTCTCTGGGCCGGCCGAAGTGGCCGTGCGGTTAAAGGCGCTGCAGTCTGGAACCGCAAGACCGCTACGGTCGCAGGTTCGAATCCTGCCTCGGGCATGGATGTTTGTGATGTCCTTAGGTTAGTTAGGTTTAACTAGTTCTAAGTTCTAGGGGACTAATGACCTCAGCAGTTGAGTCCCATAGTGCTCAGAGCCATTTGAACCATTTTTGAACACTTCTCTGGGGCACTGCTGACGATATCCTTGTCACTGATGAGCACTCGCCGTCGAGGACAAGAATTCTTCGAGCCACTCACATGTCTATGAACTTATTGCATATGCTAATACTTCCGTTAAAAACCTGCAATGGGGGCACCGTGACAAACGTCCTCTGGAAGTCTAGGAATACGGAACGTGGCTGTTGCCCTTCACCCATAGTTCGCAGGATATCATGTGAGTTAAGGGCAAGCTGAGTTCCACATGAACGATGCTATCTAAAACCATGCTGATTCATTGACATAAGACTCTCAGTCTCAAGGAATATGTTCAAGAATTCTCCAGCTAATCGAGACAGACTACTGTAATCTTGCGGTTACATTTTTCTTCCCTTCTTATATACTGGAGTCACTTGCGCATTTTTCCAGTCGTTTGGGACTTTATGCTGGTCTAGGTAAGAGGCTAATGCCGTAGAATACTGTTTGAAAAACATGGGATTCCATCCGGACTTGGTGATTTATTTGTTTCCAAATCTTTCAGCTGTTTATCTACGCCAGGAATGCTTATTGCTATGTCGTCCATACGGGAGTCTGTCCGATGGTGAAATGATGGTTTGCTTGTACAGTTTTTCTGTGTTAACAATTACCTATTTTCAACCGAAATTAACCGAGGAAAAAAATGTGTTCCGTTAGTTATTGAACATCCCTTGTAAAGTGCGTGTTTTGTTAGCAGAAGTAACAGTAATTACGTAGTCCATGCGCAAAATGATAACTACACCGTAACATTGCCACGATTCACCATTGGATCATGTTTCTCAGGTGAGAAATGCTCTTTCACTTCGTCACGCCTTAAAGTCCTTCCGATCCTTCGCGCTGGATATTTGTAGCACTGCGTCAATCTGTGGTGACGTCCCCTTGTTACGTCGTTCAGAGAGTCATTGTGCAATCTAACACTCGTTCCTACTGACCAGTTCATGCAATGGTCACACAGATTAATAGTCGACGCTACAGCTTGTATCGAACCTTTTGCTAACTTTCGACCGCTTCCTCAATTCCCTCCACGTACGACAATTTCCACAGACGTGTTTTTTGTACAGTTCTTTTAAATTGCTTTCCTAACTTTTAAGAGACAGAGAAAGTAATTTCTTGAAGGTAGAAATAACAACCCAGTAATATTGGAAACAGGTCATATTTTCCCTTTGCTACCCACTTCAAAAGAGGGAAACTCCCATGAGGCCGCTACAGGGGAGCCGCGCGGGATTAGCCGAGCAGTCTGGGGCGCTGCAGTCATGGACTGTGCGGCTGGTCCCGGCGGAGGTTCGAGTCCTCCCTCGGGCATGGGTATGTATGTTTGTCCCAAGGACAAGCAGTGTGTAAGCTTAGGGACTAATAACCTTACCAGTTACGTCCCATAAGATTTCACACACATTTGAACATTTCTCGCTACTGGGGAAGGAGCTTGAAACTAGGACCGAGACATATTTCCCTGGCTCACATTCTAAACAGTCACTGGCCACGAATGCGTTATGTTTGATGAATGCCTGATAAAAATGGGATATGTTGATCAAATCAATCTTACCGCTCACCCCCCCACAGATTTTTGATTACCGTTCTCTCTGCAGAGACGTGACGTAACGCTGCGGTCACGACAAATTCGATTTCGTCTGAACTTATTTTAATGTTAAGTTTTGGTTCAAAGCATCTCTGATAAGGACTGAACAGGGAAATACAGTCGAATGCTGGAAAAAATCAGGAGGTTCGTTTTTTATCACTGTTGTCATGGTACATACAGAAAAGTAGGACAGTAAATGTTAAGAGATCCTATTCTGCAATGCAGAATGGTATCATTTATATTCATCGAAAACGTGTAAAAGTGTACAGAATTCAGTTCAAAAAGAACAAACAGAAATAAAGGTCTGTGTTGGTCTGTCGTTCGTGAATATCTATTTTGTTCTGCTTTGCGACGTATTTTGAGATCCGTTTCTTCCTTGCTCCCTATATTCCACGCAAGCAATGCTAAGGATTTGTATTTCTTTAAATTTATCACATCATGAAAATTTAGTAAACACAAAATTTCAATACACAATTATATTTAGAATCAACAAAGAACGTTTTCCATATAGAAGACCCATATTTGTTGCAATAATTTCTTGAGAGACAGGTTGACATATCCAAATTTCACCGAAACGACACTTTATGGTCAGTTAAAAACATCACGTGTTATTTGCCAAACCAGTACTTCACCGATGAAGTAGCCGTATATCTGAATTAGTATCACAGTTTTATGTACTTGCAACTGGTCAATGTGTCGTATGTTACTGTTTTCGGTCCGAAAATTGGTTCGACGCGACTCTTTACGATAGTCAATCCTGTGCAAGTACCCGTTATATCTTCAACCTGTTTAGTCAAGTTACAATTATAGTCTGTATTTCATAGAGTGTATTCCAGTCAAAATTGTCAAAAGCATTTTTCTAATTCTAAAAATTCTATAAATTTACAATTTCCGTCCTACAACCCGTCTTACAACCTCGGGTGTTTCCACATTTTTATGCAAACCAATCTCATCGGCTGACTTCTGCCAATAGTTTCACAATTCTCTAGCTAATCTGTGTACACAAATTATTAGACTTTTCTATTTTCTAAGGAATTACTGTAAATGACAATTTATCTCTGTTACACAAATGAAATGAAGATATATTTTTAAATTTACGCTCTCCCTTTTTTTCTCAGTTAGTCTCACTGTCTTCACCCTTTCTTCATTACTAGTTTTCTATTACAGTTCTATTCGTCTCCTCTCTTCTTCCCCCTCTGCTGTTTCATAGTTGTTCTCGGCCACATTTTAAAATTACTTGACTGTAATTCATTGTTATTACTCTGAGCTTTACATGCGAATATCAATTGTTCCCGACATTTATATCACGATTATTTTCTAGTTTGGGATCCCATATTAAATATACGTCTTATAACATGTGTGTCGTAATCAGTGTGATGTAAGATATGAATAATAGCTAGTTAGATGTAAGAGAAGGCTTGCTAAACTAAATATTACCAAGATAAGTAAATAAATAAAAAAATTAATACCTATCCATTCACCACTATAACTAAGTTCGCTAAGTCACTGTAGCTCTTGAAATAGATAAACGTGATCCCTTTTCCCCGAAACAACAAAGGAGAACGCTCTGCCTCTCGAGAGGCTAAATCCAGCATCCATTGCACTCGACGCGTGTAGTAAACCGCTGGCAATAGAGCAGGCAAGATATATTCCACACGGAAGCTATTTCCTCCACGACGGTGCTCTTGTGAAGTCCTTCTTCTATTTTACTGTACGGTAGCAGAATTCTGCTGTGTGTATGTGTACAGTCTGTGTTGAGGACAGAGCGATGTTGACAGCAAGTAGTCCGCGGCCTTGCGAGCTACGTGCCCACTGACACATCTCCCCTGTTGTCCCTAATGCTGCCGTTACTTTCACCCCTGGCTGACTCACATGCTGGTCGAGTAGAGGCTGTTACTAACGGGCTACAACTGAAATTAGTAACTGGGCGCACGTCATTCAGCTGATATCCTCAACGGGCCAACCTCCTATATACTTGAGGAGTGTCAGTTTCTTCGACAGACGGGTTATCAAGTCGTTCATGTCTCCAAATTCTCTGCCAGCTCAGACACTTCTTTCACAATCTGCGGCACTGACGTATAACTTCTGTTCACAATCACAATTAGACAAAGAATTTAGTTCGGTGTACCTTGTTAATACTGGATTTGGCTCGCGTTTCGGTTTTTATGTTTTATAGTAATTATCGCCAACACTTTCATACTTCTATCACGCCACTACGGTCGCAGGTTCGAATCCTGCCTCGGGCATGGATGTGTGTGATGTCCTTAGGTTAGTTAGGTTTAAGTAGTTCTAAGTTCTAGGGGACTGATGACCTCAGAAGTTAAGTCCCATGGTTCTCAGAGCCATTTGAACCACTTCTATCACGAAGACCACAAGTACTGATTGTACTACTTATTAGATTTTTGTCAGAATCACAGCTTCTCCCAATTTTTTAGCCATTTTCCTTTGATGTAATTTAGATCCAGTCGTGCTCGTTGAAGTGAATTCATTTGCTACGTTCTGTCTCCTAAGTACGACATTCTATATTTTACTTGCAGACCTATTCCATAGTTCTTATTTTGCTTCTCGTATTTTCACATCTACGTCAATTCGTCCTCTATCCTGTCTTAGGACGAATCAGACTTAGAGTCGTATATCGGGAAATTTGCTTTCATTCCAACAGCTTTGTAAGCATGCTCCTTAGACATCTGAAAAGTTTTCACATTCCACTTCTGCATCACCTAATGAAGGCAATGTTGCAGCGCCTGCCTCGAATTTTTGAATATTTAGATTGAAATTACAATGAAATCACTACGCTTAGCTGCATAGAGGCGTTGATATACGTTAAGGGGGACAGTCGAAAATGTGTGCCCCGCGCTGGACTCGAACCCGGGATATGCTGCTTACATGGCAAACGCTCTATCCACCTGAGCCACCGAGAACACACAGGATATTGCGACTGCAGGGACTTATTTCGGCCACGCCTCCTGTGAGACCCACATTCCCATCTTATTGTCCGGCACTATAATCATAGTGCCCCTGCCCATTATACTATTATTCGCGGCTTTTTGCCGCATCCACAAATCCACACAGAAGAAGATGGAGAAGATGGTCGAATGGCCGGTGAGTCATATGCCAATGGTTACAATATTTCCATGGTTGACACAGTCCTAGAAAAAGTTCAGGAAGACCCAGGTGGATACTGCACTACAGAAGAAAAAGAGAAAAACATATCTATATCTAGTATCCCATATATAAGCAATGTATCACAGAATATTACAAATATTTTCAAAAATCACAAACTAAAAATTGGGTTTTCTACATCTAATAAACTACAACAAAAACTAATACATAATATAATATGTAATCATGATCCACATTCAGATTCTGGAATATACAAGGTAACATTCCAGGAATGCTCCATGTTCTACCTAGTACTAAAGGCCGAAATTTCAGCACCAGGTACAAAGAGCACATTAAAGCCTACACACACAACAAACACACTACATCAGCAATAGCAACGCACATACATAATACAGGACACCAATTTGGAAAAATAGAGCAAAATGTCAAAGTCTCCACTGACTAAATAAAGGACATAAAATGGATTTGCTAAAAGAACTGGAGATATCACATTACAGAAAATATCAAGATATAATGTTAAACGAAGAACTTGAAAGTGAATCAGTGAATTTCTTCAGATGTTTCGAAAGTATACTTAATGAAATATAGTAAGACATAGAAATAAGCACAACTGTAAAATCGATATAAGTAATTCACGAGCCAAATTGTTAAGATAAATAACCATGAAAACGATAAAGAAGGACACACAACATCCAGTCCCCTGAAGGGAATCGAACCCAGGCCCCTTGCGTGGTAGGTGGAAGCGCTAACTCTAAGCTACGGAGGCGTTCTATATCGCAATGAAAGTCAACAAAACAAACCAGACAGTTACACATCGACAACATCAATAGAAAAGGCTTAGTACACACAAAAAACGCACTTGAAAATGGTAATCATTTTCCGTAACGCGTAGTGCGAAAAGTAAATAAAGAAAAATCGTGACTATAGGAGAAGTTCTATTTATAAACAAACCTATTGTGAGAAATATCATGATGAAAGGTGAAATGCTTGATCATCAGGATGATATAGGAATCGTGGAAAAGGATTATGTGCAATCTAGAGTGGACATGTAGCCCTGTCAGACTGATGCATGAGAATGATGGAGTAGCTTTTATACCTCTTTCGAGACCCTCCCACTAACTTCGGTCATCAGTCACGCTCTGTCTTTTTTAACAAGATCATTTTAAGCTGAACAATTATAGAGGGTGAAAACCTGACACTGAGCTGGGAGAAAAGTCCAAATGGTTGTCTTATATGATCCGAAGACTTCATTTCCAATTGAATTACAGCCGCACGTGTCATGTAACTAATGAAAGTTCCAAATATGCTTCTCTGTGGAAAGCTTAATTCGTCTAGGCGTTTTAAAAAGTTCGTACTTCATTCCTTACGAGCAAACAATAAGTCCACGAAATAACAGTGAAGACTATTTATCCTTCTGGTATTATACATTTGTCCTACTTTTTAATGGCCTAATTCTAATAGATTGATGCTAAGCAGAAATTTCACTTAGCAACTATAATGCAACTTTTCATAAAATCGCAAAGTAATATTCCTGCTTATAGACTTTTATGTAATAATCCCTGATGTCATTCCAGTTAAAATATCTGCAAAGTTATGGTAACTGCATTGAATGGACAGTACAGAATTATTTATTTTAACTCTATTGTAAGAAGGCAGAGTCTTCTGGAAAATAAACAACTGCAAAGCCCTTGCATGATACTTATCTTTGTTCTGCGAAACTGTGGATACTTTTATCTGTGAAAAAAGCGGTGTACACTGTTTTCCTTAAACAAAAATTGGACCATTATATTTTCAATTTTGTTTTATTTTGTAAAATGTACAACCTCGCAGTTTTCCTGTTTCAAGTAATTTCTGGCCATTTCAACAGCGTGCTTGGTAACGCAACGATCAAACGCAATAAGTGCTTTATCGTCGGTTATTTTAATAGTTAAAAGTCGAGTCTGATTCTTAATTCGAAGTCCGATTAACTTTTTACAAATGATTCTTTTGTATGAACATTAACTACGAACACGTTTATTCGTCACCAAACGCGCTGTTAACCAACAACGAGCATTTTGGTCTGAACTTAATTTGCATTCAAGCCAGCAAATCCAATGAACGTAATTTTATTCAAATCCAAAAATAATCAGTATTTATAACAATTTCAATTTGAATCGATAATAATTGTACTTTTCCCTTTTTACCACCTTTGAAATGAATCCTTTTGTTTGAGACTCAAAGATGTACCTGAACAGGAAACTTAACCAGCTTATTCGAAAGGAATCACTTTACAACGTATACTTCCACTGTTCGACATATTGTTCACAAGTTGGTATTTTTCCAAGGACTATGGTGCGAGGTAATTAGGCAGTTGCAGTCGCAACGGCTAGACAATGCGTGGGTGCTAATGACCACGCTGTCGTGCGCCCTAAACAAACACACACAAAATGTGCCACCGTCCAGTTCCAACAGTGCCTCTGGGTGCAGCATCATTACTGTGCGACACTCACTCAAAAACTCTGGAAAAAACCACGTCATGTTTTCAAGAACTGTGAGGATAAGTGGAGAAAGCAGCACTGGTCTCTGCGCTTCGCGCAAGATGGCTGAAACGTCCCCTTAGAAAAATTAGTGAATTACTGTGCTGATAAACCTCTTACGTTATTTGATTTTCAAACAGCTGAGCAGAACTGAACGTACTCAGACATTTCTCTCTTTACTTATTCTGATCAACACTAAACTGACACACAATATTTTTAGCGCAACGCAATCTGACTTTCAACAATCCCTACAAAAGAATGGCTCTGACTAACAATAAACTATATCTTCCTACGAATCATTTACCTCACAAAAATCTTCGTTACTCGAACTACTGCAATACAGCGAGCGCCACTACTGCCAGCTAAATAAAAAATTTTAGCTACTGAAGGCATTAACTACTGATAGGCATAGTTAGCAAATGAAAGATTTTGATAGAGAACAAACAATGTATTTACCTTAATAGTGTTCAAAAGTCATAATGTATATATCAGTTCATGATATCCAGTATTACAAATTTACTCTTTCTGACGGACACACGTCCAGATCGTCCGCTCTTAAAATTCTGCCATCTCTCTCCCAACATCCACCACCGCTGGCGGCTCACCTCCAACTGCGCAACGCTATGCGCTGTTAACATCCAGCTGCCCAACACTACAATAGGGAATATTTCAACAATGGCAACCAGCCACAGACTGCACACAGCACAGTCAATGATTTTCATACAGAGCGCTACGTGGCGTAACCAACATAAAAACCTAAACAGCCTACTTACATGACGAAGTCCATTTCCACGCAAGGGGGGTTGGATCAGTTTATAGACGTCACCTTTAGCTTCCAAGTACAATAAACAGCGAAATCTCGCAGTAACTACGTGAACGGATGTCATAGATCCGAGACGGTTCTCTGTTTATGTGCCCGACGTGTCCAGGTTACGAAACATTTCTCATGCTTTCCAATTTCTATGCTCGTTTCACAGAGTGTAATGAAGAAAGAAGGAGAAACTGACTTGACTGGGAACAAAAAGAAAAGAAAAGGAAGTGTAACTACGAGAAGATGGGAGCTGTTGCTTGCTCCTACAAAGAGAAACGTCAGTATATAGCAATTCTTTAGAGAAAAGTTGTGAGGATTATTAAAAAAAATGCTTCAGATTCTACCTAAATGCAATAGAATGCAGCGTATCGTATTCCATACCGACAAATAGCAATGGAGTTGGGATTTGTGAATGTTTTCATTTTATGGATGGGCACTGCTAGGTTAGTAGGTAAGTGAGACAGGTGCTGCATGTACGCCATCTGATCAAAAGCAACCGGACATCCATATGTAACGCGGAATTGAGTACCAGAAGTCACAAGAGGCAGGCACTGCTAGGTTAGTAGGTAAGTGAGACAGGTGCTGCACATACACCACTTGATCAAAAGCATCTGGACATCCATATGTAATGCGGAATTGAGTGCCACAAGTCATGAGTGGCGGACCCGTCAGCGTATAAGGAGGTGTGGAGTGCTGTGTTGTCAGTAGAGAAGCAGCAACATCAGAACGAGTCGGCCAGGAGAGCACAGTGGCTCGGGAGTGCGCTAGTTATTGCATGTTGCCTGACTAGCAAATCCATCATGGACTTTTCAACCCTTTGTAACGGACCGGGCATGAGCTGGTGCCCATGCTGGAATCCGAACGCTCTCTGACATCTACAAGATCGGCACTTAACGCCGTGTCAATAGCTCTGCAATCATGATCTGGGCAATAACCAGCTATTCGACACACACACCGACAGCGCGTAGAGGGCCACATAAGGGACCTCAACAGCATCAAGACCTCCCTTGTGTAGTATAAAATGCGAACGTTGGCCAGGCTCGGCATGTCGAAACAGCCAGGCTTCGAATCAGCATCCACTGTGAGTTGACGTCCTCCACGATGCCCCCAACTTCCGGCCGCCATCTGGTCGGCACCTCCCGCTGGAGTCCATCTGCAGCTCGGATGGGCTGGAGATCGAGCTAACGTTCTCTGAGCTCTGAGCCACCACAGTCCGCCAGCGTCTGCCGTCATTTCTGAGTCACCGGTCCGCCGTCTGACCCCGCGCAACTGTTGTCCATCGATGGGGCCGCACCCTGGCTGAGGCCGAGCGTTGCACCACTAGCGAGTCGCCATCGTGCTCTACTGACAGAAGCACTGATGCCGACATTTCTGTGTCTCTCCGTCCTGGCCTGGGTGCACCGACCGACCGTTGGCACCCGCCTCCCTTGGATGCTGTACCTACGCCTCTCCTACATACAACTCAATAAATCGTTTGCCACACTGGCTGTCTACAACCCATGTACCGAACCACAGACATCCTGTGGCCGCCAGCCGTTGGTGGCCGAGCGGTTCTAGGCGCTTCAGTCTGGAACCGCGCGACCGCTGAGTTCGCAGGTTCGGATCCTGCCTCGGGCATGGATGTGTGTGATGTCCTTAGGTTAGTTAGGTTTAAGTAGTTCTAAGTTCTAGGGGACTGATGACCTCAGATGTTAAGTCCCATAGTGCTCAGCCGACCGAAGTGGTCGTGCGGTTCTAGGCGCTGCAGTCTGGAACCGCGAGACCGCTACGGTCGCAGGTTCGAATCCTGCCTCGGGAATGGATGTGTGTGATGTCCTTAGGTTAGTTAGGTTTAAGTAGTTCTAAGTTCTAGGGGACTGATGACCTCAGATGTTAAGTCCCATAGTGCTCAGCCGACCGAAGTGGTCGTGCGGTTCTAGGCGCTGCAGTCTGGAACCGCGAGACCGCTACGGTCGCAGGTTCGAATCCTGCCTCGGGAATGGATGTGTGTGATGCCCTTAGGTTAGTTAGGTTTAACTAGTTCTAAGTTCTAGGGGACTGATGACCTCAGATGTTGAGTCCCATAGTGCTCAGAGCCATTTGAACATCCTGTGGCGGCGCGGTTAGAGGCGCCATGTCACGGACTGCGCGACCACTCCTGCCGGAGGTTCGAGTCCTCCCTCGGGCACATGTGTGTGTGTGTGTGTGTGTGTGTGTGTGTGTGTGTGTGTGTGTGTTGTTCTTAGCATAACTTAGTTTACATTAGTTTAAGTAGTATGTATGTCTAGGGACCGATGACCACAGCCGTTTGGTCCCTTAGGAATTCACACACATTTCAACATGTGAACGGTCCTCCTCCAGAGGACCACTCTCCCCCACACGAAGTCTATACCCCTTTACAGGTTGTGTCGGAAGATCTGTTAGAGTAATGACGATGACCGTGGCAGTGCAGCTGTGGCATTCGACGAAAATATGCAAGTAAGTGCCGACTATGAGTTTTTTCTATGTGGGTCTGTACGATAATTTCCCCTCTTTACTTTATTTCTTTTCTTGTGTACACTGTACGATTTTTTGCAGCAACAGATGAGCAAAATCGCAGTAAGTGAAAATCTCAACTCTGGAAACAATTTAGTACGCTCTGGATGTGATATCTCACGCACGGGAAGATAATGTAACATTATGTGAAGATCTAAAATGCCGAAGTGAGGAAAGGAAGGAGTAGTGAATCTCCAACGTATCCCCATCTGCCCTAGATGCAAGCACCAACTCATTAGTGACTCTGTTGTCAGGTATATCTCATGAGGCTGCAAAATTGAGGAATTGAAACGGCGAGAAATTGCTAATTATTTCCAATCTGAAATTAGCAAGTAATGCTAGAGTACACGTGATATGTCACGAGAAGTTGAGAAATGTTAGTACTTCCAGGATTTACAGGAAGAACTAGTGTACTGTTAGAGAAGGAAGAACACATCTAAATACTATCTGAAACAATCTTTCGTGGTAACTCAGAGACAAGGAGAGTCTGCTGAAAGTTTTGCGGATCGCAGAAGGGACATAAACATTATTATGTATGAAATGACAGATGACCACAACATCATAAACTCTTACGGAATTAATTTTTCCCTCTGCAGTGGAATACATGCTTGTGTGAAACTTCCTGGATGCTTAAAACTGTCAACAGAGTTTTAAACTTCCACGAAGTTTCATATCAGCGCACACTCCACTGCAGAGTGAAAAATTATTTTTGGAAACATCCTCCATTCTGTGACTAAGCCATCTCTTCGCAAAATATTTTCTTCCAGGAATACTAGACCTGCAAGTTTCTCAGGAGAACGCCTGTGAAGTTTGGAAGATAGGAGATGAGGTATTGGTGGGAGTAAAGATAAATCACTGCTGTGTAGCTCATGTGATACACCACTTGCCCATGAAAGGTGAAAATCCAGAGTCGAATATCGGTCCAGTACACATTTTAATCTGCCAGGAAATTTGACCAATAAGGCTCTTTAAAGACCACTAGCTACGTTTTTGTGAATGTTGCCCGCTGAAATGCCACGTATAATGAGTATCGCGTTTCCTCGGACAGTAAACAAGGATGTTATGGCTGCAGGAGCATTAGAAGAGACTGATGCAGGACAAAGCCTAGGGAGAGGAAAGTTGTTAATATGGAGGCTGTGTGTTATAGATGCGGTCAGCAGAGTCTCATTCAGTGCTAATATACGAAGTCGCAATGTAAAAAATGCAAATAAACTGGACACACCGAAATGATAAACAGTACTGGGATACTCAGGCACGAGGGGGGATGTCATAGGCCAGATCTCGCAACCAAACATTAGACGAAAAAGGGAATGTTGCAGCCACTGTATGACATTCGCAATGAATGTTTGTACGGGGCACCACTGTGTAGAAGCCCTGGCAGGCTATTATTTAATTCGCTTTATGGGAGGAAGGCTTGTAAGAGGTCCGAGCAGATGTTATACAGATGTAATTTTATGTAAGAGGTCCGAGCAGATGTAATTTCGATGTATTGCACATGCGCTTCCTGCGATATGCAAGGTATAAGAGAATCGCTGACCTGCGAGCAGTGTTGACTGTACGAACTGTGTAGTAGTAGCAGTAAGTTGTTGCCAGTGTGTGTGTCTGCTCTGGTCTGCTCTGGTGTATCATGTTGGCTGGGCGGGTCGCGGTGCAGCGATGCCGGAGCCTGAGTATTATTGTATAAGGTAAAAAAAGCAGCCTCGCGCATATCAAGTAATATTATGTAAACTCCCATGTATATCTTTTAAAAATGTCCTAATAGTAACAAGCATTCATTTCAATTTAAAAAATTTAAAATTTTTTTTCAATGCATGATCATTCCGATTGTTGCAAAATGGTTCAAATGGCTCTGAGCACTATGGGACTCAACTGCTGCGGTCATTAGTCCCCTAGAACTTAGAACTAGTTAAACCTAACTAACCTAAGGACATCACAAACATCCATGCCCGAGGCAGGATTCGAACCTGCGACCGTAGCGGTCTTGCGGTTCCAGACTGCAGCGCCTTTAACCACACGGCCACTCCGGCCGGCTTGTTGCAAAAGAAAAATCATTTGCTTCCTTTCATAAATAACAAATGTATAGGCCAGCATTGCATAGAGCTGTGCCGGAAAAGAGCTATTGTAAGAGCAGATAGTTGCCGACTTTATCGAGGTGAGAATTTTTGCTTTTTATTCAGAATGATCTTACAGGGCCATGACGCAGCACTACTGTCGTCCAAATTTTACCAGGTTACTGAATTTATTTTTTATTACGAGGTTTAGAAATTTTTCTGTTTCGAGCTTACATTAAATGAGAAAAGAATTTTGTGGGTACATTAAATGGGAAACAAATTTTGTGTGGAGGTTAAATGTGAATGAATTTCGGTAGGGAGGTTATAAATGAAAAAGAATTTCTGTAGAGAGGTTACACTAAAATAGAATCACATTCATTGTTAATATTTAAATTTATTTAATAATTTCGTGTGGGGAGGTTACACTTGGCGACAACCTGCCAGGATCGTATTTCTTTGTGAATCTCTGAGAAGTAGTCATATATCTGCTCTTATTTACTTAAACGTAGTTTGCATCTGGCGCAACGCATTTACTAATTTGTCACTCTTGCTTTCACAGATCATCGGCAATTAATTGCTCTTTGTTGTAATTGTGTTTGTTCCATTTTTTGCTTCGTGTTTGTTTCATTTTGTGCTTAATTTTGATTAGTGAAAATGCCGCGAAAAACTGTTAACAGTACATCGCAATGTGCAATGAGTGAAATAGGCGACTCGAATAATTTGACCGATGGTACTTGCGACATTCAATGTAATAATGATGATCCCCTAATTACAGATAATCAGTGTGTGCCGATCACTAGTAATGGTTTTATTCCAGATGATGAGCAAACAAATTCATTTATGTCCACACTTGATTTAACGGCAAATGATGACGCAGCACGTTCCGATACAAGAACGCTGCGCAGTTTGACACACCCGGTTTGCAAAATTTACGTAACGAACAGATAAATGTTTGTAACGAAAATGAACAGTGTAGTCAGAATTCGTCAGAATTATTTGATTCCGGTGTAGTGACCAACAGTGCACATCCGATTAGCAAACATTTTCAGGAATCACAGAAAAAACCAAATGGTTACACAAAACGTGACACGTATAGATACAACATTACACAGCATAGAAAATAGAGTCGCTAATTTTGGCTTGGATCAAATTATGGCAATATTGCTACAGTCGAAGAAAGAACAAGACGACAACTTCAAACAACTTAATGAAAAACAAGACAACAATTATAAACAAATTAATGAAAGTCTTAAACAGTCGAATGATAAGCAAGACAACAATTACAAAAAACTTAATGAAAAACTAGATAACAATTCCAAACAGCTTCGTGAACAGATTACAGCCGTTGTCGTGCAATGTCATGATACTAAAGAACAATTACGTGAGGAAATTAAGGCTTGTGCTAGGAACAGTAGTGAAGAAATTAGATCTGTGGCACAAAAATTAAGTAATACACATGCAGCCACAACTAAATTACTTAGAGATGAAATTAGTGCAGTCGCTAAACAATGCTTTGAAAACGCAACACAGTTACGCGACGAGTTTAAATTAATGTCAGCAGAACTTTCACGCACGCTGGATGCGAAAGTAGACGCGAAATTTGACCAACAGAACAGCCAAATTGACGAACGTTTTAATCAACACCTACAAAACAGTGAAACGCGTTACCGTAAATTTGTACAGGAACAGAATAAAGTAAAGCGACAAGTCATGGAAACAATTACTGCACAGAGACAGGAAGATAAGCGAAAATTGTTTACGAAAGCAAAAACATACGTAGACAACAATATTGCTACAGTATCAGACGAAATTAATGCTATCAAACAGTTGAACACCGAATTACATGATGAAATCTCTGACCTTAAAACAAAAACAGACACACACACACACACACAGTAGACTTTCAGACAGTGACCGACAGACTTGAACAATTAGAACTAATACAGGATCCCGATTCCATCAAAGTAGACGTTAAGAAATTAAATAAAACCACACGTAAAATACAAGAACAAATTAATACTTGGGATAATAAAAGCGATGATCAGGTACAAATACTGACTGAAAAATATGATGAATTGGCTAGTCGTATTGACGTTATCGAAAGTAATAATCACAGCAAATCAGAAGATACTTCACCGATTTCGTTTAATCAAACACCTGAATTCCGAAATTTACAGCAGACAATCAGTGAGATAGGTTCGTCCAATAATACATTATGTAGAAAACTGTCAACTTTACAGCAAGGAGTGACAGAGATGAAAATTGTTTCAGTCACTAACACGTCACAGCATACACCACATTCCGAACATTTCTCAGACTCACCCAGGCAGTATAATTTAGGTAATTTACAGAGAGTACAAGAGTTAGAATCCGAAGAGACACAGACAAACAGATTACCATACAATCGTGAACCTGTTCAGACATGCAGAGACGATAATTTTGATTACAAGCAATTTTTATCCGTAAAAAAGTCTAAGGTATTTAATAATGACAGAACACAGATTCACGCTTTGGACTGGATACGACAATTTGCTTTTGTATTTTCATTAGTTTGGCCTGTAATGCAGAAACTAAAATTTATTTGCAGCGCGTAATTGACCTCAGGGGATTCATTACGCTTCTACCCGACGGGAGGCCCGAGCCACACGACATTTCCATTTTATTACGCTTCGATGAATATGTGCCGTAGCGTGCACAGGACCCCGAGCCGTACTAGTGCTATTTCATCTTTAGTTTTCTGCACTGCTGCCTTCTCTTTTACTATCCTTTATATCTATCAAAACAGCTCTTCAACTATCGATCTATCTAGAATTAGGAATGGGTAAAGAAAACCTGATATGACAACTACCGCCGTAATTCTAATAACAGATAAAATTGTAATCATCAGTATGTACAACATTTTCAGCAATCGTCAAAATAATCAGCAACCGCATTTTGGTAACAATAGAGGTTTTTCCCCACAACAGCAACAAAACCAACAGGTTAGCATACCTAACCAACAATGTAGTCTGCAAGGTCAACCAAGCTTTAATGTTTCGCCGCCTGCACGTATAGCATCGGCTCCGCCAAATAGTAACGCACAGCAACAAGGAAATCAGTACGTACAGAAAACACATCATTTTAACTCATATCGCAATGCACCGTATAGAAATGACTATCATGACAGACGTAAAAATAATGGTCACAATTTTCAGCTTACGTTTAATAACAGTCGGTCTTATCAGCAGCAAAATCATCCGCAACAACATATTATCATGAATGAACCAGACAGTAGATAGCATCCCGAACGTAATACGTCAGGATGAAATAACAGAACAGTACAAATAGTGGAAATGCCACAGCATCCTCCCGCAAATGATAGCACGTCAGATTTGATTAGATACAGTACAGGTTGCATCTTCCAGCAACGCAAGCAATACTTTTGACACGCAGAATCTTGTTCACGAAAATGTTATTACTTTTGACGACATCCGAGACACTCTTTTGCAGGAAAGACCAGTTATTCAAAAAACCATTTCACACCCTGTCATTGAAGTAAAGATTGGATCGTCCTAATTTTCAGCAGTAATCGATTCTGGATCATCTATGTCAGTTATAAATGAGGAAACTTTCAACGAATATAACAAAGAGAATACCTATCCTACATTACCATTAGGCAAAATTAAAGTAAAAGGAACAGTGTCTGGTAAAGGAGTAGATGTAAAATTGCAGACACATTTATCATTTTGTATTGCGGGTCATACATTTCACTCAAATTTTTGGATTGTTCCCTTATTGACAACAGACGTTATTTTAGGTACGAATTTTCTGGTACAACACGACGCAATTACTGACTTTCAAAATTCCTATTTAATGTTAAAGGATGAAAATGTACAACTGGCATTAGAATTTCAGCACTCTTTATCTGCAGAAGAACAAACAATTAATCGTACAGAGGTCATTTCCGCATCATGTAACATAAACTGTCATTCCACATTGTTCACAGATACGTACGTACACAACTATAATACTCCAGACGAAGCCGACTATGACGTTATGCAAATGATTTCTGATAAAGTTAAACAGAGCAGTGCAAATACAGACGACGAACGCACGCAACTGCGCAAAATTCTTTTACAGTAAGCTCCAGTTTTTGACAACGTCCCTGGTACTATGTCCTGTTTTATGTATGAATTTCAAGTTAAACAGCACGACACATTTAAAGCCAAGCATTATCCCATTCCGTATATTCACAGAGAACAAGTTAAGAAAGAATTGCAAGCTGTGCTTGACCAAGGAATTATTGAACCGGCAGTTAGTCCGTACATAAACCCACTCCATATTGTTAAGAAAAAGGATGGTTCACTTCGTCTCGTACTTGATTCGCGTCACATCAACGACATTATTATTAATGAAACAGATCGCCCACAGACACCAGAAGAACTTCTACGGAAATTTCATGGTACTGCTATTTATTCCACATTAGATTTGAAATCGGGATTTTGGCAAATTCAGCTCCATCCGAAAGTACACGGCTTTTCTCTGTTTTGGTGACTGTTATCAATTTTGTAAATTACCGTTCGGTTTAACTATTTCTTCAGCAGCATTTATTTGCGGTTTGAATAGTATACTTCCGACAGAACGTAAAGACAGAATCACAACGTATGTAGACGACATTCTTATTGCAGAAGCTAACTGGTCTGAACACAATCTGATTCTTGAACAACTGTTACGAACTTTTCGTGCACAAGGACTCACAGTTAATCTTAGCAAATCGCACTTTGGCAAAACTTTTATAAAATTTCTTGGACATGTAATTTCAGCAGAAGGCATTGCGCCTGACCCGGAAAAACTTCAAGCTTTACGTGACATTACTGTACCTACGGCGAAGGAACAATTACGCAACTTTCTGGGATTAATTAACTTTTTTCGTAAATTTATTCATTACTATGCTTTAGACACCCCTAGATTATGTCAATTGACGGGTAAAAACACTATTTGGTCCTGGGATACCTAAGCACATTCTGAATTTGTGAATCTGAAAGAAGCTTTGTTGAATGCACCACTTTTATCACATCCAGATCTTACTAGAAATTTTTCCATTGCCACCGACAGTTCTAACACAGTTTTAGGCGTACACATTTTTCAGGAAATTGAAGAAGATGGTTCTACAGCAATTAAAAACATCGCCTTTGCGAGTCGCATTCTGTCACCTGCTGAACGCAATTATTCTGTCACAGAACTTGAAACATTATGTGTTGTATGGGCATTTACGAGATTTCGGCATTTTCTTTATGGAAGACATACTACCGTTACACAGGTCATAGAGCGATACAATTTTTACTTTCCGCTAAATTTACACACGACAGATTAAGCAGATGGAAGCTTTATTTACAGGAATTTAATTTTACAATTGTTCACATTCCCAGTACACAAAATATTGTAGCAGACGCACTATCCCGTTCTCTCAGCAACAATCAGCAAGACATCGCAACCAACTTCTGCAAAGCAAATTTCAGCGTCATGTATATTCAACAAGATGCATTTGAAAATTTCATTTCGTCGTCATTACGAGACATAGCACAAGAGCAGAGTAAAGACAACGTATGGAAAGAAATTAAACACCTTTGGCAAGATAGGAATAATGTTACCATCAGAAACCATTACACTGTACGCATTAATATTCTGTTTCGCCACTCTCACCCTGACAGCAACAATTGGTTACTATGCATTCCTGACGAGCTTTTTAACAAATTAATTTGGTATACTCATTTAAGTTACGCACATTATGGAGCTAGAAAATGTTTTCTAATACTGAGACAGAACTGTTATTTTACCAACAAGGAGAAACGTATTCGATGAGTTTTAGCGTCATGTAAAATCTGCCAGAAAGCTAAGTCAGACACGACTTCAGATATTCCTCCGTTACATCCCATTGTACCTGTTAAATTGAGACACATGGCCGCTGTAGACATTTTTGGTCCGATTCCCAGAACTAATAAGAGGTTTTTGCTACATCTTTGTCGCTGTTGAACTCATTTCAAAATTTGTTACCTTCACTCCGTTACGCAAAGCTACTACTAATTCTGTTTCGAAAGCATTTTTAAAACATTTTTTATTTCATGTAGGGCATGTATTGAAAGTAATTTCCGACACTGGATCAGTTTCGATTTGCTATAAGGACACGTATGTTACGAGCTAGAAACATTTCTCCGACCTATATATCCAAGTATCATGCTTCTTCGAGCCCTTGTGAACGATTAATGAAAGAAATTGGTAAACTGTGTAGAATATACTGTCATAAAAGACATATTGATTGGGACACACAAATACTCTCATTCCAGGATGTAATTAATTCCATACCAAATGAATCTACTATGCTATCTCCAACTGTTATACTGAAAAATGTTGAACCACCTAACAAAATTAAAGAATTAGTATCCTTTCCTACATCTCGTCGACTACGACACCATGAAATTATTGACATTGCGCTGAACAACATCAAACGTGCCGCAGAGCGCCGGAGAAGACAGCAAAAACAGGTTTGTACACGCCGTGACTTTCACATTGGACAGAAGACATTAGTACGTACACACTATTTATACAGAGGAAAGAATAGATGTAGTAAATTTGAGCTTCTATATGCAGGTCCATACAGAATTCGCAGCATTCGTCACCCCAATGTACTACATGTCGAAACTCTGAGAACCAGAAAAAGTAAAGGCAATCACCATATCTCCAATATTAAACCCTTTACCGAATGAACATACTTTATGATTTATCACACTGTAATGCCTTTTGCTGATTTTTATATGAGAATTTCTGCAATTATTTATATGAGCACTTACTGAGGATTATCATATTTTTTCTTGGCAAGTGCCTGGCAAGGTAAGGTTAGCAGGTCGCTTTTCTTGCCGTTACACATAAGACCGTGCATATTTTCCAGATAAACTTACATATTTTATGAACAATTATGCAATTATATCTAGTGACATATTAATTTTATCAAATTCTTTCTCCATTAAAGTCTTCAACTCTCGCCTCTATCAACTACACAACATACAAGAACACAAAGAAAGTCATTTCTTGTGGTTATATATCAGACCGTGCACATTTTCCAGTTTTCATGTATGTATGATTGTTTTCCTGTTTGTTTGTATGCACTACGAAATCTTTAAGATATAACAAACACCAGTTGGCTTTGACATTTTTGCCTTATGATATCTCAGCATCGTGACTATTTTACATTTTTTTTGCTACTACATTATGATACTCTGTGTACATTTTTGCACCTGCACACTCTCTATGTTTTTGACATATTACGTTTTCCGTCATGCTATGCTGTATGCTTAATTATATCAATAGAAACCAGTTTTTAATTAATGGGTATATGATTTAAATGCAAAACATTAATCATTGTTCATCATTTTCAGAAAGCAATAACGTTTAAATGAAATAAATGAAACAAACCACAGTGGATTACTATGAAATGGGAATTTCACCTTCGGAACGAACGAAAGAAGATGCAATACCTCGTCACGAAGAGTAAATGGATCAGAATTAACAAACATTAACATGAATATACTATACACATCGTATGATAGCAGTCTTAACTAATTATTTTTCTTTCAGAATAGGAGGCGATTGATGCAGGCTGTCAGACAGAACTACACATCTTAGTTTTAGTGATGAAATATGCTAGAAATAAGGAACTCTATACTATGAATAGTTGTATGAAGTAAATGGTAATATGAATAATGAATAATGAAGTGTCTTTTTGCAGATGATAATGAATGATGATGAATAGTGATGAAGAATATGGTAATATGAATAATGAAGTTTTTCTTTGCAGGTGATGATAATAATGAAGTTATGGTGATATGAATAATGAAGTTTTTGTTTACAGGTGATGATAGAGACAAATTTTATATGGCCACTAAACGCATCACTTTTAAGTTTTTCCATACAAATGAGGATAATGATGAAGTTTATATATTTACTGTTAGTTAAGAAATGCTATGTAGTTATTTAAGTATTTGTTGCAGTTAGTTTTGACAGTATGTCTTATGTCGCATGGTATAATGAATGAAGGTTTTTGAAAGGACAACTAGAGTACATATATATATATTGAGTACACATTTCATTATCTGTTAATTCGAAGTTCACTACTTTTCAGCATAATATGCATTTCTTCTTTCAGCTTAATAATCCATTTTGTATTTTTTCTAGGAGAAGCTATTCATGAAATTAAAGTGCTATAAGCAGTTAGTCATTGAACCTGTTCTAGTACTTGCATTTTTTTACCCATTTGTGTGTGTCATTCATGAATGTGATCACATATACTCTCCTTGTTTCATAACCTTGCTACAGCTGGCTCATGACGAATGACGTTACCTGTCCTCATTTTCAGCAATAAGTCAAAAGCAAATATTTTCATGCGCCAGCAATCAATTGTCGATCCCAATGCAATGCATTGCTAGCACAAAAAAGTATACCTTGAATAATAGTTACAGTGTGTTACATTTTAAATATGTCTTATGTCACTGGAATGATCAGTTCTGAGTAATACTGAATGATGTTTTCTAATCACAGACCTCGAGTAATAGTTACAGTGTGTTACATTTTCAATATGTCCTATGTCACTCGAATGATGAGTTCTAAGTAATACTGAATGATGTTTTGTAATAATGCATAAATAGTATGCCAATAATTTCTGTAAATAATATTTTTGTTATACTCTATAAATGCTATGCCAATAATTAACTCTCATTTTGAATGATAACTTCTGAATAATACTGAATAAGGTTTTATAAAAATATAAGAATACTTTGTAACTGGCCAATGAGTGCCAATAATTATTTTAAATATGTTGTATGTCAGAATGAGATTTTCACTCTGCAGCGGAGTGTGCGCTGATGTGAAACTTCCTGGCAGATTAAAACTGTGTGCCCGACCGAGACTCGAACTCGGGACCTTTGCCTTTCACGGGCAAGTGCTCTACCAACTGAGCTACCGAAGCACGACTCATGCCCGGTACTCACAGCTTTACTTCTGCCAGTACCTCGTCTCCTACCTTCCAAACTTTACAGAAGCTCTCCTGCGAACCATGCAGAACTAGCACTCCTGAAAGAAAGGATATTGCGGAGACATGGCTTAGCCACAGCCTGGGGGATGTTTCCAGAATGAGATTTTCACTCTGCAGCGGAGTGTGCGCTGATGTGAAACTTCCTGGCAGATTAAAACTGTGTGCCCGACCGAGACTCGAACTCGGGACCTTTGCCTTTCTTTCAGGAGTGCTAGTTCTGCATGGTTCGCAGGAGAGCTTCTGTAAAGTTTGGAAGGTAGGAGACGAGGTACTGGCAGAAGTAAAGCTGTGAGTACCGGGCGTGAGTCGTGCTTCGGTAGCTCAGTTGGTAGAGCACTTGCCCGCGAAGGCAAAGGTCCCGAGTTCGAGTCTCGGTCGGGCACACAGTTTTAATCTGCCAGGAAGTTTCACATCAGCGCACACTCCGCTGCAGAGTGAAAATCTCATTCTGGAAACATCCCCCAGGCTGTGGCTAAGCCATGTCTCCGCAATATCCTTTCTTTCAGGAGTGCTAGTTCTGCATGGTTCGCAGGAGAGCTTCTGTAAAGTTTGGAAGGTAGGAGACGAGGTACTGGCAGAAGTAAAGCTGTGAGTACCGGGCGTGAGTCGTGCTTCGGTAGCTCAGTTGGTAGAGCACTTGCCCGCGAAAGGCAAAGGTCCCGAGTTCGAGTCTCGGTCGGGCACACAGTTTTAATCTGCCAGGAAGTTTCACATCAGCGCACACTCCGCTGCAGAGTGAAAATCTCATTCTGGAAACATCCCCCAGGCTGTGGCTAAGCCATGTCTCCGCAATATCCTTTCTTTCAGGAGTGCTAGTTCTGCATGGTTCGCAGGAGAGCTTCTGTAAAGTTTGGAAGGTAGGAGACGAGGTACTGGCAGAAGTAAAGCTGTGAGTACCGGGCGTGAGTCGTGCTTCGGTAGCTCAGTTGGTAGAGCACTTGCCCGCGAAAGGCAAAGGTCCCGAGTTCGAGTCTCGGTCGGGCACACAGTTTTAATCTGCCAGGAAGTTTCATGTTGTATGTCACTTGAATGATGAAAAATGTTTTGTACTATTGAATACTTGCTATATGTTTAGCAACTGACCAATGAATGACACTGTTTCTTATTTTAATTTTGTATTATGTCACCTACATGCTATTATATATGAATACCAGTAACTTGATGCTACACTCATTAGCTCCTTTTTTGAAGGATGACTTCTGATGGTTTATAACTGGCCAAAGAGTGCCAATGATTACTATAACTAGATGAATTATGTAAATGGTATGCCATTAATTAACTCTTGCTTTGAATGATCATTTTTAAATGGTTTGTAACTGGCCAATGAGTGCCAATATTTACTGTCATCAGATGACTTATGAATAATATTCTGTAATACTCCATACACAGTACAGAAATATTTAGTAAACTGCAACATACGTTTTTCCTGTCTATCCTTATGATCATGGAGCACTATATTTGGTTTCTGCACTAATTCTACATTGGTGAAAGAGTGTGGTGTTGTCACATCATGGTGTCCACTACATTGAACATTGGAGATGTTATTATAGTTCCACTGTTAGGTGTACCTAGTGTACTACCAAAATGATAACATTGAATATCCATACGACATTTCAGTGTCTTGGCTACACTGATTAATACTTCAGGGAAGAGAACTTCAGATTGTCTCACTTGGTGTTGTGCTTCTGTAGAAAGATATGGACTTTCAGTGCAGCTACATGCAACCTACTGTGCTACAACCATGATGCAATCCTTCCCTTTCCTATTCTAGTTCTTGTAAAATGGTAAAAGTACTACAGTGTGTATGCACTTTATGTCATTTGTTAATATGATTTGTACTCATTGGGTATACACTTTGTGATTTCTTGATATGTTCTGTGCTCAGTGCATGTGCAGTCTATTTCATTTCATGTTCTGCACTTATATATATATATATATATATATATATATATATATATATATATATATATATATATATATATACTCTGTGACTGTAAACTTAGTTAATTAAGAAAAATATGTTGCTCATGGCAAGTCCAATTGACTCACCATCGCTGCCGAATTTTTGCTCCCCCCCCCCCCCCAGTGGAGGGTTACGTAAGAGGTCCGAGCAGATGTAATACAGATGTAATTTTGTGTAAGAGGTCCGCGCAGATGTAACAGTAGCAGTAAGTTGTTGCCAGTGTGTGTGTCTGCTCTAGTCTGGTCTGGTGTATCATGTTGGCTGAGCGGGTCGCGGTGCAGCGATGCCGGAGCCTGAGTATTATTGTGTAAGGTAAAAAAAAGCAGCCTCGCTCATATCAAGTAATATTATGTAACTCCCATGTATATCTTTTAAAAATGTCCTAATAATAACAAGCATTCATTTCAATTTAAAAACTTTAATATTTTTTTCAATACATGATCATTCCGATTGTTGCAAAAGAAAAATCATTTGCTTCCTTTGATAAATAACAAATGTATAGGCCAGCATTGCATAGAGCTGTGCCGGAAAAGAGCTATTTTGTAAGAGCAGATAGTTGCCGACTTTATCGAGGTGAGAATTTTTGCTTTTTATTCAGAAAGCATCATCCACACAATTCCGAAGACGGCAAGACCTGACAAGTGCGAGAATTATCGCACAATCAGCTTAACAGCTCATGCATCGAAGCTGCTTACAAAAATAATATACAGAAGAATGGAAAAGAAAATTGAGAATGCGCTAGGTGACGATCAGTTTGGCTTTAGGAAAAGTAAAGGGACGAGAGAGGCAATTCTGACGTTACGGCTAATAAAGGAAGCAAGGCTAAAGAAAAATCAAGACACTTTCGTAGGATTTGTCGACCTGGAAAAAGCGTTCGACAATATAAAATGGTGAAGCTGTTCGAGATTTTGAAAAAAGTAGGGGTAAGCTATAGGGAGGGACGGGTCATATACAATATGTACAACAACCAAGAGGGAATAATAAGAGTGGACGATCAAGAATGAAGTGCTCGTATTGAGAAGGGTGTAAGACAAGGCTGTAGCCTTTCGCCCCTACTCTTCAATCTGTACATGGAGGAAGCAATGATGGAAATAAAAGAAAGGTTCAGGAGTGGAATTAAAATACAAGGTGAAAGGATATCAATGATACGATTCGCTGATGACATTGCTATCCTGAGTGGAAGTGAAGAAGAATTAAATGATCTGCTGAACGGAATGAACAGTCTAATGAGTACACAGTATGGTTTGAGAGTAAATCGGAGAAAGACGAAGGTAATGAGAAGTAGTAGAAATGAGAACAGCGAGAAACTTAACATCAGGGTTGATGGTCACGAAGTCAATGAAGTTAAGGAATTCTGCTACCTAGGCAGTAAAATAACCAATGACGAACGGAGCGAGGAGCACATCAAAAGCAGACTCGCTATGGCAAAAAAGGCATTTCTGGCCAAGAGAAGTCTACTAATATCAAATACCGGCCTTAATTTGAGGAAGAAATTTCTGAGGATGTACTTCTGGAGTACAGCATTGTATGGTAGTGAAACATGGACTGTGGGAAAACCGGAACAGAAGAGAATCGAAGCATTTGAGATGTGGTGCTATAGACGAATGTTGAAAATTAGGTGGACTGATGAGGTAAGGAATGAGGAGGTTCTATGCAGAATCGGAGAGGAAAGGAATATGTGGAAAACTCTGATAAGGAGAAAGGACAGGATGATAGGTCATCTGCTAAGACATGAGGGAATGACTTCCATGGTACTAGAGGAAGCTGTAGAGGGCAAAAACTGTAGAGGAAGACAGAGATTGGAATACGTCAAGCAAATAATTGAGGACGTAGGTTGCAAGTGCTACTCTGAGATGAAGAGGTTAGCACAGGAAAGGAATTCGTGGCGGGCCGCATCAAACCAGTCAGTAGACTGATGACCAAAAAAAAAAAAAAAAAAAAAAAAATTAAGAATGATCTTACAGGGCCATGACGCAGAACTGCTGTCGTCCAAATTTTACCAGGTTACTGAATTAATTTTTTATTACGAGGTTTAGGAATTTTTCTGTTTCGAGCTTACATTAAATGAGAAAAAAAAATTTGTGGGTACATTAAATGGGAAACAAATTTTGTGTGGAGGTTAAACGTGAATGAATTTCTGTAGGGAGGCTACAAATGAAAAGAATTTCTGTAGAGAGGTTACACTAAATTAGAATCACATTCATTGTTAATATTTAAATTTATTTAATAATTTCGTGTGGGGAGGTTACAGGCTCCGTAAATTTTTGTTGGACTCGGCATCACAGGTAACTGTAGTCAGCGAGACATATTAAAAGTAAAGAATTTGAACCCACTCCAGTGCAAGTTGAGTGGTATAGATGGGAGTATTACTCATTCCCTTGGTTCGGCAGTTTTTGGATTTGGGGTGGGGAAGAGGGGCGGTGAGAAGGTGGGGGAACACTTCTGGGCTCGTGTGGAAATTCTTCATAGCATAGGGAGATCATAATTGGATTAGATTTTATGACTGAACATCATGTCAAGGTCGATCAGGTACAGACCACAGAGGAACTTGATAGAGCGTTGTTCGATTTCGGTTTTACTGCTGAACGAACCGAATAACTGCAAAGCACGCCCAGGTGCTGGGGAGGCTAACTAAACTGTGTTCCAGGTCTCTTTGCCCTAACTCGTGGGATATAATGCGAGAGATACAGGAAAGATAGGCCGGGTGGACATAGGAATGAACTTGTCAGTTAATAATTTATTTGTAGGTGAGCCCTTGACAGAAAATCAAGAACTGCATAAGCCACAACATTTTATTCGTTGTAGTTTAACTTAACGCCCGTCAGCATGGACAATTTCGGTTCACTGGAAGTGGACTGTCGTGAGGTGCACTGACAGCTAACTCGTAACTTTTAGAAGAACAAGAATTACATAGAAACTTCAGAAAATAAGATTCGAAGTAGGGTCAGTCTGTCAGTGTAGCCGCATTGCGGAAAAAAGGTGTCACATTTGGAAGCACATGGTAAGGAAATGATGGAAAGATTATTAAAAGAGTTGTTTTACCGTCCCAGATCATTGCCAGCTCCACTGATAATGCAGCATACAATTCACACCAGGAATGAACCACCAATGTACAGAGAACCGTATCAAATTCCATATTATCTGCAACTAGTGATGGAGAAATTTGCTAACCAACAGATCCATGAGGGTTTTGTAGAACAGAGTGCCAGTCCACAATCAACACCAGTAGTACTTGTACCTAAAGAGAGCCCATATGGGATTAAGACTTAAAAATTTTGTTGTGATTACAAATATTTGAATCAAAAGACAATTGCAGATGCACACTCAAAGCCTAACACGGAACGCTAGATAACCTGGGCAATGCCGTTGCTTTATAATCATATATTGCTGAGTGAATACCATTGTTCACGGTTCTGTCTGATCATTTTCAGTACCGCGCAAACGCCATTCTTATCGAAAAATGGTCTAGCTACATTCCAGAACTTATTGGGCATTGTACTACATGGTTTGAAACCTAAATAGTTTGGTTATTGGCTTCACACACTAAATCAGCTGATATTGAAATTTTTTTTATTCCTCTTTAATGTCAGACAGATTCAAATGTAACTTCATTTATGTTATTTGAAATAAATGTGTTGGATTGACCTTAATGAATTATGTGCAATCGAAGTAAGGGACCCAGTCCTTCATTAGTGCTTAAGAGTGGCGTGTGGTTTGGGTTGTGAACACCGTGCTCGGACCAACCGTGAATAATGACCTTTTGCTGCCTGTTGTTAAAGAAAGAGGTGAACCAATTGCGAGCTACTCCCCATATTCCATAACGGTCCACCTTCTGGAGCAATATTTTGTGATCAGCACAATCAAACGTTTTAGTTAAATAAAAAAATAAGCCTAGCCTTCGAAACCTTTTGTGTAATCCATCCAGTTCCTCACAGAGAAATGAGAATCTAGCATTTTCAGTTGTTAAACGACTTCTAAAGCCAAACTGTACATGATTCCCCGTAGAAACTGTTTTTATTTAATTCACCAACAATGCACAGAAAATGATTGTTAAATACTGTACATATATCTGACTCATCAGTAACAGGAATGTGTGTACTACTGGATTTATATAATTGGCCTTGTGCTGCTGACGAAACACTTCCTTCACAACTGACCACATGGTATTAATTTTATCCTGTGAATTAGCTATGCTGTTTGCGTATAACATACTCTTTGTCTTCCTAATAACATTTTAAGCACCTTGCATTGCTGTTTGTAATAAACTACTGTAGCTTGATTGTGACTACTTCTAACATTTTGTTATAATTTCTGCTTTGTTCTACATGATATACTTATCCCACTAGTCAGCCACGCAGGCTGCCTTTTACTGCTGGTACCCCGCTTGGATGGCATCCCCTTTTGAATTGTGTAAACTGTCTCCTGGATAAGATGTGTGGCCCATGCGAAATTTTATTGAGAGACTGAAGTGCATGTAGCGCCAGATTAAGAATATGCTTACACGGAGAATGGACGAGTATCATTGGAACATCTGCTAGGATATAGGAAGAAGTGCGATACCGAGCATCAGCACCGCCTCAACAGGGTAGGAAGAACCACGTCAGTCGCAATCATCGTCTTAGCGATAATAGGCATTGTTTATTGCTATGTCAAGCATAAGGTAGCTCAAATCCAGGCCTTATAATCCTTTTATCTGCCAGTTCATACTAGGCACATTGGCACAGGTAAGGAAATAAATAAAGCATCGTACAACTTCAATGACACAGTGCGGAGACATGAAACAAAGATTCAGTGTCTGATCCCAAGAACAGTGAAGATAGTGCAATATAAATAGGGGAACGAAGGATACAGACATACGTTAGCTAACTCAGAACTTGTACTTCGGACTAGTGTTTCGTAAAATACAAACTGCTGGAACAGTTTGTTTGTTACAGTCAGGCTTCAGCCTCTCAAGAATTTGGTGGGCCTAATTAGACCAGTAGGGATGAGTGTAACAGCGCAAGCAAAATCCAGGCCCCGATGCTGAAATCCGAATGCTTGCCGACACCCACGAACCATGCCAGCAGCTCTGGAATCACGACCCGGGCGCTGAGGCAACAACCAGCGTTTCAAGACACTCTGACGATAGTGGCCCCTTACAAAACCTCATCCGCAACAATACCTACCTTATTTTTTCAATAAAAGCTGGCTATCCGCCAGGATGGGCATAGAAACACAGACAGTCCTCCACTGTGTGTTGGCTGGCTTCTGCCATTAGCTGGCTACTTATGTCCACCATCTAGTCAGGAGCTCACACTGAGGTCAAGCTACTGTCTGGATGGTCCAGGGTCGAGCCACAAGGGTACGCCAGTATGTGCCACCGCCTCATAGTCACTGGTGCGAAGTCTGACCTTGGACCACTGCCATTAATCGCTGGGTCCACATGCGGGCCCATTCCCGTCATAGTTACAAGAGTTAAGGCATGCACCTGCAAGGGACCGAAGTATGCACTTGTAGGAAGGCCGCCAACGTGCTGTATTGATGGAAGTGTTGACTCCAATCCATCCTTGCTTGGCCATCCTTCCTGGATGAACGCTTCAACTCGCCTCCTGTGGACGCTGTATCTACACCTATCCAACCTAGAAATCAATAAATTGCTTGTCACTTTTGCTTGCCCACTTCTTTTTACCAACTCACTGCCTCCTTTGAGGATCGCTCGCCCAAACCAAGTCTACATCTTCACATCTAAAGCTGCCCAAGTCGACTGTTGGTGACGTGATTGTGGATCGGACACGTGAAGTAAAAATTACAGCTAAATCTAGATCACAGGGAGATGTATCGATAGGAATAGTTAAGCAATGCAGAGGATCGTTGTAAGGAAACTCATCAGTTGGAGGAATCACTCAAAAGTTTGGCACATGCTATCATGTGTATTGCCAACAGTGAGATACAGAAGAGGTGGTGTTGTGGTATCGGGGTGTTTTCGTGGTTAGGGTGTGGACCTCTTTGAGATAAGGATAAATGCAGAAGTTTATGAATATATTTTACAGCGTTGTGTACTGAAACAGTTCGGAGACGATGATGGTTTATATCAGCTTGAAAATGTACCCTTGTCATAAAAGAGCATGTATTAGCCAATGGTTTGCGGACAGTAACGTTGAAAAATGGTTCAAATGGCTCTGAGCACTATGGAACTTACCATCTGTGGTCATCAGTCCCCTAGAATTTAGAACTACTTAAACCTAACTACCCTAATGACATCACACACATCCGTGCCCGAGGCAGGATTCGAACCTGCGACCGTAGGGGTCGCTCTGTTCCAGACTGTAGCGCCTAGAACCGCTCGGCCACACCGGCCGGCGGATAGTAACGCTCCTGAAAGGGACTAGCTTGCCCCGAGTTCCAGCCTTAACTGTCGCCTTCTCTCTAGAAATCAGCCTTCAACATAGTACCTCTCTTGGTTTCGGTTGTTGAGGCAGAATGGGCTGCAATTCCATTCCAGGCGTTCGCGTCATTGAAAGTGTTTCCAGCAGAGGTCAACCATCATTGCGAAGGATGGGTGCACCCCATATTACTGTCCACTAAAAGGTGTGCGGATACGTTTGATCAGATAGTGTACTTAACCTCTCGTGTAAAGAACTGGTGCGCATGAGCAGTGAAGAACCAATGAAGCAGACACAGCGTATGGCAGTCACGCATCTTATCTAGCAGCAACGGCATGTGAAGCACTGAAACGGTAAAAAATTTAGTATCTTTCAAATGCAAAGCATACATTCACAACTAGTTCTAACAGTTTATAGTTTTCGGATTACGTCGATAGCAGAAGTACGAGTAATTGTACAAGTTTACGGTTCACTTCATCTGGAAGCTTGTTCTGAAACTTACAGATGATGTAGAGTAGAACGGATGTCTTTCAGCGTGTGGCGACAGCATTTTTCGTCGTATTTAGGTGTTGCTCAAAAGTTATAACTAAGTTCTTAGACATCGGTGATACAGCACAGCATAGGAATGTCCGTAAAAGAAAAAAAGAGGCTATCGTTCGAAAAATGCGAGAATAATTAGTTTCTGAAGGTATTGATTTGATTTGACGTATTGCTCATTTAGAGAGCCGTTCCCTTACATTTTATAACAGGTGGTTCATTTTACACTTTTTCATACAGATTACAGAGCGTGTTCCATTTTACAAATGGCAATTATTTTTCAGCAATTAGAATGGAAGTAATAAAAAATTAAAAATAACATTAGAAATTGAAAAAAACATAAAAAAGTTCAATTTTTAAATGACAGATGATTTTATGATGATAGATGATAGGAAAGACTTGGATAGTTCTAACAGCTTAGAGTTTTCGGATTACGTCGATAGCCGAAGAACGAGTAATTGTACAGGTTTACGATTCAGTGAGAGAGAGAGAGAGAGAGAGAGAGAGAGAGAGAGAGAGAGAGAGAGAAGAGAGAGAGAGAGAAAGAGAGAGAGAGAGAGAGAGAGAGAGAGAGAGAGAGAAATGTTACTCTATTTGAGCCACCCTGGTCTGAAAGCCTCGGAACTACTTCGAGCCCTGCACTCCCCGTTCGCTTCAGTTTAATTTCTGATTGGTATTTCTAAACTCTATTAAAAAGACACAGTAACTATTACGTACATTGTGGGAAGCCCAGTGGTGTGCGAATGTGTAGTATGTTATTTCTTGGGGTTATTAATTAAACTTCAGTTCCTATATTATGTGTCTTGAATTTTACCTGTTATGTTGCTTATATACTAAGTGTTCGGTTACAAATGTTTCATACCTACAGCGGTGTAATGACCGCGGAATGGATATGCTTCCTATTTATACTTAAGCTAGAAGAGGTTACAGGATTGATTGCATTACAGCGGTTGCAGTTTAATTATTTTAGATGTTCTGTAAGGTTACCTGTGGCACGTGACGGTGAAAGCGTTTGCAATTTGAGTGAGTGTGTGTTTCGGTATTGCTTTCTGTGTTAGTGCATGAATTGGAACTGCTGTATTAAGAGCTTCATGTGTGTTGCAGTGTTCTGTTATACGGCCGTATCTGTCTGTATTCGTCATGTAATGTCCTTGAGACATCATCAGCGATTTTATTTACTATTTCCCTCTCGTCATTGTCTCTTAACGCCCGTATCATGTCATTGTTGTACTGCTTTGGTGTCTGGTGTGTTTCTCTGTATCGGTGACAGTGAGAAAGTACTTGTATGTGTTCTGGGGATCCATGTTCCCCACACGTACAAGCAGTACTCCGGTTGCGGTCACGCGGTGTAAGTGCGCAAGGTGAGGGCGGTGAGCTGCCAGAAAGTGAGCCTTACCCCGGCTAGGATTGATATGGCTCAGGCGTTCCCTGATGTCCGGGAAGAATTAGGTATTGAAGGTATACTAAAAATTAGCGTGACTTCTTCGCAATAAGCTCGACTCATAGGTTTTGCGTCCGTTTGAAACGTGCAGACAGATCGTCATACACATGGACTATTGCAGCATCTATTTTGGTGTGCCATATCCACGCAGCCATTTGGTGTTCTATATGTATCAAATGGTGTTCTATATGTATCTATATGTATCAAATATAGATTTCTTCCAATAAATGTCTCTTGGTATGTAATCTCTACTGTACTAAACTGCAAGCATGTGTAGTTTACTGTAGTATAGGTTATATCCAAAGAAGTATTTAGCAGTTACAGAAGAACAAATAGCTTCATGAACAGAACGCAAAATTGAATATGAACGGAAAACACAATCATATGATTGTAAACAGAAATAGATAGCTCTAAACCAACTGCCAAAGAATCACTACAAATCTCATTTCAAACTATGTGTAATTAAGTAACTTTATATGTGTTATAGACCACTGAATAGCCCTGTCATGAATAAGAGAGATGTTTCTGGTACCTAAGAATAAATCTGAGTTGCAAAAGATGGAAGTTTTCTTAACTTTATGATAAAACATAGTTCTCTGTTTCTCGAACACCTTTCTAACCACGTCAAAACATTATCTGAAATTTACAGCTGTTACGTTTTTCTCAGCAGTGTCAAAGTTGCCGGTATCAAATGCCTTGCTTAGGTCTAGTGTAAATATTTTGGCCTCATATTATCTGTTGAGAAGGCGTTGTATAACTGTAGATAATCAGTACTGAGAATGTTACGAACCACTTGCGAGAAACGTGTGATATATTTACCACAAGACTTTTGGGGACTACATTATCCCATTATCAAGTAGGAAGGAAGAAAGATCAGCGTTTAATGTCCCACCGAGCCCACGATGAGGACATTAGACACGGAGCACAAGCTCGGATTAGAAAATGATGGGGAAAGAAGTTGGCCGCGCCCTTTTCGCAGGAACCATCACGGAATTTGCCTTAAGCGCTTTAGGGAAATCACGTAAAACCCAAATCTCATGGCCAGTAGAAGTCTGAACCGTCGTCCTACCGAATGCGCATTTATCGAATGCCTGTACTACGCCATTAGGCACCGTGAAACGGCTTTTACAGCTTCTGGTCGTTCTAGAGGGCAGTTCGCAACTAGGAGGATTGACTATGGTGCTCCATGGACACGCTGTACTCTCGACTTTGAAGAGGACGTCCTTTGTCACGCAGAAGAGAACCCGACAACGATTACTCGAAATGTTGACCATGCCATGGGTTCTCTAGAACACACATGTCCAAAATCATTTATTCTCTCCGCTCTGCGCGTACCGACATGCGGAAGATAGAAAAGTCATCCGGTCTCCAGATTAGTTTTACATCTGCACGGTGCGTCTTCGGACACGGGTCCCTTGTCGAACTTGGTCTACTAAGTTCCCTCTAAGACCCATGGAACCTGTAACAGCAATTTTGAATGTTGTCCCTTGTTTCGGACATTGTTTACCTGTGCATCCCCAGACAATGAATCAGTTTTGCAGGCAGGCGTACTGCAGCTGTATTTCTTTTTTCAAGTTTTATTGGCAGACTGACAGTTTCAAAAAAATCAAAATGGTATGCGGAGACAATTGAAAAAAATTGTGGATGACGTAATTGATGTGTCGACAGAAGTGCCGTCACAGTGTGGTTTGAGGAGACCGAAATACACGCTATAAGCTCACGCAGGATGGCGTGAGGTCTGAAACAGGATACATAATGAATGCTATAAAGAAAAGTACGTAGCTTCTGGAATACTTAACTTTAATCCATCCTTGGTACATCGCTATTGACGATACAAGTGAGACTCTATAGTTTCAGACAATATACTGCTAATGGCGCCTTGCTAGGTCGTAGCCACTGACTTAGCTGAAGGCTATTCCAACTATCTCCTCTGCAAAGGAGCGAGGCTTCGTTAGTGTGCATCGCTAGCTACATCGTCCGTACAACTGGGGCGAGTGTTAGTACGTCTCTCGAGACCTGCCGTGTGGTGGCGCTCGGTCTGCGATTACTAACAGTGGCGACACACGGGTCCGACATGTACTAATGGACCGCGGCCGATTTAAAGCTACCACCTAGCAAGTGTGGTGTCTGGCGGTGACACCACAGTAATAGTGGAAAATTCAGCATCAGGGAAGCAGCAGGGCACTTCTCTGTCCCTAAGCGCTAATCAGGAGAATTTATTGCTCCCCTTAAAAGAGGGGAAAGCGCTTGGGCAGATTTAAAAAAAAAAACATTTTTTGTCGAAAAATCGTGGTTGGATGCGATTGTATTAATCAGTTTATTAGGCAACCAGTTTCAGTCATGAACAGACGAACATCTTCAGGCGTACACCGAAATCGTAATCAAATGTCAGACAAGCCACAACCACAATGAAGCATAATGTCAAAAACCTACATCTCCAACAATCTACATGCACATACTATAAGGAGCATTTATGAAGAGCGCTATTACATACAGTAAATCTGTAACGACGCACATGACAGTACTTGAGCATTGCGTGTTTTGAGGATGAAAGTCAATACCAATATTTAATTAAAAAAAATAAAAAAGCACCTATGGCTATATACAGTCTTCTACGTCACGTTAACGCCCATTAACGTATAGAATGTCGACACAAAAGTTTTGAGGATTAATACATTGTAAACCAGGTGAGTATTTTCTGATGGGTATCAAATAAGATGGCAAACTGCTTACGAAATTTTTAAATGGATTAATGCAGTTTTCTAAACAACATTACACAGTTTTTAAAAAGAGCAGTCTAGTTACATAGCCGTCATCAGTGTCTGAAGCGAAAGTTTTCGCAAATATAGTCAGGAGACGCACTAAAAAGAAATTGCCTATGTGTTATCGTGCAGCATTTTTATCCCGTTACGCGATGTTTACGCCTTCCATTAGGTGTGAAACCGAGCTGTGCTGGCGCAGCAGGCTTATCCTTTTTACGTATTTCCGGAATATTATTGTTAAAGGTTGTACTGCGAAAATGAACAAGCGATATGTCCCTACACTCCTCTCGATATGAGTTCACGAACAGCGTTACAAATACACCCCAGCATTAAAAATATAGTTACTTTAATACGTCAGTATTCTTATGACCATTAAGGACACAATGTAATATCATCCTTTTTTCGACTATCTTTTATAAAAACACTGCGATATTATTTTTAAATGTTTATCCAATATTTGTGGCAAGAGTGTTACACAGGACGTGCCGCATTTATGCGGCAGACCTTTGTAAATCTCATTATAATAACATGCTAACCACATGGGATACGATGAAATATGTTCTCATTTTTAATTTAATTTGTTAGCGGTCAAATTGTGTTGATGATATTTACAGGGAACGAATTCGGTGAAGGCAACGTTTTCAGTATGCCACAATCCACTATGATCATCATTAGGTTTCCGCGGTTTTGCCTTTGAGGTCACAAACTACATTTTAAAACATATGTTTGAACGAAATTTTAGGATAGGTAAGCTGTTGGATTCGTGGTTTCACTTACTAACTTATTTATGTTTGAAAGGTTGATCTCAATTTTGTTATCCCTTCCAAAGTACGCGAGAAACTTAAAGTTTCGACGGAATTTTCTTGTTTGAGAAAATAACGGGACAGTTCGGCATTCTATAGCTTGTGACGAAAGTAATGAAACACCCAGAGGGACAGGAGGAAACGAAATGAAACTTCACAGTTTGAGAGGGTATATGATGGTATTTCAGCGAATAAAATATCGAGTCAAATTTACAAAGAGATGGACAGTGTGAGCCCATTTATTAGTATGTTGTCGCATCCCCTCTGGCATGGTGCATGCACTGATTCGGTTGGGAAACGTGTCACAAAGGCATTGTCTCCTCTCCTGAGGAAAGATGGCTTGAAGTAGTAGTAGTAGTAGTAGTAGTAATAGTGTGGCTACGAAACGTCTGGTGCACGTTGCACTTAAATACAATACGGAAGTAAGCGATGTCACTGATGTCATTACAATCCAAGAGGGCGTACACTTAACACTGGAAAGTGCAAACGCTTGTTCAGGCTGCCTACATGCAGGGGCGCAATCAATGACATTTGACCGTGACATCATTAAGTCATGCCCCCTCCTGCTCATTCTGCCCCCTTCTCCAGTCTCATCTCACAGCATAGCATTAAAATGAAACCACCAAACCAAAATCCAAGATGGTAGAATTAATCCAATTGTGTTAGTGGGAAAATTTAAGAAATAAACTATACCCCCTTTCCCAGATCCCTCTCCCTGTCTCCAGCCAAAGAGGGTGCAGTATTAAACTGATGCATAAAAATGTCAAGCTCAAAGACAGTACATAACCTTCATGGTCACGAAGGTGAAAAATGTGTAAACTCCACCTGTAGCGCATAAAGTGACTTTAGGTTAAAAAGAAGCCGGATTGAATGACATGAAATATTTCCGTCAAAAATCAAAGATATTTACATAAGATACATATCTCTGAGCTGCATACATATCATGTTTATCCAATACACAGTTGTGCAATAAGTAAATTTCATTACTCTTATAAGTACTCGTTAAGGTACTTAAACACTGAGCGGTCTTAGTAGCAAATTTCATCTCACATCATGAGTAAATTTTATACTTCATTAAAGCTTATACCAAAGTACTGTATTACGTCGTCATCAGTATATTACAGAAGATATGAGAAAGGACATAAAAACTCAAACAAAAAATTCTCTAGTTATAAAATTTATTATCAAAAAATATTACATTCCATAGAAAGGTAAATGTCAGCTTAGATGGCTGTTCTCATTTACATATGACAAGGAGTATTAGGAGTTCAAAATGTTCAATAATTTTTACTTTATTTTCACATTAAAAAAATCCTCAAATACTCTTACAACCAGTTCGTTAAATTGAAGGAGAATCACATTTTATGCAAATATAAACGTTGGAAACATATGCTTTTCATATTCTAATTAATCTTTGACACATTTTTAGTGTATCGCCTATTGCAATCAGTAAGTTTTTACAGTTTGAGCACATATTTGAGATATCTCTAACATCAGCTGAACATTGCAATGGGTCAGGCTAACGGTCAGCCCCCTACTAAATTGAAGGAAGTAGCAGATAAAATAAATTGATGTGTTACTAGTTTCTTCACATAATAAATTGACTATCACTGTTAATCTTTTTACACTTTCACTGAAAGATAAAATACAATCGAACATCTCCATAGCCAAACAACATTACTGCCTTTATTATAGAAGGACCTGGATTCGCTTTCGGGTACCTCCTTAAATTAAGCTGAGGTAGCGTGGTCTGGAATGTCTCTGGAACTATATACACTCATGCTCATAAATTAAGGATAATGCTGACACGGGGTGAAACAACGCTCTGGTGGGCAGATTGCGAGTTTAAATCACCTCGGAGTATGACCGTGCGGTGCATTTGACCTGCTGCCGTCGCACGGTGGCGCTGGCAGCAGTCCACATACGCAGAGGTGTGTTGGTGCATGTCAGAGCACGGTGCAGCGAGTAAGTGTGCAGACATTTTGAGACATGCTAATAGTGACTATGTGTTGAAAATTGGTCAAAGAACATATATTGATGACGTTATGAGGGGTAGAATACTAGGGCGACTGGAGGCTGGTCAAACACAGCAGGTCGTAGCATGGGCCCTCCGTGTTCCACAAAGGGTGATCTCAAGAGTATGGCAACGATTCCAGCCCACAGGAAACGTATGCGGGCGCTACAGTACGGGACGTCCACAGTGTACAAAACCACAAGAAGACCGATGTCTCACCATCAGGTCCGCAGACAGCCACGGAGTACTGCAGGTAGCCTTGCTCGGGACCTTACCGAAGCCACTGGAACAGTTGTCTCCAGACACACAGTTTACAGACGACTGAACAGACATGGTTTATTCGCCCGGAGACCTGCAAAGTGCTGTCCACTGACCCCTGGTCACAGGAGAGCCCGTAAAGATTGGTGTCAAGAACACAGTACATGGTCATTGGATCAGTGGTCCCAGGTTACGTTCACGGACGAGTCCAGGTATAGTCTGAACGGTGATTCTCGCCTGGTTTTCATCTAGCGTGAACCAGGAACCAGATGCCAACCCCTTAATGTCTTTGAATGAGACCTGTATGGAGGTCATGGTTTGATGGCGTGGCGTGGGATTATGATTGGTGCATGTACACCCCTGCATTCTTTGACAGAGGAGCTGTACCAGGCCAGGTGTATTGGGCTGTCATTTTGCACCAATATGTCCGCCTTTTCAGGGGTGTAGCGGGTCTCACCTTCCTCCTGTTGGATGATAACGCACGGCCCCACCGAGCTGCCATCGTGGAGGAGTATCTTGAAACAGAAGATACAGGCGAATAGAGTGGCTTGCTTGTTCTCCTGACATAAACCCCATCGAGCACATCTGGGATTCTCTCGGTCGACGTATCGCTGCACGTCTTCAAACCCCTAGGACACTTCAGGAGCTCCGACAGGCACTGGTGCAAGAATGGGAGGCTAAATCCCAGCAGCTGCTCGACCACCTGATCCAGAGCATGCCAAACCGTTATGCGGCCTGTGTACGTGTGCATGGTGATCATATTCCATATTGATGTTGGGGTACATGCGCAGGAAACAGTGGCGTTTTGTAGCACATGTGTTTCGGGACGGTTTTCTCAACTTATCACCAATACCGTGGACTTACAGATCTGTGTCGTGCGTGTTCGCTATTTGCCTATGATATCAGCGCCAGTTTTGTGTAGTGCCACGTTGTGTAGCACCACATTCTGTGATTATCCTTAATTTATGAGCATGAGTGTAGTTTCATTTACTGAATTTCTATCGAAAGTATATATGAAGGTAATCAATACTTGAGTAGGAAGTATGTGAATTCACACATCAGTTACAAAGGTGGTTGTGATCTCCAATTACAATCTTCAGTTTACACTGAACTCACATCAGTTACAAAGGTGGCATTGATTCAGATTAAATCTATAATTGACACTTGTCAGGTATTTACAGGGTGACAATTATTTAAATATAAGAAAAAACGTAAATTAGTTACAAACTACGACTTGCAGAAACTTTATTCAACATATAAACGTCACTACAGATATCCAGATTTAGGTTATGACATGTTCGATATACCTGCCATCATTGACAATAATGTGGTGCACACGAAGAGCGAAATTCTGCATGACCCGCTGAAGTGTCAGAACATCGATGTTGTCGATGACTCCTTGAATGGCTGTTCTAAGCTCAGCAATAGTTTTGTGCTTATTGATGCACACCTTGTCTTCAGCTCCACGAAAAGAAGTCGCATGTGTTCAGATCCCAAGGATATGGCGGCCAATCGAGGCCCACGCCAGTACCCTCTGGGTACACCAGCTCCGGAATGTCGTCCCCAAAGTGCTCCTACAGGACACCAAACACTCTCCTGCTTCGATGGGTTGGAGCTCCTTCTTCCATGAACCACATATTTTCGAAATCAGGGTCACTCTGGATAATGGGGATGAAATCATCTTCCAAAACCTTCACGTACCGTTCGATAGTCACCGTGCCATCAAGGAATATCGCACCGATCATTCCGTGACTGCAAACTGCACAACGCACAGTCGCCCGTTGAGCGTGAATGGACTTCTCAATCACGAAATGCGTATTCACAGTCCTCAAAATGCGCCAGTTTTGCTTACTGACAAACCCATCCAAATGAAAGTAAGCTTTATCGCTCAACCAAACCATGCTTACGCATACTAATTACCATCATGACCCGCCGCCGTCAGTGCAGTATAAACGTCCTGACACAAACCGTTCAGAAGTTACGATGATTTTATTTCAAATAGTTCAGTAGTTGTCATCCGGTACATTATTTGCAATACATCATCACTTTTGAAGTTATGTTGACCCGAAGCCACTCTATTTGTTTTATCCAGAAGTATATGAAATTAGCCATCCTGTACAGGCAAACGAATTTTATGCTGATTAACAGTCGAAATAACATGTTGTTTGAACTGAATGACAAACAGCACAGTGGCTTTTACTTCCGTCGAAGATGCACTGCCTGTAACTGTCGATGGTTAACGTATTTATAGATGATTATTTTGTGTCTTTCTCTCCCCTTAAGCGCCCAGAACCAGACTCAAGAGCATACATTTTTTCATAGATCAACAAATTCTGCAATAGGTTCGTCATTCAGTTCGTCTGTGTGAATTATTTTCTGGGAAGTCGAAAGTAATAAACCATTTTTGGGCATCACCCCAAATATCTTCGTAGATATTTGAAGTTTCAATGTGATATACGAAGCTATCAGTGTCTGTATAGCACAGTTTTATACGAATTGGGGGAAATTTTTGTAATACATATCCGCAGTGGAAGTCGAGAATAAGTGTCTTGGAAGTTTCCAAAACAGTTGTTTCATCTAAAATCCATTTCGCAAAGTCTACAGTCCGTGCAGTTCGGTGGGACCAAATTTTCATTAAAATGACGCTGTTCTGAAAGCTTGATTTTGCAATTAATCCATTTGCTCAGTATCGGCCTTCCCGTGATGTTGCTAGTCTTACCTCCAGCATCTTTCGCGAGCTATGCATGGTTTTTCCAAATACTGAATTATTCGTGAGTGTGAAGAAACTCTTCTCAAACCCGTTGGTTGCACTCATGTCGTCATGTGCGTTAATCTCACTGTATGGCTTCATTCAAGAAGTTTACCTAAATGATACATTTCGATGAATCTTTTTTAGGATCAGTTTATTTTGTACAGACTGTTCCGCATTTCTGTAATGAATGACATAGTTTTTCTTGTTATTCAAGGTTGAAAACCATTTCTTTGATTTCTTAGTGTCTGCTGGTAGCAGCATTTCTTTCAGACATAGGGACAAATCCTAATGTAATTCTAATTCGTGAATACTTTCTGGGTACTGAAGATCCAGCTGTAACATATACCCTATGTTCGGGTCGTGTGGTGTGTCATTAGCTTTTGACACTCTCTGGAAAAGCATTCAAAAATACTGGAAGATGTTGGAACATTGCCTATTTCTATGGGCTGTTCACAGCAGGAGATAATGTATGTTGCAAGATTCGTCAATTTTAGCATCATATTCTACCGTGAGTCTGTTTTTGGCAACTTAATGTCTAGAAGAACAATGGACAATTCCGCCTCTGATCTGTTCGAAATCTGCCTATCTTTTAAAGTCAGTCTGTAAGTTATTGTGTAATAGGAAATGATGATTGTGTAAGGTGGTGTCTCATGCGCAAAATCTTATACGCTTTTTAGCCATTTTAATAGAACAGTTGCTTGCGGTACGAATACATGTTCGAAGCTGCATATCAAGGAGATGTTTGTAATGTAACACCGGCCGTAATGCATATGGCACAGCGTAATGTACATGGCTAACATTTTTATACTATATTTCAAATAAACCGTATGTTGCTCGTAATATAACCGCGTGGCTTTCCCTGCCAGTGTCAATACGAATAAAATTCTTTTGGTGATTTAGTCGAGCTATTTTCAAATTAAAACAATTATTGAATCCTACGTTTCGGCGATCTTTTTCAGACTGACTGAACCGATTAGTCGCCCTGGAGAAGACTGCCGAAATGCTGGATTAATAGTTCTTTTAATTGCAGAATGAGGCGACCAAATACCGAAGTGTATTTTATTCATTTGCCTCTATTATGCCAGCTTCCGATGTTTCAATTTCCATATGACAAATGTTCTTTTAAACAATATTAATTATCTGGTAGCAGATATTCAGTCTCTGGACATTGTTTTCATTCTGTTTTCTTATGATTTTTATTGATTTAGCACGACCAAGGGATTCATGGCAAAAAGAACCGTCTGATCAGCCAGAACATTATGAACACAGACCTAATATGGATGTGAACACGTCCAGGGGACAGGAATGACTGCTAGTTAGATACACGTACGGTAGTGCATTTAGTATCAGTGAGCGTACTGTCCGTAAGTAGAATGGGGAAGGCTGAGTTTGACCGAGGGCATGTAGTGACTTCCCGGAGGCTCGATACAAGTAAAAGAATGGTTCAAATGGCTCTGACCACTATGGGACTTAACATCTGAGGTCATCATTCCCCTAGAACTTAGAACTACTTAAACCTAACTAACCTAAGGACATCACACACATCCATGCCCGAGGCAGGATTCGAACCTGCGACCGTAGCAGTCGCGCGGTTCCGGTCTGAAGCTCCTAAAACCGCTCGGCCACCGCGGCCGGCTACGGTACGAGGATTTCGGAAACTCCACCACTTGTCGAGGGTCCGAGGAGTGCTGTGATGGGTGTCTTCAACGCGCGTTGAAACCACGTCCAGACACCATTGGGGTTGGGTGGCCACCCTTCATTACAGATGTCGGACGTCGTAGGCAGCACAGACTGGTAAACACGACAGGCGACGAACTGTGGCGATACTAACTTCAGAGTTTAATGCTGGGTAGACTAAAAGCGTGTCTGATAACACAGTGCACCGAACACTCCTAACGGTGCGTCCCCGCAGCCGACGGCCGATGCATGTGCCATACAACGTCAACACCACGACATCGGCGGCTACGACTGAAATGGGCACGTGACGTTGGGTTCTGGACGTTGGCGCAATGGCAGAGCGTTGCACGGTCTGATGAATGTCGATACCTTATCCATCACTCCCATGCGAAGGCGCGAATTCATCGTCTTCCAGGAGAACAGTTCCTTGACATCTGTACTGCGGGATGGAGAAAAGCTGGCGGCGTCTCCATTGTGCTATGAGGATCATTCATGTGGACGTCCATAGGTCCAGTCGCACCCGAGCAAGGCACCATGACGGCCAAGGAGCATCGTACACTTGTTGCAGACCACGTACACGCCTTCATAGCGATAATGTTTCTCGACGGCAGTGCCACTTTTCGACAAGATGATGCGCCATGTCACAAGGCCAGGAGTATGATAGAGTAGCTCAAGGAACAGTGTCCAGTTCCAGCTGATGTGCTGGCCCGCTAACTCGCCAGATCACGGGATCCCGGGATCCCGGGTTCGATTCCCGGCCGGGTTGGGGATTTTCTCTGCCCGGGGACTGGGTGTTCGTGTATTCCTCATCACCATTATCATTATTCGTGACAGTGGATAGACTGGAATGCGAAAAAAATTGGACGGTGTAAAAATTGGGAATTTGTACGGACGCTGATGATCACGCAGTTGAGCGCTCCACAAACCAAACATCATCACCATCATCAACTCGCCAGATCTGAGATCGATGATGTGACTGGACGGGGTGTCAGAGCCCAACACTACAGTCCCCGGAATTTACGGGAATTAGGTGACCTGTGCGTGCTGATGTGATGTCAGGTACCTCCAGCGACCTACCAAGGCCATATTACTTCCATGCCACGACGCGTTGCTGCTGTTATCAGTGCCACAGATGGACATACCGGCCATAAGGTAGGTGGTCATAATGTCCTGGCTGATAATTGTGTGTGTGTGTGTCACGATGGTGTCTCTCACACTAAATTGTACTACAGGTTTGTCACGAGGTGACTGCAGGTCGTACGACAAATTTTGGCTGAACTCTGTGCAAGGGATGTGATTCTTCCGCCCTTCATTTTGCACAGTACACGGTCAGTGGGTGAAAAAAAAGGGAGGCTGCATTTCACATAAGACTACTGTAGCACTAGAAAAACCACACACAGAAGTGTTATTCTCACCAAGGAACTCCTGGAATAAATCCCACTTAGTTCCGCTCCTGCCTTAGAATTAAAGTCGTAAGTTCACCTTAGTACAGTTATTGTCTACCCTAGAAAAGATGTCTGCGCACAGTTACTAGAGTCTTGTACCCGAAGACGGAGGCAGCAGCTTTTGTAGTGAACTTGAGCTAACAGAACCCACGACACACGAGATACGAAGAGCCCACGTTATGTATAAGCTCACAGGCCGACACAGGTTAACACCAGTAGAAGTATTGGCTGACAGAGCCGAGTGTGTTGCCGCCTGCTGCAGGAAAGAAGATTTGCCGCGTGAGACCATATAGCCGCGCCCAAATAAAAAGTGCTGGCCGGAGCTATTTCGTAGTTTAAGCACAGAAATCAATAATAGTACAAGCCTTCAGTACCGTTGAGACAGCTGGTCATAAATCTGACCGAAAGATAGTATAAAAAAGGCATTTCCAGCCAAAGTATGTTACATCTGCTGCCGTCTCTGACATCTCCGTATACAAACGTCGGCCTTCCCAGACCCTGTAGTCGTCGGACTTCTTTATTCCATCTACGCTGGCGTCTACTATTTCCCAGAAGTCCTGTCTATTACTCTTTTAGGGACTCCTGTCTATTATTCTTTTAGGGAGTTTAACGCAGGGGTTTTCTGAATATCCCCCAGCCATCAGAATCATTTTGTTTCAATTATCGCTCTACGGAGATACATAATATCATCTCCAACTCCTTTTTAATTTCTTGATTTCTTATCCGAGCCCTACTGCTCACTGTCAGGCAGTACGTTCACGATTAATCTTCCACTGTTGTTACTGTCTTTCTATTCTTGTTAGTAATACCCCATATTTCGCCTCTATACGTACTTGTACTTACAATTTTTGTCTTATATATTCGTCTGTTGCTAATCTAGGTTATACCTTTACCACCCAGAAGCTGTTTATTTGGTTCATGGCTGCTTTAGCTTGACCACGTCTATTCACAACAATTTCTTGTCTCCTTCATTTCTTGTTAATACTCTTCGGTGTTTGTATAATTTACTATGTTTTATTATCTCTTGACTCAGGTGTAAGTCATCAGCATCACCTTCAATTACGGCTCATTCCTTCTTGTTGTAATAATTACAGCCTCAATCAGATCAAATGGTAGGATCAGTCAGGAAACTAAAGCTTACACAGAGTACTTTCTCCAAACAGGTATTATCACCTCATTTCACTACTTGCAACCAAGGTATTGAAATAAAATTTCGTATAATATATAGAATAGGGAATACCACACAGTGGTTACTGCGAAATTCAAAATGAAAGTCGCTTATTTGGGCCCAGATAAATTACACCAAGTGTCTATAACAATAAAAAATGCAAAGACACAGAATTGTAACACAGCCCCTAGCAGCTGTATCCGTAAATTGAAAAGTATCTTGATGTGGTTTTGAGATGAAGAAGTTCATGTTGGAATGGTCAACTCGTCACGAAAAATGCTACATAGAATTTTAATAATAGGCTTACCAGTTAATAAAAACCAGTGAACAGGCATGTATAGCGCAATTTCACGGTAAAATTAAAATATCAGCAGGTAAAGCAAAACATCGTTGGTTAAACAGACACTGGTCAGAACAACACAGTTTATCTTACAATACCGAATACTAACTGAAAAACAAGAACCTTAATCAGTAGGCACACAGGTGATGCACAGTATATGAATTACTTAAATATACAGGGTAGTCCATTGATCGTGACCGGGCCAAATATCTCACGAAATAAGCGTCAAACGAAAAAACTACAAAAAACGAAACTTGTCTAGCTTGAAGGGGGAAACCAGATGGCGCTATGGTTGCCCGCTAGATGGCGCTGACATAGATCAAACGGATATCAATTGCGTTTTTTTAAATAGGAACCCCCGCTATTTATTACACATTCGTGTAGTACGTAAAGAAATATGAATGTTTCAGTTGGACCACTTTTTTGCTTTGTGATAGATGGCGCTGTAATAGTCACAAACATATGGCTCACAATTTTAGACGAACAGTTAGTAACAGGTAGGTTTTTTAAATTAAAATACAGAACGTAGGTACGTCTGAACATTTTATTTCGGTTGTTCCAATGTGATACATGTACCTTTGTGAACTTATCATTTCTGAGAACGCATGCTGCTACAGCGTGATTACCTGTAAATACCACATTAATGCAATAAATGCTCAAAATGATGTCCGTTAACTTCAATGCATTTGGCAATACGTTTAACGACATTCCTCTCAACAGCGAGTAGTTCGCCTTCCGTAATGTTCGCACATGCGTTGACAAAGCGCTGACGCGTGTTGTCAGGCGTTGTCGGTGGATCACGATAGCAAATATCCTTCAACTTTCCCCACGGAAAAAAATCCGGGGACGTCAGATCCGGTGAACGTGCTTCGAAGACCAATTCACCTGTCATGAAATATGCTATTCAATACCGCTTCAACCGCACGCGAGCTATGTGCCGGACATCCATCATGTTGGAAGTACATCGCCATTCTGTCATGCAGCGAAACATCTTGTAGTAACATCGGTAGAACATTACGTAGGAAATCAGCATACATTGCACCATTTAGATTGCCATTGATAAAATGGGGGCCAATTATCCCTCCTCCCATAATGCCGCACCATACATTAACCCGCCAAGGTCACTGATGTTCCACTTGTCGCAGCGATCGTGGATTTTCCGTTGCCAAATAGTGCACATTATGCCGGTTTATGTTACCGCTGTTGGTGAATGACGCTTCGTGTCTAAATAGAACGCGTGCAAAAATTCTGTCATCGTCCCGTAATTTCTCTTGTGCCTAGTGGCAGAACTGTACACGACGTTCAAAGTCGTCGGCATGCAATTACTGGCGCATACAAATATGGTACGGGTGCAATCGATGTTGGTGTAGCATTCTCAACACCGACGTTTTTGAGATTCCTGATTCTCGCATAATTTGTCTGCTACTGATGTACGGATTAGCCGCGACAGCAGCTAAAACACCTACTTAGGAATCATCATTTATTGCAGGTCGTGGTTGACGTTTAACATATGGCTGAACACTTCCTGTTTCCTTAAATAACGTAACTATCCGTCGAACGGTCGGGACACTTGGATGATGTCGTCCAGGACAACGATAAGCATACATAGCACACGCCCGTTGGGCATTTTGATCACAATAGCCATACAGCAACACGATATCGACTCTTTCCGTAATTGGTAAACGGTCCATTTTAACACGGGTAATGTATCACGAAGTAAATACCGTCCGCACTGGCGGAATGTTACGTGATACCACGTACTTATACGTTTGTGACTAATACATCGCTATCTATCATACAGCGAAAAAAGTGGTCCAACTAAAACATTCATATTTCTTTACGTACTATACGAATGTGTAATAAGAAATGGGGGTTCCTGTTTTAAAAAACGCAGTTGATATCCGTTTGACCTATGGCAGCGCCATCTAGTGGGCCAACCATAGCGCCATCTGGTTTCCTCCTTCAAGCTAGACGAGTTTCGTCCTTTGTAGTTTTCTCGTTTGATGCTTATTTCGTGTGGTATTTGGCCCGGTCACTATCAATGGACCATCCTGTATAACAGATAACTGGACACCTTTTGTGTAACCACAAGCTGCAAGATGATGATGTTTAATTGATTTGTTAATGTGTTTAGATCATGCTGCTCCGCATAATATAACAAGAATGGCAGCGTTACTGCAAATTCATTGGAATCAGGCTGATTTATTATGAGCCAGCTGCATTCAGCCTGTTGTTATTGCGGTATTCAGCCCAAACAATGGTTCCCTTGTGCTCTCCAAGTTGGTCTATGCTGTGCACATCTCTTTATGTCCGGTTAACTACTGCAACTTTCATCCACTTGAACCTGTGTACTGTAATCATTTCATGGTTCCTTCAACACTTTTGGCACCCGAAATTAACTATGTTTGGTTCATCACGATGTGTCCTACCAACCGATTCCTTCTTTCACTCATGTTTTCTCCCAGATTTGATGGATTATCTCTTCATTAGCTGCTTGATTTGCTCATTAATCGTCAACATCCGTCTGCAGCACCACGTCTCAAATGTTTCCACTCTCCTCTCGTTAGTACTGATTACTGTTTACATTTCACTTCCACATACACCGAGGTGGCAAAAGTCATGGGATACCTCCTAATATCGTGTCGGACCTGCTTTTGCCCGACCTAGTGCGGCAACTGGGCATGGCATGGACTCAACAACTCGTTGGAAGCCCCTGCAGAAATATTGAGCCATGTTGCCTCTATAGCCGTTCATAATTGCGAAAGCGTTGCCGGTGTAGATTTTGTGCACGAACTGACCCCTCGATTGTGTCCCGTAAATGTTCGATGGGATTCATATCGGGCGATCTGATTGGCCAAATCATTGGCTCGAATTGTCCAGAATATTCATCAAACCAGTCGCCAACAATTGTGGTCCAGTAACACGGTGCACTATCATCCATCATATTTCCGTTGCTGTTTGGGAACATAAAGAACATGATGAATGATTGCAAGCGGTTTCCAAGTAGCCGAACGTAACCATTTCTAGTCAATGATCGGTTAATTTGGACCAGAGGACCCAGTCCATTTCAAGTTACACCGCTATGGAGGCACTACCAGCTTACACAATGCCTTCTTGACATTCTGGGTCCATGGCTACATGGGGTCTGTGACACACTCGAAACCTACCCTCAGCTCTTACCAACTGAAGTCGGGACTCCAGGCCACGGTTTTCCAATCGTTTACGGTCCAACCGATATTGTCACGAGCCCAGGAGACGCTCCAGACAATGTCTTGATGTTAGCAAAGGCACTTGCGTCTGTCGGCTGCTACCATAGCCCATTAACGCCAAATTTTGCCGCACTGTCCTCAAGGATGCGTTCGTCGTAAGTGTCACATTGATTTCTGCGGTTATTTCACGCTGTGGTGCTTATCTATTAGTTCTGACTACGCACACGCCGCTGTTCTCGGTCGTGAAGTGAAGGCCGTCGGCCGCTGCGTTGTCCGTTGTGCGAAGTAATGTCAGAAATTTGGTATTCTCGGTACACTGTTGACACTGTGGATCTCGTAATATTGAAGTACGATTTCCGATATGGAATGGCGTCTGGCTCCTACTACCATTCCACGTTCATAGTCTTAATTTCCGTCATGCGCCCATAGTCACGTCGGAAACCTTTTCACATGAGTCACCTGAGTACAAACGACAGCTCCGCCATTGCACTGCCCTTTTATGCCTTTTGTACGCGATGCTGCTGCCCCCTATATACGTGCACATCGCTGTGCCATGACTTTTTCCACTTCAGTGTAAGGTTGTTCTCCAGACAAATTCATTCAGCAAAGATTTTCCGACGTTTATATTCCGTGTTAGTAAATTTCTATACTTCAGAAGTAATATTCAGTTGCTATTGCAAGGTGGTTGTTATGCTAGCTAAGCAGCAACACACATTTACTACTTTTAGTATCTCATTTCCAGTTCCAATTCCCTTAGTATTCTCCGATTTAATTCGACTACACTTATTACTCTCATTCTGCTTCTATTGTATGTCACCTTATAATCTCTTCAAGACCTATTCGACTGAATTGATCTTACAAGTCCTTCGCTCTTTCAAAGAATTGAACGCCGACGGCAAGATTTAATGGTTTTATTTATTCTCATTGAACTTCTCATTCTTTTTCAAATTTCTTCTTGCTTTTATACTGCTTGCTTTGTGTACAAATTGAATAAAATAGGCCAACGCGTGCAACACTGCCTAAACACTTTCTCAATAATTACTGCCCCTCCTTTATGTCCTTTAATTAGCAGAATTGCAGTAATGTCTCTGCACAAGTTGTAGACAACCGTCAGCCTCCTGCCTCTTTTTTTTTTTTTTTTTTTGCTGGTGGTAACTTCAGACTTTGAAAGAGTGTATTCCAGTCAACATTTTTCTAAATCTACAAATGTAATGAATGTAGGTTCTTCGACATTCTATAACCCATTTTGTAGGGTAAATTGTAGGGTCAGTATCCCTTTACGTCCTAGGGTCAGACGTTAACGGACCCTGAATTGTTTTGAGGTGTGGAACCTATAGTTTGAAATGAATATTTTACGTAGTACGAGCACTTTACGGACTTGAGGTGATGATACTGGGTGCGGTGGGAGAAGTTCCATCAATAAGCGACCCCAAAGTACCCGTGAAAAGCGCAGTGCAAAGCATACTGTGTCGTGAGCACTGGTAGTGCAGCAATTAAACCCCTGTCACAATAGATCTTGTGCAAGCAACGGGGCCAGATGGTTTTGAACCGAACGTTATGGTAATGGATTATACAGTGCAATTACTGCAGTGTCGTTCATCCTGCAGTTTGTATGGATCGTGTATTACACCCTTTCAGCAGTGATGATGTTCTCAACTTTCGCAGTAGCGATGACTGGAGTGAAAACCATACAATACACTCGTTTCAGACTACCACGAACTACGCTCCATTAATTCGTGGACTGGAATTGCGCTGTATCAGCTAAAGCACATAATTTTCTGCCAGTCCGTTCGAACGCTGCATGTCACTTGGTGTTGATTACAGATGTGCTGCCTCACTTGTTGGAGAATTTGTTTGCATGTCGTTGGTGAAAGGATATGGTTTCAATATGTCGGAAGACCATCTCTTTTTAATAGTAATGTCTGTATGGAGCTGGGCAACAGTAGACCTCCTCTCTGGATGGGGAACTGATGTACTGGGCGACGTCCAGCGGTATCTATGGATCTCATTCCTGTGGGTTTCCTCCTATGGCGTTACGCGAAGTCCTCGCTGTATAAAGCTGCAGTAGAAATCGACGAGGCAATGGTTGCTAGAGTTCTAGATGCCTCTCTCATCGGACAATACAAAAACAGCGATTTCTGAGAGAGCGCGTAAAAATTTTGTCATCCGTTGTAACGTATTCACCGAGACAAGACAGCACCAAATTGAATTTTTAGTGTTGCTGTCGTGGTCTTCAGTCTGGAGTCCGGTTTTATGCAGTTCTCAACACTAGTCTATCCTGTGCAAGCCTCTATATATTCGAGTTACTATAACTTACGTTCATATGAAGCAGTTTATTGTATTCATCCCTTTGTTCCCTTCTACAATTTTTACACCCATACTTTCCTCTAACACCAAACAGCTGATTCCGTGAAGCCTCAAAATACGTCCTCTTTTTAGTCAACTTTTGCCATAAATTTCTTTCCTCGCCTATTCGTATCAGTAGCTCCTCATTAATTACGCGATCTACCCATCCAATATTCAGGATTCTTCTGTAGCACCACATTGCAAAAGCTTCTACTCTCTTCTTGCCTGAACTGCTGATTGTCCATGTTTCATTTCAGCAGAAGGCTACGCTGCTGAAAAATACCTTCCGAAAAGGTTTCCTAACAATTGAGCCGATATCAAATGTTAACTAATCCTTCATTTTCAGGTATGCTTTCCTTGCCATAGCCAGACTGCATGATGTATCGTCTCTATTTCGACCATGATGTTATTTTGGTGCTCAAATTGGGAAATTCACATACGATTCTTAGTATCTCATTTCCTATGCTATCTTCCTCAGCATCGCCTGATTTACTCGATTTCTTTCCATTACCAATGATTTTCTTTTATTGGTGTTGTACTTATATCCTCCTTTCAAGACACTGAGCATTTCTAAGTATTTCGCAGTCTCTGACAGAGTTACAATGTCAATGGTAAACCTCAAGATTTTCGTTTCTTCTCCCTGAATTTTAATTTCCTTCCTGAAAACTATCAGGGATAGGCTACAATCCTGTCTCAGTACCTTCTAAACTACTGATCCTCTTTCATGTCCGTCAGTTGTAAATAACATTTCATTCCCTGTATTTTACTTCTGCTACTTTTCGAATTTCAAAGAGTGTGTTCCGGTCACTGCCGTCAAAATCTTTCTCTAAGTCTCCAAATGCTATAAACGTAAATTTATTTCGACCGATTTTGTAAGATAAGTCGTAGGGTCGGTACTGCCTCGCACATTTGTACATAGCTTCGTAACTCAAACTGATCTTCTGTAAGACCGGTTTCCACAAGGTTTTTTCATAAGCCTGTATATGAGTCATATTTCAACGTATGGTTCCGCAGTATTCACATCCATCAGGACCTGCCTCTTTTGCAACTGGAATGATTACTTACGTCTTAAAATCAGAGGGTATTTTGTCTGTTTGGTATTCGTACGCACCAGATGTAATAGTTTTATCTTGTCTGGCTCTTCTAAGGATCTACAAAATTCTGAGGGAATGTCACCTACTCCACAGGCTTTGTCTTGGCTTTATCAGTTCTCTGTCAAATTCTTCTCGCAGTAACATGTCATCCATTTCATTGTCTACTTCCTCTTCCCTTTCTATAATCCTGTTTTCATGTTCATTTCCTTGTATAGCCTCTATATATATTTGTTCCATATTTCAGCTCTCCTTCCTGTGCTTAGTACTGGCCTTCCATCTGACACTTTGATATTCAGTAGCAGCTTCTCTTTTCTCCAAATGTTTCTGTAATTTTCGTATAGGCTGTATCTATCTTTCCGTTAGTTATACATTATTCTGCAGTTTCGCAATTGTCCATTAGCCGTTCCTGCTTAGCCATTTTGCACTTTCTGTCAGTTGCATTTCTTAGACTTTTGTATTCCTTTCGCCTGCTTCATTTGCTGCACTTTTATATATTGTCCTTTTGTAAGTTAAATTCAGTATCCCGCGTGATATCCAAGGATTTCTACTAGACCTTGCCTTTTACTCATATGATCCTCTGCCGTCTTTACTATTCCATCTCCGAAAAATACTCATTCGTCTTTCACTGCTTTTCTCTCCCCTGTTCCAGTTACTCGTTGACTAATGCTCACTTTGAAATTCACAACACTTATTTTTTCGAATTAATCGGGTCCATGCCCTTAATTTTCTTCCTTTTGCAGTTTCTTCAGTCTTAATGTGTATGTTGGTGGCAGTCAGCGTCAAATGCCGGTTCTCTAAATTTTCTCAATAGTGTTTCTTGGAAAGAACGTCGTCTTCCCACCAGGGATTCCCATTGAAGTTCCAGAAGCACCTCAGTAACTTGCTTCGATGCCTTCCTTTATTCCGATCTGCTAAGGATCCCAAACACTCGAGCAGTTCTCAAGAATAGGTAGCACCAGCGTCTATGCGGTCTCCTTTACAGGGGAACCAGTCTTTCCTAAAATCCTCCATTAAACCGAAGTCGACCATTCGCCTTCTCTGCCGCAGTTTTCACATGCCCGTTCCATATCATATTGCGTTGCAGCGTTACGCCCAGATATTTATACGGATTGACTGTGTCAAGCAGAACACTAGTAATACTGTATACTACCATTACAGGTCTCATCTTCTTACTCATCCGTATTAACTTACATTTTTCCACATTTAGGTCCAGCTGTCATTCATCACACCAACTGGAAATTTTGTCTAGGTGTCTTGCATCTTCTTACAGCCACTCAACTTCGACAGCTTACCGTAGATCACGACATCATCAGCAAACAACCGCAGACTGCTGCCCACCCTATTCGCCAAATCGTTTATGTATACAGAGAACAACAGGGGCCCTGTCACACTTTCCTGGGGCACCCCTGACGATACCCTTGTCTCTGATGAACAGTCGCCGTCGACGACAACATACTGAGTTCTATTATTTAAGAAGTCTTCGAGACACTCACATATCTGTTATTTCATATGCTCGTACTTTCGTTAACAGCCTGCATTGGGGCACCGTGTCAAATGCTTTCCGGAAATCTAGAAATATGAACTCTGCCTGTTGCCCTTCATCCATAGTTCACAGGATATCATGCGAGAAAAGGGTAAGCTGAGTTTCACAAGTGATGCTTTCTAAAACAATGCAGTCTCAAGAAAGTTTACTATATTCGAACTGTGAATATGTTCAATGATTCCTCAGCAAACATAAATTTGGGATACTGATTTGCTTAGCTAGTTGGCAAATAAACTAGCTCTACACTTTTGGATGTTAGCCTCGTGTCTATAATGGCTATGATAGAATGTTTGCTTTGCTGTACATAGAAGCTCACTTGCATTGCTTTTTTCTTATGCTTCTTTATACCTATTCCTGAACTACTCCTATTTCATCTTGTATTTGTTACCCTCTGTTCACCTGATCAGACTCTTGTTCATTCCCATCATATCTAACTTCAGTCTACCCATTTCGTTTTTAAATTGTCGAACCTACCAACCCGATTCACGGATCTTACATTCAATGCTCTGACCTATGTAACGCTATTTTGTTTTTCCTGATGACGACATCCTTCTGCGGACCTTGCGCGGAGATCCGTATGGCGTATTATTTTACGTCTAGAATATTTTATCCAAGAAAATGTCATCACTATCTAACCATGAAGTAGAGCTGCACGCCATCGGGAAAAATAACGGCTATAGTTTCCCATTACCTTCAGTCGTTTTCAGTGCCGGCACAGGAAGGTCATGCTGGTTGACGTTGCAAGGCCAGATCAGTCAATCATTCAGACTGTTGCCCCTGCAGCTACAAAAAGGCTGCTGCCTCTTTTCGGGAACCACACATTCGCCTGGCCTCTCAACAAATATTCTCCGTTGTAGATGCACCTACAGTATCGGTATCAGTATTGTTGAGGCAAGGCGTACGTGTATTGGACGGATAACATTTGCTATAAAATGTGACTTGTTTATCCCAATGTAGTCATTTTGATTCTGTAGGTTTCGGAACCATTTGCTCGTACATTACAATTGTTATGAAGTACGATTATCGGCTGCGTAGTCAAAGTGGAAGGATTTTCGTATCGTTACAGAATGAAAACCGTTCGTTATTTGCTGGCTGCTACGATTTACCGCCGGACGGCAGTCCTACTAACAATCATGACAGATAGTGTGGAACATCAGGCAGCATTAACGCGTGACGCGATCAATAAATAAAACTAAATTTAATGTCACTTTTTTCCCCACTTTCTCCGCTGGTTCCTTGACGATAAGTTGGCTCCGTACTATATCCTTCATTTAGAGAAAACTCTAAGTTCATGCGTCAGATGTAAGAGTAACCATTGGACAAGAGAGGTCGTAATGTCAAGTCAGAGATGGTTGGTAGCTGCGAACAGCACGAGAATGATAACACAATGCGCAATTTATCGGGCTAATGAAGCAGCTACACGTTGTAAGCAAACGAAGTTTGAGACAGCAGTGAGAGGAATCTAATTTCTATTACTGTGGTAAATCAACGAATATACCTCTGTGGCGTAGGTCTCCATTTGCACTACAATGTCGAGCAGACGGGGCGCTAAAATCTCGGGAGGATGTCACATCTGCTGCAGCCACCGACCCAGTAAGTACAGCATATTAAACACTATACCCTTGTAAGGGACTAAGGGAGTTAACATTTACGCCTACAGACCTATTTCCAAAGTTTTCATGTCTTTATTCCTTCCTCGTTCGCTGGTAATGACGGGCTCATCTCCGTCAAACGTCTGGAATAGACAGTTTCAGAAGAGAAACAGCAGCTGCTAAACATACTGAATTAGGCGGAGATAGTCTGATTGTCTGAGGCACATGGTCGGTTGTCGGGAATTTGTCTGGTGGTTTTAAAACTGATGCTCAACTACGTGTTTCATAACCACTGAAACCGTTTTGTTCCAGGGTTAATGAACACAATTTCAGCTGACAAAATATTAGTCACGTCAGTGTGCAACACGGATGATTCGTTAAGTGTTTACAGATGGTGTAGTGATCGAGCCAAATGCTGAACGACATGTGCATTGCCACCACGTGAGCCTAAGGAAGTAGCTTGCTGGGAGACGTTTATGTTTCAGGCGGACATTGTACGTAAACATGGGTAAATGTAAGAGCTAGAGTTGTATAACTACGTAGGCCACCATAGACTGTCACAAGTAAACGTAGAGTACCGTAGTTTTGATAGTGGACTTGGTCAGTTACGATCGTAGCTGCATTACCTGTACTTTAGATGTGTTGCATAGCTCTCGGGTTTCACCACACATAGATCGCTTTGTTTACGCATGTGATGAGTGTCTTACCAGGTATCCCTAGAAACTAAAAGTGGTGAACTGTCTAGAAACTGAGTGAGGATATAAAGACGGTCGCGTTATCTACCAAAAATGTTTGTTCTACATAGTTGACCTCCTTTCTGTTACCTAAACCTAAACAGTATTTACAGCAAAACCGAAACTGTCACTGTTTAGTAAAGCTTTTGTTGAAAATTATTGGTTTGTAACGTGAAACAAGGGGATGTTGTGCTAGAAATAAGATACAAAATACGGATTTATCGTATAGCCCAAGAAAACGAAATTTCCTTAAGAAAAAGATAAAACTAAAAAAAAAAAACACTTCAGTACTTTGTCGAGCCTATGTTAAATTTTTTTATTCATAAACAAATTTCGCATATATTTATGATAACAGGAAACTAATACCTATGATCATGATGAAAAACGTTCTATTGAGTACAAAATAACAACAATGTTTTTATGTTTGTGCTGATAAACTGTACTTGCATAAGAAGTAAATGTTTTTCTTACGAGAAAGTGTATAAGTTAAGTGATAAAATAATTTTTTTACTTATAAAATGCAATATTCACTGCAAGAAAGAAAAAGATTAATACACCTGGAAAGACGACGTCGACTTTGATCTAACGGCGGATATGTCACCTGGGGGTTAGTAGATATACTGACAATGTTTCAGACATCGTCCGCCAACACATAACGTAGTGGCACATCTAGCAGAGCGCCACCTGTGTCTATCCTGTAATAGAGAATCCCTGTTGATGTATTGTGGATACAGGGCAGCGGTCGATCAAATATTTACCAAAGAAACTCGCGGAGCTACCGTATGTTTTTAGAAGTTATTTAGTTTAGACAACCAGTTTCGGTATATCATTATGCAAGCATCAGGCCCCCGCATATTAAAAAACGAGTAAACATGTATCAAGACATACGACAGTTGACTATAAAGAAAATAAAACCTACGAGATGCAATTTGGAGCGTTGAGATAAGTACCTATGCACATACACCGCAACAAAGTAAACATGTACACATACTGGTTAGCATTGCAACTATGTTGATATCACAGACGTAAAGGAGAATGTGTCAAACATCACGAAAAGCCAAAAATAAACAATATAAAAAAATCAGAAACACGAAAGAATAAAACTTGTCTAGTTTTTTGTGTTGTTATTGTTTTTTTCACTTTCTATCTTTTTGACATTTATTATTTTTAAGTATTTTTTATATGAAAAACCTACATACTTTAACTGATGAAAAGTGCCCCAGTTATTAGGAAAATCAATCCTCATTCAATGTAAAACGTTGCGATATAACCTACGATGTGCACAATAGTGTGCATATCTATCCTCTTCCTAATATCAATACTGTCACCTGTGTAGATGTAGATGTGGTGATACATCAGCACTTTTTGTCAAAACATCAAGAGCGCAATCAGAAACGAAACCCATCGGCTGACAAAATATTAAGTGTACAACGGTATGCAAAGAACATCCGAAGAATACTCATAAAATACATAGCGAATATAAACGAAATCAAAAAATAAAAAGATATGCCTTAGTATCCCTAACACCAATTAATAGACAGGCAGCCGGCCGCGGTGGTCTAGCGGTTCTGGCGCTGCAGTCCGGAACCGCGGGACTGCTACGGTTGCAGGTTCGAATCCTGCCTCGGGCATGGGTGTGTGTGATGTCCTTAGGTTAGTTAGGTTTAAGTAGTTCTAAGTTCTAGGGGACTTATGACCTAAGATGTTGAGTCCAATAGTGCTCAGAGCCAATAGACAGGCAAATACTAGAGTGGATCAAACAAGGACCTCAAATCCCTATTAACTAGGTGGAATCATCAAAAAGCTCGACTGACTATGGTATCATACTATCAAGCTATCTCTAAAATGACGAACCCGTCCAAATACGAACTGGCATCGTAAAAGGTAGTGTGGGGATGAAACAAGTTAAAAGTAAGGCAAGAGTGCGAAAACCAACAAGACACCAAAGTATAAGAACACTAATTAAGGAACATACCTACGCAAAAAGGGGCAACAATTATGAGCGAAAAAGGAGTTTCCAGAATGAGATTTTCACTCTGCAGCGGAAAAAGGAGTTGTTAAATGGCCTCGTACTATAAACCAATCATGGAATGGAAAAATACTGAAACGAGACTTTACAATTAATGAGAAAAACGAGGGCTGTAAAACAAACAATGTGGTAGCACAAGGCTACATATGTCAGGAGTCTCGAGCCACACTGTAAAACTTGTGACACACAACAGTAGCACATAACATGCTCAGAACTCACAGCTATAATAAAACTGACATCAGTACAAAACCCATCAACATCATAAAATAGGCGTATTTGCTAAGAACATCATAAAATTCCCCATAACATGTAGAGTGACGTAAAGGTCAGAAAACTAGAACTGTACTAAACCAACCAAACATAACTCATGAGGTGCAGTCAAGGAACACCGAATACACCACTTGTAATCTGGGGAATATGTCAATTTTGGTAAAACTGTAACGGGCTATAAATGATATGCAAACGACTTGATTACAATAAAGGTTTCTATATGGTTTGAATCGTTGTAATCAACTAGTCTGTATACTATTTTTAGCGGGTTACGTTCTTAGACCCAAACTGACATATTCCACAGGTCGCATATGGGCTATTAGGTGTTTCTTCACTGCATCTTATGAGTTGTGTTTGGTTGATTTAGTACAGTTGTAGCTTTGTGATCATACATCTTGTGGGGAAATTTATTGTATTCTTAGCTTCTACGCGTATTTCATGATGTTTATGGACTTTGGGCTGACGTTGACTTGATGATAGCTGTAAGTTTTGAGCATGTTATGTGCTATTGTTGTGAGCCACAAGATTTTCTGTGTGGCTCAAAGCTGGGATATGTAGCCTTCTTCTACTACATTATTTGTTTTATAGCCTTCGTTTTCCTCATTAATTGTAAAGTCTTGTTTCAGTCTTGCACAGAGCATAACTTAATCAAAGCTAACGCCTGGTAAACCAGGTGAAGGCTGTATACGTGGAAGAGGCCTGGAGAACTAGAAGGTTTCAGATAGATTATATAACGGTAAGACAGAGATTTAGGAACCAGGTTTTAAACTGTAAGATATTTCCAGGGTCAGATGTAGACTCTGACCACAATCTACTGGTTATGACCTGTAGATTAAAATTGAAGAAACTGCAAAAAGGTGGGAATTTAAAGAGATGGGACCTGGATAAACTGAAAGAACCAGAGGTTGTAGAGAGTTTCAGAGAGAGAGTATTAGGTAACAATCGACAAGAAAGGCGGAAATAAATACAGTAGAAGATGAAAAGGTAGCTTTGAGAGATGAAATAGTGAAGGCAGCAGAGGATCAAGTAGGTAAAAAGACGAGGGATCGTAGAAAACCTTGGGTAACAGAACAAATATTGAATTTAATTAATTTATTTATTTATTGTTCCGTGGGACCAAATTAAGAAGAAGTCTTCATGGTCATGGAACGAGTCAATACATGAAATTATAACACGATATTAGAAACAGATAAAATGAAATATAAGAAACACATTTAGGCGACAATTCGTAAGTTTAAAAAAAGAAAATCAACACTGTAACACTAGAATTTGCTTAATTTTTCAGCTCTTCCAGGAGCTCCCCGACTGAATAGAAGGAGTGAGCCATGAGGAAACTCTTCAGTTTAGACTTAAAAGTGTTTGGGCTACTGCTAAGATTTTTGAGTTCTTGTGGTAGCTTACTGAAAATGGATGCAGCAGAGTACTGCACTCCTTTCTGCACAAGAGTCAAGGAAGTGCATTCCACATGCAGATTTGATTTCTGCCTAGTATTAACTGAGTGAAAGCTGCTAACTCTTGGGAATAAGCTAATATTGCTAACAACAAACGACATTAAAGAAAATATATACTGTAAGGGCAATGTCAGAATTCCCAGACTATTGAATAGGTGTCGACAAGAGGTTCTCGAACTTACGCCACACATAGCTCGAACACCCCGTTTATGAGGCAAAAATACCCTTTTTGAATCAGAAGAATTACCCCAAAAAATGATACCATATGACATAAGCGAATGAAAATATGCGAAGTAGACTACTTTTCGTGTTTCACTGTCACTTATTTCACATACTGTTCTAATGGTCAATAAAACAGCATTTAGTTTCTGAACAAGATCCTGAACATGGGGTTTCCACAACAGCTTACTATCTATCCGAACGCCTAGGAACTTGAACTGTTCTGTCTCGCTTATAATACACCCATTCTCTCTGATCAAAATATCGGTTCTTGTTGAATTGTGAGTTAGAAACTGTAAAATCTAGGTCTTACTCTGATTTAGCATCAAATTATTTTCCACAAACCACGAACTTATTTCATGGACTACATTATTTGATACTGTTTCAATATTACACACAAGATCCTTCACTACTAAGCTGGTGTCATCAGCAAACAGAAATATTTTTGAATCACCTGTAATACTAGAAGGCATATCATATATATAGATAGGAAACAGCAGTGGCCCCAGCGCCGACCCTTAGGGAACGCCCCACTTAACAGTGCCCCATTGGGACTGAGCATCACTACCATTCTCAATATTGCGGAGAATTACCTTCTGCTTTCTGTTCTTAAAGTAAGAGGCGAACCAATTGTAAGCTACTCCCCTTACTCCATAATGGTCCAACTTCTGCAGTAATATTTTGTGGTCAACACAGTCAAAAGCCTTCGTTGAATCAAAGAAAACACCTAGCGTTAGCAACCTTTTATTTAATCCGTCCAAAACCTCACAGAGAAAAGAGACTATAGCATTTTCAGTTGTTAAACCATTTCTAAAACCAAACTGTACATTTGACAGCAAATTATGTGAATTTAAATGCTCCAGTAACCTTGTATATACAACCCTCTCGATAACTTTAGCAAACACCGATGGCATGGAAATAGGTCTATAATTGTCAACATTATTCCTGTCTCCCTTTTTATACAGTGGCTTCACTACCGAGTACTTTATTCGGTCAGGAAACTGACCACTCCTAAAGGAAAAGTTGCAGATATGGCTAAGTACTGGGCTAACATACATAGAACAATACTTCAGTATTCTGCTAGATACCCCGTCCTGTACATGAGAGTTCTTGGTATTTAGTGATTTAATTATTAACTCAATCTCCCTTTTGTCAGTATCATGGAGGAGCATTTCAGGTAACAGTCTTGGAACACTTTTTTCTACGAGCGCTATATGATTCCCTGTTGGGACTAGGTTTCTATTTAGTTCACCTGCTATATTCAGAAAGCGATGAAAGGAGAAAATATAAAAACACAATAAATAAAGCAGGCGAAAAGGAATACAAACATCTCAAAAATGAGATCAACAGGAAGTGCAAAATGGCTAAGCACGGATGGCTAGAGGACAAATGTAAGGTATATATCACTAGTCGTAATACAGATACAACATACGGGAAAAATATAGAGGCCTTTGGAGAAAAGAGAACCACTTGTATAAATATCAAGAGGTCAGACGGAAAACCAGTTCTAAGCAAAGAGGGGAAAGCAGAAAGGTGGAAGGAGTACATAGAGGATATACATAAGTGCGATGTACCTGAGGGCAATATTATGGAAATGGAAGAGGTCGTAGATGAAGATGAAATGGGAGATATCATACTGCGTCAAGAATTTGCCAGAGCACTGAAAGACCTAACTCGAAACAAGACCCCGGTAGTAGAAAACATTCCATTAGAACTGCTGATAGCCTTGGGAGACCCAACCCTGACGTAACTCTACCACATGGTGAGCCAGATGTATGAGACAGGCGAAATACCCTAAGACTTCAAGAAGAATATAATAATTCCAATCCCAAAGAAAGCAGGCGTTGACAGGTTACCGAACTATCAATTTAATAGATCATGACTGCAAAATACTAACACGAATTCTTTACAGACGAATGGAAGAAAAGGTAGAAGCCGACCTCGGGGAAGATCAGTTTGGATTCCATAGAAATGTTGAAACACGTGAGGCAATACGGACCTTACGACTTATCTTAGAAGGTAGATTAAGGAAAGGCAAACCTACTTTTCTAGCATTTGTAGACTTAGAGAAAGCTTTTGACCATGTTGACTAGATCACACTCTTTCAAATTCTGAAGGTGGCAGGGGTAAAATACACAGCGCGAAAGGCTATTTACAATTTGTACAGAAACCAGATGGCAGTTATAAGAGTCGAGGGGTATGAAAGGGAAGCAGTAGTTGGGAAGGGAGTGAAACAGGGTTGTAACCTATCCACAATGTTATTCGATCTGTATATTGAGCAAGCAGTAAAGGAAACAAAAGAAAAATTTTGGGTAGGAAATAAAATCCATGGAGAAGAAATAAAAACTTTGAGGTTCGCTGATCACATCATAATTCTGTCAGAGACAGCAAAGAACCTGGAAGAGCAGCTGCATGGAATGGACAGTGTCTTGAAAGGAGGATATAAGATGAACTTCAACAAAAGCAAAACGAGGATAATGGAATGTAGTCGAATTAAATCGGGTGATGCTGAAGGTATTAGATTACGAAATGAGACGCTTAAAGTAGTAAATGAGTTTTGCTATTTGGGGAGCAAAATAACTGATGGTGGTCGAAGTAGAGAGGATGTAAAATGTTGACAAGTAATGGCAAAGAAAGCGTTTCTGAAGAAGAGATATTTGTCAACGTCAAGTATAGATTTAAGTGTCAGGGAGTCTTTCCTGAAAGTATTTGTGTGGAGTGTAGCCATGTATGGAATCGAAACATGGACAATAAATAGTTTAGACTAAAAGAGAATAGAAGGTTTCGAAATGTGTTGCTACAGAAGAATGCTGGAGCTTAGAAGGGTAGAACATTTAACTAATGATAAGGTACTGAATCGAATTGGGGAGAAGAGGAGTTTGTGGCACAACTTGACTAGAAGCAGGGATCTGTCCGTAGGACATGTTCTGAGGCATCGAGGCACCAGTTAAGTATTGGAGGACAGTGTGGAGGGTAAAAATCTTAGAGGAAGACCAAGAGATGAATACACTAAGCAGATTCAGAAGGATGTAGGTTGCAGTAGTTACTTGGAGAAGAAGAAGCTTGCACAGGATAGAATAGCATGGAGAGCTGCATGAAACCAGTCTTTAGCCTGAAGGCCACAACAACAACACATTACATAAGCACGCAATTTCACTACAGGCCACTTCTGCGGGTACAGTGTCAAAATCCAGAAATACGAAATCCATCTGAAGTTCCTTGTCAAGGGTACCCAACACTTCGTGTGAGTAAAGAGCTAGTTCTGTTTCACAAGAACAATGTTCTCTGTATCCGTGTTGATTGTGTGTCAACAGACCGTTTTCTTTGAGGTAATTCATAACGTTCGAACACAACATATGTTCCAAAATCCTGCTGCATATAGATATAAATGATATGGGCCTGTAATTTAGTGGATGGCTCTTACTACCTTTCTTGAATATTGGTGTGACCTGTGCAGTCTTTAGGTACGGATCTTTCATCTAGCGCCGGCCGCTGCGGTCGAGGCGTTCTTGACGCTTCAGTCCGGAACAGCGATGCTACTATGTTCGCAGCTTCGAATCCTGCCTCGGGCATGGATGTCTGTGCTGTCCTTAGATTAGTTAGGTTTAAGTAGTTCTAAGTCTAGGGGACTCATGACCTCAGATGTTAAGTGGTGGTGGTGGTTAGTGTTTAACGTCCCGTCGACAACGAGGTCATTAGAGACGGAGCGCAAGCTCGGGTTAGGGAAGGATTGGGAAGGAAATCGGCCGTGCCCTTTCAAAGGAACCATCCCGGCATTTGCCTGAAACGATTTAGGGAAATCACGGAAAACCTAAATCAGGATGGCCGGAGACGGGATCGAACCGTCGTCCTCCCGAATGCGAGTCCAGTGTGTCAGATGTTAAGTCCCATAGTGCTTAGAGCCATTTGAACAAATTTTTTTTCGTCTAGCGAACGTACTACGAAAGGCCGGAAGTCACCAGAGAAGACGGTATGGTGTAACAGCAGTGTCAATTGTTGTCACTACGTATACCTTTCCGACATGTTTCTTCTACTACTGCTCAAGGGAAGTCTCAACGACAATCAAGTAGTTGACGGTCTATGGTGCTCCAAACGTCATCGCACTATTCCTGTTGACACTAGCCTGTTTCTTGCCACAGGATACGTAATGTGGTTGTCCGATCTTGCATAATGGAGTGAACATGTCTGTCCTCTCTGGCGCTAATCACATGGGGCGATAAGCTGCTGTATGGTACTCTTGAAACCAGCAGCTCTGTATTTGCCTGACAGTGGTGAGACACCAGCAACACTAGTAACAGCATCACGGAACGATAAACTGCAGTCTGGATAGCCCATGTCCTTGCTATTGTCGAATACAAACATGTAGACGTTTCTCCTTATTACAGGAGCATAACGTGGTGTTTTCATAACCAACTAACATTCGAATCAGACCTCTTGATGGGGAACCTGCTGCGCTATCTTTCATTTTACAGGGTGGTTAGAAAGAATCTGAAAAGCTTGTATGAATGGTAGAGGGTAGATAGTGCAGAGAAATAATTGACAAGGGTAAAAGAAATATGTTGCGCCGTTTCCGAGTTGATTAGCATTGAAATAAGCGAATCAGGACGTTACAGGCGCAAATTCAAACTGTGTTCCAGAGACCGCGTCGCCAAACAGTGTGCTTCATTTAGTGACCTAAAACCGAACAAGACAGTGATACAAAAATTGGACGTGGCGAGGTAGTAAGGATAGCATCTACGCTTTGAGAGCAACTGACACTAATATTATCTGGTAGGCCGTTTGAATTTACTCGTGCAACTGCCTGATTGTCTAACTTCTGCGCTAATTAACTCTGATTCGGTGCAATGTATCGGACTTTTTCTTAACAATTATTTCTCAGCACAGCCTACCTTGCTGTACGTTTACAAACTTATTCTCATTGAAATCACGGTCGTAAGCTGTTTTAAATTGTCTCTAAATTATAATTTAGAAGCATGTGGTAGACAGTATGGCATACCCTTCAGCTACAGCACAAATATGCTATCTCACTAACCACACTAATACCCTAAAACTAAAGTAATCGAGTCCGTAAAGTAAGAGAAGAAGACTATCATCATGTACTCTGTTTAATTTAGTTTTTATCGGCGAAAACCGATCATTAAACCGAACTTCGGATCGCTACCGCTTCTGAAATTAATTTCAGCTAGTAAGAGGGAAGAAAGGTTAATTGAATTCTGAAATTAATTTCAGCTAGTAATAAGAATCACAAGAGGAGGCGGAATACTAAGAAAAGGCTGAGAGAAATGGGAACTTTAAGAGACTAGTCAGGAATAATCAGTGCGCAAAAGAAGTGGGAAACGGAAATATTAAGGAATGAAGTGATACGCTTGAAGTTCTCTGCGGCTGCAAATACTGCGATAATGAATAGCTCAGTAGGCAGTTCAATTGAAAAGGACATCTCTAAAAGTAGCAATCACAGAAGGCAGAGAGAAAAGCGTAGATACAAGTACAGTAACTGCCAAGAAACCATGCGTAACCGAACAAATACTTCAGCTTATCGACGAAACAAAGAAGTTCAAAAATGTAACTCTTCAGGCTTTCCCGGCGAGATCTTGACATGTGGAATAATCGGGTCTACTGGCGGATGTATACCCGATTATTTCACATGTCAAGTTCAAAAATGTTCAGGGAAAACCAGGAATACATAAATACAAGTCACTTAGGGATGAGATAAATAGGAAGTTCAGGGAAGTTAAGACTAAATGGTTGCATGAAAAAAGTGATGAATTCGAAAAAGAAATCACTGTCGGGAGGATTGACTCAGCATATAGAAAAGTCAAAACAGTATTAAAATATATGGTGGAAACATAAAAAGTGCAATGGAAATTCCACTGCTAAATGCGGAGGAGAGAGGGGGTAGGTGGAAAGGGTACATCGAAGGCCTCTATGAGCGGGAAGATTTGTCTGATGTGATAGAAGAAGGAACAGGGGTCGACACAGAAGAGGTGGGGGATCCAGTATTAGAATCAGAATTTAAAAGAGCTTTGGAAGTCTTAAGACCGAATAAACCAGAAGTGGTGGATAACACCGGATCCTAATTTCTAAAATCATTGGAGTAAGTGGAACCAAAACGTCTTTTCACCTTATTATGTAGAATGTATGAGTCTGGTGATATACCATCTTACTATTGAAAAAACAACATCACACGATACCGAAGATTGCAAAAGCTGACAAGTGCGAGAATTATCGCACAAGCAGCTAACAGTATATGCTGTTGTTGACAAGAATAATATACAGAGGAATGGAAAATAAAAGGGAGTGTTGGATGACGATCAGTTTGGCTTTAGGAAAGGTACAGGCAGCAGAGAGGCAATTACGACGCTGCAGTTGATAATGGAAGCAAGACAAAAGAAATATCAACATATCTTCATAGGATATGTCGACCTGGAAAAGCGTTCTAAACGTCAGATGGTGCACGATGCTGGAAAATATGAGAAGAAATAACGGTAAACTCTAGGTAAAGATGGGTAATATACAACACGCACAGCCAAGAGAGAACAATAAGAGTGGAAGACCAAGTACGAAGTGCTCGGATTAAAAAGGGCGCAAGACTGGGATGTTGTCTTCTGCCCCTGCACATCGAAGAAGCAATAACTGAAACAGAACAAATTTTCAAGAGTGGAGAAAAAATTCAAGGTGAAAGGATATCATCGGTAGGTTTCGCTGATGACATGGCTATTGTCAATGAAAGCGAAAAAGAATTGCAGGATCTGCTGAATGTAATGAACTGTGTATTGGGCACAGGCGAAAGTAATTAGAAGTAGCAGAAATGAGAACAGAGCGAAACTTAACATCAGGATTGATGGTCACGAAGTAGATGAAGTTAAGGAATTCTGCTGTCTGGGCATCAAAATAATCATTGATGGAAGGAGCGCCGGCCGGGGTGGCCGAGCGATTCTAGGTGCTACAGTCTGGAACCACCCGACCTCTACAAACGCAGGTTCGAATCCTGCCTCGGGCATGGATATGTGTGATGTCCTTAGGTTAGTTAGGTTTAAGTAGTTCTAAGTTCTAGGGGACTGATGACCTTAGAAGTTAAGTCCCATAGTGCTCAGAGCCATTTGATGAAAGGAGCGAGGAGAATATCAAAAATAAACTGGCATAGGCAAAAAGGGCATTTCTGGCCGAGAGGGGTCTACTAGTATCAAACATAGGCCTTAATTTGAGGAAGAAGTTGCTGAGAATGTACGTTTGGAGCACAGTATCTTATGGTCGTGAAGCATGAACGATGGGTATACCGGAACAGGAGAGAATCGAAGCATTTGAGATGTGGTGCTGCAAAATGTTCAAATGAGTGTGAAATTCCATGGGACTTAACTGATAAGGTCCATCAGTCTCTAAGCTTACACACTACTTAACCTAAATTATCCTAAGGACAAACACAAACACACCCATGCCCGAGGGAGGACTCGAATCTCCGCCGGGACCAGCCGCACAGCCCATGACGTGGTGCTACAGTAGAATGTTGAAAATTAGGTGAACTGATAAGGTAAGCAATGAGGAAGTTCTTCACACAAACGGTGAGGAAAGGAATATGTGGAAAACATAATGCGAAGTGACAGGATGATAGGATGTCTGTTAATACATCACAGAATAACTTCCATGGTACTAGAAGGACCTGCAGAGGTTAAGAACTGTAGATTATAATAGAAATTGGAATAAATCCATTAAATAACTGAGAACGTAGATAGCAACTGCCAGCCAACTGGAGGACGTAGAGCCTCGACAATATAGTTCATAGAATCCTCTTCTTGAATTATGTTGGAGTAATGCTAACAGTAATTATGCCACTCTAGCGCAAAGTAAGAATGAATGCAGACCAGGTGAGGGGAGGTAGGTTTCAACAGGTTGAGAATGTGCGGATGGACGACGAATACACAGAATCAGAAGGTAGGTTTCTGATATCACTGATCATGCACTGCTACTACTCCACTTACTGCTACAGACAGCTCCTTTTAATATACATTAAAGGCGTGTTCTGGCGTATTCCTTCTACATGTCCTAATATGATGCACTGAATTTTAAGTGGCACCGAAGTTTCACTTTTCACTCTGTGCAAGTATTAGATTTCAAAAAAGCGTTCGATATTGTACCACGCTACCGACAGGTAACGAGCATAAATATCATACCGGCTGTCTTCACAAATATGTAATTGACTATCAGAACCCAGTACGTCCTCCTGGGCGTCGAATGTTTAACAGGAATGAAGGTAACGTCGGATGTGCTCGAAGGAATAGTAATAGGATCGCTAATAATTTCAAATGAAACACATTATTTATCGGATACGCTTAGCAACACTATCAGCCAGTTCGCTGACGATGGTGTTTTCTACAGCAGAGTGCTGTTGATGGATTGTCGTTAGTAAGTACCGAACGACTTGAAAATTATTACCTGTTGGTGCAACGAATGCCAGATCCGTTTATATATGAATAAGAACAAGATTTTGTTCACAACAAAGAGGAAGGATCTAATAACAGCCAATTACAAAATTAGTGGACAATTTCTCGAGCTCGTTGCTTGATGTGACTTATTGAGGATGATACTAAGAAACGCCATAGAGGGGGACGAACATTTAAAACGAATATTGGGGTGGCAAGTAGATGGGGAACTTCATTTGTTGCAAAGGTTCTAGGAAAGTGGATTGCATCGGTACATGAAAGCGAATAATAGACGTTAGTGCTGCCAATTGTGGAATATGGCTCCAGCATTTCGATTCCTTGTCAAACACTTACCGGGTGATTATAATTAAAGTGCAGCTACTCGCAGAGGTTCTATGTGGCCTCTAATTACACAGGCCAACGAGAAAAAAAAATTTTGAAAAGCTTTTTTGCTTTGATAGCTGATCTTTATAGATTTTTATGAGCTGAATCCAAATCTAGCCTTAGTTTTTTTATCACCCATAGTTTTCAAGCAGTATGCTTTTTATTATACAGTATAATAATCCTATGCTATACGTAAACGAGGAAATTAATGAAACCCTTTCTTTCAGCATAAGCATGGTTTGTATTTACATTAAGCTACTTAAAACAATGATGTGTGTTAATAGAGGTTTCACTTGTCAGCTGGAACTGGTTTGTATTTTCTTTCTCTTTTTTCTTTGAAACTTCTTGTGTAGTTTTTTCTACGATGAGTCGCTTGTTGAACTTCTCGGTGAAGTAACCAAGACTAGTCCCCAATCATGTTGGTGTTCCAGCAGCCTTGGTAGCGTTTCTCCATCACTTTAATGACCTGGTGAAAACGCTCTCCTTGCTCCTAACATCTCCCATATTGTCTGGGAAGCAATCAAGGCGACTGCTCAAGAAGTGAACTTTCAGGCTCATTAAACATCCTAAAGTTTTAAACTTCTTTAACATAGTAGCTATACTGCAAATATATTCTGGGTGTTTTTCATGTCCTAATAACTTTTTAACTACTTGCTTGAATGATACCCATGCTTCTTTCTTATTTAAGGTCATTGTGGATTCAGAGTTAACATCAGACATCAATTTTCTAATGTCAGGTCCGACAAAGACGCCTTCTTTTAGTTTAGCTTCTGAAAGGTGTGGAAATTTTTGCAGAGATACTTAAAACATGGTCCATCTTTAGGCAAGACCTTTACAAACTGTTTCATTAGGCTTAACTTTATATGTAGAGGTGGTAGGAGTACGTTTTTTGGATCTACAAGGTTTTTGCGTAGAACGTTCTTCTCACTAGGTTTTAAACACTCCCTCACAGGCCAGTTCTTTCTGCACCAGTGTTGATTCCTAGCCCTACTGTTCCATTCACACAAGAAACATGGAAATTTGGTAAAGCCACCTTGCTGACCAAGGAGCATGCATGTTACTTTTAGATTGCCACATATACAACCATGAGCAGAATATCTTGCATTATTTAGCACTATTTCTAGGTTTTAATAGCTTTCTTTCATATGTACAGAATGGAAATTTGGTAAAGCCACCTTGCTGACCAAGGAGCATGCATGTTACTTTTAGATTGCCACATATCATACAACCATGAGCAGAATAGCCTATTTTATTTAGCACTATTTCTAGGTTTTCATAGCTTTCTTTCATATGCACAGAATGTCCAACAGGTATAGATGGATACATGTTACCATTGTGTAATAAAACAGCCTTTAAACTAGTTTTGGATGAATCAATAAACAGCCTCCAGTCTTCCTTTTTGTATTCAATACCAAACTCATTCACCAGACTGGGAATGTCAGAGCAGTAAACTAAACCACCTTGTTGTTGTTGTTGTGGTCTTCAGTCCTGAGACTGGTTTGATGCAGCTCTCCATGCTACTCTATCCTGTGCAAGCTACTTCATCTCCCAGTACCTACTGCAACCTACATCCTTCTGAATCTGCTTAGTGTATTCATCTCTTGGTCTCCCTCTACGATTTTTACCCTCCATGCTGCCCTCCAATGCTAAATTTGTGATCCCTTGATGCCTCAAAACATTTCCTACCAACCGATCCCTTCTTCTAGTCAAGTTGTGCAACAAACTTCTCTTCTCCCCAATCCTATTCAATACCTCCTTATTAGTTACGTGATCTACCCACCTTATCTTCAGCATTCTTCTGTAGCACCACATTTCGAAAGCTTCTATTCTCTTCTTGTCCAAACTAGTTATCGTCCATGTTTCACTTCCATACGTGGCTACACTCCATACGAATTCTTTCAGAAACGACTTCCTGACACTTAAATCTATACTCGATGTTAACAAATTTCTCTTCTTCAGAAACGTTTTCCTTGCCATTGCCAGTCTACATTTTATATCCTCTCTACTTCGACCATCATCAGTTATTTTACTCCCTAAATAGCAAAACTCCTTTACTACTTTAAGTGTCTCATTTCCTAATCTAATTCCCTCAGCATCACCCGATTTAATTTGACTACATTCCATTATCCTCGTTTTGCTTTTGTTGATGTTCATCGTATATCCTCCTTTCAAGACACTGTCCATTCCGTTCAACTGCTCTTCCAAGTCCTTTGCTGTCTCTGACAGAATTACAATGTCATCGGCGAACCTCAAAGTTTTTACTTCTTCTCCATGAATTTTAATACCAACTCCGAATTTTTCTTTTGTTTCTTTTACTGCTTGCTCAATATACAGATTGAATAACATCAGGGAGAGGCTACAACCCTGTCTCACTCCTTTCCCAACCACTGCTTCCCTTTCATGCCCCTCGACTCTTATAACTGCCATCTGGTTTCTGTACAAATTGTAAATAGCCTTTCGCTCGCTGTATTTTATACCTGCCACCTTCAGAATTTGAAAGAGAGTATTCCAGTTAACACTGTCAAAAGCTTTCTCTAAGTCTACAAATGCTAGAAACGTAGGTTTGGCTTTTCTTAATCTTTCTTCTAAGATAAGTCGTAAGGTTAGTATTGCCTCACGTGTTCCAACATTTCTACGGAATCCAAACTGATCTTCCCCGAGGTCCGCTTCTACCAGTTTTTCCATTCGTCTGTAAAGAATTCGCGTTAATATTTTGCAGCTGTGACTTATTAAACTGATAGTTCGGTAACCTGTCAACGTCTGCTTTCTTTGGGATTGGAATTATTATATTCTTCATGAAGTCTGAGGGTATTTCGCCTGTCTCATACATCTTGCTCACCAGATGGTAGAGTTTTGTCATGACTGGCTCTCCCAAGGCCATCAGTAGTTCTAATGGAATGTTGTCTACTCCCGGGGCCTTGTTTCGACTCAGGTCTTTCAGTGCTGTGTCAACCTCTTCACGCAGTATCTTATCTCCCATTTCGTCTTCATCTACATCCTCTTCCATTTCCATAATATTTTCCTCGAGTACGTCGCCCTTGTATAAACCCTCTATATACTCCTTCCACCTTTCTGCCTTCCCTTCTTTGCTTAGAACTGGGTTGCCATCTGAGCTCTTGATATTCATACAAGTGGTTCTCTTCTCTCCAAAGGTCTCTTTAATTTTCCTGTAGGCAGTATCTATCTTACCCCTAGTGAGACAAGCCTCTACATCCTTACATTTGTCCTCTAGCCATCCCTGCTTAGCCATTTTGCACTTCCTGTCGATCTCATTTTTGAGATGTTTGTATTCCTTTTTGCCTGCTTCATTTACTGCATTCTTATATTTTCTCCTTTCATCAATCAAATTCAATATTTCTTCTGTTACCCAAGGATTTCTATTAGCCCTCGCCTTTTTATCTACTTGATCGTCTGCTGCCTTCACTACTTCATCTCTCAGAGCTACCCATTCTGCTTCTACTGTATTTATTTCCCCCATTCCTGTCAATTGTTCCCTTATGCTCTCCCTGAAACTCTCTACAACCTCTGGTTCCTTCAGTTTATCCAGGTCCCATCTCCTTAGATTCCCACCTTTTTGCAGTTTCTTCAGTTTCAATCTGCAGTTCATAACCAATAGATTGTGTTCAGAATCCACATCTGCCCCTGGAAAGATTTACAATTTAAAACCTGGTTCCTAAATCTCTGTCTTACCATTATATAATCTATCTGATACCTTTTAGTATCTCGAGGATTCTTCCAGGTGTACAACCTTCTTTTATGATTCTTGAACCAAGTGTCAGCTATGATTAAGTTATGCTCTGTGCAAAATTCTACAAGGCGGCTTCCTCTTTCATTTCTTCCCCCCAATCCATATTCACCTTCTATGTTTTCTTCTCTCCCTTTTCCTACTGACGAATTCCAGTCACCCATGACTATTAAATTTTAGTCTCACTTCACTACCTGAATAATTTCTTTTATCTCGTCATACATTTCATCTATATCTTCATCATCTGCAGAGCTAGTTGGCATATAAACTTGTACTACTGTAGTAGGCATGGGCTTTGTATCTATTTTGGCCACAATAATGCGTTCACTATGCTGTTTGTAGTAGCCAACCCGCACTCATATTTTTTTATTCATTATTAAACCTACTCCTGCATTACCCCTATTTGATTTTGTATTTATAACCCTGTAATCACCTGACCAAAAGTCTTGTTCCTCCTGCCACCGAACTTCACTAATTCCCACTATATCTAACTTTAACCTATCCATTTCCCTTTTTAAATTTTCTAACCTACCTGCCCGATTAAGGGATCTGACATTCCACGCTCCGATCCCTTGAACGCCAGTTTTCTTTCTCCTGATAACGACGTCCTCTTGAGTAGTCCCCGCCCGGAGATCCGAATGGGGGACTATTTTACCTCCGGAATATTTTACCCCAGAGGACGCCATCATCATTTAATCATACAGTAAAGCTGCATGTCCTCGGTAAAAATCACGGCTGTAGTTTCCCCTTGCTTTCAGCCGTTCGCAGTACCAGCACAGCAAGGCCGTTTTGGTTAATGTTACAAGGCCAGATCAGTCAATCATCCAGCATGTTGCCCCTGCAACTACTGAAAAGGCTGCTGTCCCTCTTCAGGAACCACATATTTGTCTGGCCTCTCAACAGATATCCCTCCGTTGTGGTCACCTTGTTGAAAAAACTTGGAAAATTGCTGCTCTCTCTTTCCATGCATGTATATGCTGGTTCCAACTGCCAATTAGTTCTTTTCTTTTAATCTAGAGCTGAGCAATTCAGCTTTTTCTTTCGTTAAGCCCAGACCCCTAACCAAATTGTTAAGCTCGGTCTGAGTAAAAATGTGGGCTCTAGACCTTCTGTATTACAATGGAATTCATCATCATTTGGGTCATCTAAATCACATTGTACATCAGAAAATACTTGTATTGGAATAGAATTTAAATCATCTGGTGGTTCAGGAACTGGCAATTTTACATCATGCCCTACTGGTCGGAAGGTTAGATTAGCTTATTACCTTCGTGTTTTTCGAATTCTGGCCTGTAATATCAACACTGCAAAAGGACCAATCTTCAGAACGATTTCTTGGTTTCCTCCATATCACAGAAACAGCAAATCTATTCTTTTTTCTCCTTTTTGGACCATTTTCTCAGATCTTCGACACACACATAAGATACCTTATGTGGCGCCCAAGATTTATCTTGATCACCAAGTTTAGATCCAAAGTATGATAGATAAACCTTTTTCACAAGTCTGTAATCTTTGTTTGGTGTTTCTTAATCACAAATTCACCACAAATATAACAAAAACTGTCAGCAGGGTTTCTACAACCTCGATTAGACATTGTACTGAGCACATGTACGGAAAATGGGAAAGTGAGGTTAGGCTGACAGTAAACAAAACACCATCTGTTACAAAAAATATAATGTGCCTTTTTTTGCCAGCAAATATTTTACAGAAGTGCTACCAGCGTCATCTACATTCATTGCACCTCCTTTTTAAATTATTTTAACTAAAAATGCTATTAAATTCTTTAAAAACTCGCTTAATTTAATAAATTTATCTGTAAAATGTGAAGAAATGGTGGGCCGATGCAGTATCGTATTTGGATTTCCCACCCTAAGAAACATAAGAATAAGGTACTTTCAGCAAAAAAGATTTTCCATCGTTGGCCTGTGTTATCGTATGCTAGCAGAACTTGGTAGATATTCTAATGTGTTAATGCAGAACGAATTTACGCTGAAAAAAAGTAGTTCCAATTTTGGCCTCCAGGTGCAAATCTGACACTGTGATGTGTATAAATTTTTCCATGCGTAATGGGTTAGGAACTGGACACGGCAGAAGAGAACAAACAAGTGAAAGGGGTATAATGTCAATTTTATTATTAACTGCCGCTTACACAATTAGTTCAGTATGATTACTGGAGACGTCAACGAGATGCTGCATCCGTAAAATGACTCGATCAACAGCTGCTTGCAGCAGTTCTGGCGTAGTCTGAGTAACGTTTTCCTGCAGGCTGGCCTTCAGATCTGACAGTGACCGTATGTGTCCCTGATAAACGCTTTCTTTAAGATGCCCTAGAGCCAAAAGTCACATCGATTTAGATCAGTTGATCTTCCAGGCCATGAATCTGGAAAACCTCTGGAGATAACATCTCCTGGGAAGATTACATTAAGCAGATACTCACTGGGCGTGCGACATGAGGTGCTGCCCCATCTTGCATGGAAACTGTGGTTCTCACACGGTTGCGCTCTTACAAAGCAGGACTCGTGTGCTGTACAAGATCTCGATAACGTGTAGACGTCACAATATACCTGACAGGCTTTCTATGTGTATTCTCTTCAAAGAAGGACTAACTGAGAACAAAGGTGCTTGTGAATCCACACCACACTGTCACTTAAGGCGAGTGGAATGGCTCTTCGTGTACAGCATGCGGTTTAACAATGTCGCAGGTTCGTCAGTTCTGTATATTCACGGCACCCTGTAGTGTTAAATGTGCCTGTTCACCACAGAATATTGTCCGGCCACATGTCATCAACTGCGATGCATACCAGAAACCGAAGAGTAAATTCAGGATTTGCTGCGGATCATGAGGTTTCAATTGCTGCACCGTCTGGATCTTGTACGGGTACCTGTGTAAAACAGAACGCCAAATTTCCTGTACTGCTGACCATGGGATGGGGCACATGCTGCATCGTCAGCTACAGCAATAGAACCTAGACAGCGACTTCCAACGGGATAGGAAGCCGTTCTCTTGCAGGTGCCACACCAAGACCACCAGTGTTTTCGAATTCCATTACGATCTTCTTTAAACAATTTAATGACATCGGGCCTATCCTCAGACTTTTCAGTCGGCGCGACTCTCTCAATGCTGCACTGTAATTGCTGTCATTCACATAAAACGGTTTCACTCGATAGCCATATTTTTCACTCACGTTATGGCTCGACAAATGACACCGTGTATGTCATACCGTCATACAAACCTTTTCACCTGCTCGTCAAAACGGGAAATAATTTTTTGTCGCCGGCCGCGGTGGCCGTGCGATTCTAGGCGCTCCAGTCCGGAGCCGCGCTGCTGCTACGGTCGCAGGTTCGAATCCTGCCTCGGGCATGGGTGTGTGTGATGTCCTTAGGTTAGTTAGGTTTAAGTAGTTCTAAGTTCTAGGGGACTAATGACCACAGCAGTTGAGTCCCATAGTGCTCAGAGCCATTTGAACCATTTGAACCAATTTTTTGTCAGCGTGAAGTGGTTGCGTATCAAAGAATTACCATATCTACCCAGTTTCGCTGCCATACGATAGCTACAGCCCACACTGTATCTACGTGAGTAGCTGCATTTTAATGGTAACCGTCCAATAGACGCGGAACGATTACGGAGATGCCTTCCTATGATGCTATCAGATCGGTATAACCCACAAGAAAGCTTAACAGAGACTTACATAGGATTCTTCAGAAGAAACGTGACATTCTTCGAAAGTAATATTGCATAAATTTATAAAACGGATACTCGCGAATAACTTTCGATCTATTGTGCTTCCTCCGTCGGACTGTCCCATAAAGCTCATTAGATAAAGAACATTAGCTCACATGTGGGAACATACAGATAGTAATTATTCCTACGCTCCTTAAATGTAGGTAGTAGGACATCAAGTGGAGACTGAAATCGTGTGTCGGACTGAATGCTATACAGTTTTAACCTGTCATAAAGTTACAGAACAGCGTGCACTCAGCTGCGAAATAAAAGTTTCATTCCAAGGCATTAGGCATAAGATATTTGTAGTAAATATCCCCTGCACTGAATTCTAGTTATAAGTGTCTAGGTATGGTACCAACCTGCAGGTCATCCATGTCTACACAGGTGGTGTAATTGGACCATTCTGACCCAGACTCCGGGTGTCTGAACCACGAGCCATTCTCGAGACACACCTTGAACGCCTGGCCTGTGAAAGAAGTTTCCAGTTATTATTCAGTGTACCTGTTTGAACTTCACTTTATGTATTAGCTTACAAGCTATACAAGTAAAGCAACAAACTGTTCACGAATTTAAAATAATTAAGGAAAAAAATACCTCCTTCGTGGATCACAGTTTGGAACCCTTTGACAAAATAACATCTGCAGAGAAGAACAAAGTATACAGCCATAAACAAAAGGTAAAATAAAAACTAAGCTCTCGCAACAGAAGTTGATATCAGTAAGAAAAGAAAAGACATTGTAACTCTCGAGCTAGAAAACGTTTTGTTTGCAACTACTCTCAGTTAAAATGTGGTATTTATTTAGGTAAATTTTTGTAGGGAAAAGGTTAAAGTGAGCGATAGCAACTCTCGTGCGCTATGTGTCGAGGCATGGCACGCAGACATCTCCATTCGTCCAACCGTGCCTATTATAGCTTTTAGATCTAATTTCTCGCTCTCCGTACTTGATCGTTTATCGTATCTTTTATGGATGCTACATATTTTGCTAGCTATCTAGTTTTCTGCGCCCCCAGGACCTTTCTTTACAATTATATATTTGAATTTTCAAATCACCTTTTTGATGCACTTTCATTTACTCTTTCTCTCTCTTCTCCTTAGTTGCACTTTTTTCCTCTCGTTTTAGCGTCTTTTTACTATATTTACGCAACTACATTATCAGCAGTCTAAAACACCGTCAACAGTTTATTGCTCATCTCTTTCCAATTCGTTTAGTTTCTGATTTAGCTCTTCCCGATTTAAATGTATCAGGTATTACATCGGTTGTTTGTTTAAGTAAGAATCAGAGTCAAATGTCTTAAAAGACAAACACAGGCGAAAGAGACACAAGTAAATAGCAACATGATTGCACACATTACTTCTCTATGTGTTTTCTGCTATTGCAGGGGCAATATGAAGGATATGGCTTGAGACAATTACACAAGAAGGAGCAATGGATATCGAACTGCTGTTATTTCTGTTGTTGATGATGATGATGACGATAAAGATGATGAAAATACATCATCTTAGGAACAGTCCAATGTCAGTGGTAGTAAGTCAAAAGTCTTTACGATCAAATAAAGCTATAGGTAAGAGAAGCAAAATGGAAATCTATATAAGTAGTGGGTGTGTGTTTCTGTGTGTTGGCAGTTTATGGGTGCTCAGTTAAGTAGTTTTTAAAGGAACTGCACATTTTAGTGTATTATAACATCACTGTAAACCACGTAACAACGGCCATTACTAAATAAGAGTAGAAAATAACAATTCGCCTGTAATATTCCTATACCAAAATCTATGTCTCGTCTTCGTTTTAAAATCTCAAGTGTAAAATGAACTATGGACAATGTTCAAAAGCCAATTTTAGGGCATATTTCATTACTCTGGCGAGTCTTCCGGTATAAGGTATGATTACGCGTAGGTTCTACTAGATAAAATTGATGTTTTGCGCTTTTCAAGTACGTTAAGGATCATGCACGATTTGTCGATGTGATTCGTAATGCTAAGTGTAGTTGTTTGCTTCTTGATATTCTCTAGTATTTTGCTATGGGGTGCAATTATTGAAGCGTAGATAGCTTCTCTCGTTCTGACCACAACCTTACTGCGACAAATATATGTGTCATGAGAAGTTAAAGGAAAAACTCCATCAGATGAGGTGGTGTGCAGCACGGGTTGCCATTCCCATGTTCCATGATGGCTGTCAGATGACGCTCACAACGAAGAGTGTGATTAAACGATATGTAACAGTCACTAGGAGCTTAGGAATTGTTTCGCATCTCATCCAAAGCAAGACAAATAAAGTATGTAGAAGTACCGCAGTGTGTTATGAAACTACATAAGGTACAAAATACCATGTGATATAAGTATTCATACTCGATCATCGAACTAAAGTCGATCACAACAATTAAAAAAAAACTTTTTGAACTAAACCAAATATTTAATACCATGCGGATTCCATTCCTGTTAAATACGTAAGACATATATGTGACAGCAGTGGAATACTGCTGATCGCTTGCTGATTTCATTAATATAATACAATCCTTCCGAAACTGTATAATAAAATTCCTGTAAGAAATTCATATTTCGAATCTTGTAATTAGTTTCATTAATTGCCCCATATTCCGCCACATGAACTGGGGATCGATATCAATCAACTAAAGACTATAAAAGGATAATAGGTTTCACATGAGTGGTGGGGGGCAAACTGATTTGGCTAATTTCAAAATTCTATCGCCTATATACAAAGGAAGCTGCTGTGTAAAAGTCATATTTAGTTACATCAACGTTTTGTAGAGTAATATTTATTTAGCAGATGCTGCAGGACAAAAGGTTATAATTCATTCGTTCAGATAGAATTTAAGTAATCGAACACTTACTGACGCAATGTCGATCGCAACAGCTTGCAACAGACTCTGTGTCCTAACCCAGCTTGACTTTAACTAAATTTTATTTTTGTTATAGACAAGATATGTTTTTACAACAGCACAACACTACTGATTGTTTGTTGGGTCCGTAGACACAGTCCTTCTGAAATTATAATTTTAGACGCCTTGTAAGTAATCCATATTCTGAATGATGACACCAGATAAATTCACTATCCCATATTTTGCTACTGCCAACTGACCGCCTGTAACAACTAAAGATCATGATAGGATAATGGGTTTCGTGGTGGACTTAGTTTTTGACTAATTACAAAATAATATTGCTTACTGACAAACGAATTTGTTATGCAATATCAAAATTCAATTAAATGATTTTTTCAAAAGCAAAGTTCATTCAGCTAATGTAAGAAAACAAAATATAATGTTTTGAACATACAACTGAATCTCAAACACATCAGATGAATTAATGTCAACAAAATATTGGTGACAGTATTAAATCATCCATGACTTTGGAAATGGAGCTGTCTCGCAAAATCTAAGACCAGTCTTTGAATCAACGCAACCATTGATTTAAGATAAGCACACCACTTCACATAACTCTAAAAGTCGTAAAAATTACCTTTATTTTATGGCGGCACTGTTGGACTGTCTGATGAATACTACATGGAATTTTCGGGTTATTAATTTTACACAAGGACGCGTGTATATTGAAGGAAGCCAGACTACGGGAACGCAGCCCAAAGAGTGGACAGAGGAGCTCCCCTGCTGACGACTCTCGAGAAAGAATGAAGAATAGAAGATATTCAGAAGAATGACATCTGTGTGAAATTCAAGAACTTTCGAAGCTGATGGGGAGCGTATCGAAGACGGATGAGTGGGGACGTGCAAAGAATCTGTTAACATCAGACGTTAATAATAATGTCAGTGTACGAACATTATGTGAACTGACTGTGGACTGTGAGTGAAGTGTGCTATTAAAAGGATAAAAATATTACGTTGGCACTCAAATTGGTCAGTTAAACTGGAACTGTCTATAATTGTGCGAGCATAGTATGAAGCCTTAAGCGAGGTGATTTGGTAATATATGTGCACATGCTCAAGCAAATATGTCTAATGAGATGTGCACTATTTACTACCGTAATACTGTTTCTTCTTTAAAACACATCAAATCCCATTAAGCAGCTCTGTAACGTCATTTAAAATTTTGTATTGCACCAAGTTCGTTGATGACGACATTCAGGAGCAAGATTTTTTGGATGTAATATTTTTCAACGTTCTAAAATTGTTGCGAAGGGCTGCTATTTGCGGTGGCATTGCTATTCAGCCCCCACAATAGGAAAGGAGAAAAGATCACGCTGCCACAGTCTCTTGTAAGGGAAGAAGGTACATCGTTGCTAACAGGAGAAAAACAATAACAAACTCATAGTGTGCGATACGACCAGTTGACGTATTGCCAAAAACATTGCTGTCCGATCTCATAGTGAGAGTTGCTATTTAAATTACCAGAATTTCGGGTGGTCAATCAAAGATAGTTTTAACAGCGGGGGGTATTCTAACTTTTCTTAGTCAAAAGTTTAGTCAGATTCAGCGAGAGGTTTCTCAGAGGCAAAACTTTGTTTAAACTTCATTATTAAATTCATATTTACTGAACAGGAGAATTTTCGAATATATTTTAATAAACAGTACATAGATATTACTCATCCGAATTTCAGAATGTGCGAGCTTGAGTAGTGATGTCTAATAGCAGATGTTAAACCTTTTTGTTGTTTAACGTTACTTTACTGAGAGCAGACTAGTAGACGAGAGTAATTTCAATTATTTACGGAACCCTTCACGTACCGTTATCTCCAAATACACTGGTAACTATCAGATCATTCATAAATTTCCTACCTGGATTATCTTACAATTAAATTTTACCATAATTCTATCCAATGTTCTTGACGTGGTTTTAAATGCATGAATATGGTCTCTGCTCTTTAAAGAGAACCTACTGGTCAGACTCGAGTATAACAGTTTACCAAAGGTAAGGTAGAAGTCGTTTTAGTGAAAGATGAAGAGTCAACAGCAGTGACAGTAACAAAGATTTAGCACGAGGTTGAACAGATGGTAGCAGAGGAGGTGAATTTTATACGTTTTAAAGCCTGTAGATACATTTTTTTGAAAATGCCAAAAGCTACATGAGAATGAGTTAATGTTGTGGTAGGGCTTGTAGAATCTAGAACTCTTTTATATTTCTGAAATCCAGCCATATGTCGTAAAGCGTATACAACCATTAATCGCCTTCTGCTTTAACTGCTCAGCTTTGCTAACTCTTTGCTATACGCCATAAGCACTGCTACCTTCTCTTTCGTCAACTATTACACATAAATAAGCTGCTCCTTTAATAAGCTCTCTTTAAACTGTACAAAGTATATACATCAATAAGCAGATTAATTCATTCAAACACACTACAAGTACGTCGGACAAACTACAAGTAAAATTGAATCATATGGTAATGAACAAAAAAACTGACAAGTAAAACTGTTGTGCCCACAGTTAGTGTTAAGTGAAGTATTCTAAAAATTATAGGATTTGTTTATTACTTTGATGGACAAGGACACAGTACATCAATGTTAATCAACAAAAACATTTAGTATTGACTGTTAGACATCACTACTACGATACGCATTTTCCAAAATTCCTATGTATTGTTTACAAGTCTGCCTTCGAACATCTGGACTAAGTGTGAGTTTAATGATATTGGTTTAGCAAATTTTCGCCAGCGAGTGATCTTTCTGTTCTCGCTGTATCATGCCTAACTTTTAATGTGGTACAGTTGCAATACTTTCTCTCCTTATAATTCGGCCTATTGCACTGAAACTATTTTCTACAGCTTCAGTTTAATTCTGAGTTTTTGAAAATTTATGTAGGAACTCTCAGCATGGTAATCGAGCGCAATGGTATTCTCAGCATGGCAGCACTAGTTCTTCTTCGCATGTGATGAATTTGTTATGGTTTTGCTTCTGTTTCGAACCACTTATGTTCTCACCTTGCTGAGCTTACCAGTGCTGCAGCGGAAATCTTTATGATCTCTTCCCACGCAGTAACAAATACGTACCAGCGGGAAAATGTTCCTATAGAATAAAAAAAATGTGAGTATGTTCCTGTTTAGTTTAAAAGACCCTGACTAAAAAGTGGTTGGGGTACCAGCTGCCTCAATCTCTCTTACTCAGCACATTTAAAACTTTTCCCAAAAATGTTGGCCAGCGAAAGTATTAGTGTTTTTTTTTTTTTTTCGTCCACTAGTTCATCATTCTCCTTACTCATTACCTCTTTGTGTCTCTCTGCCATTGTCTCCTGTGTGACAGCCACAGTCTCCTTCATTCTGATCTACTGCTACAGTTTCCTTTAACTCTCACTGTCTGCTTCTTGCTCTCTCTTGCTGCTAATATCTCTTTCACTCCTACAGTCCTACTGCTGCTCTCTCTTCTCACTGTCACTATCTCTCTCTTGCTCGTTGTCATTGTCATATAACCTGTCTCTCAAATCAGTAGCTCTCACCCATTTCCATTTTCTCCCTCTCTTCATTTCTTTCCCACTGGCAGTATCTCCTGCTCTCACCAACTTTCACTTTCTCGATCTCTGCATTTCTTTCCCACTGGCAGTATCTCCTTCACTCTTTTCTCAGCAGCGTTCCATCTCTGTCAATTATGTCCCACTGCCTCTGTGTCGCTATCTTTCTATCACACTGCAATTGTCTTCTTCGCTCTTTTCATAACACAACCACTGTCTACTATATTCCGATACTTATTACTTTTCGGTCTCTTTGCCACTGACACTGTCTTCTTCTCTCTCAGCATGAAAATATGCGAACACATTCATATAGACGCCGGTTTTTTCTTGCGTATTTTACGTGTCCAAGTTGGATAACGTTGCATATCTGTATCTCTGAAACGGATAAAGACACCACGAAAATTTTTCAAGGTTTTATCAGATTGGATCCTTAGGAATACACCATAAAAATTACAGACATTTGCTGTACAAAGCCGTCTCAGAATCCGCAACTGGGTTTTGGAACCCAAAAAACGAGTTCTTGGGGTGTTTCTAAATAACAGATAAAGATTTTTGAAAACGGGGAGATGGATCTTCTAGATAAATGCCTAGAGAACACTCCCTTAAAATTTGAGCCATTTTCTGCTGTTATTTATTATTTAGATTTCGCCTCATAACGGATTTTATGTGTAGTAGTAAGGTAACATTGAACCTCTGTATATTAGAAACGGATCAAGATAACAAGAAAATTCTCAAGTTTGTTCGAGGTGCTGATGTTAGAAATATGTCGTAAAAATGAGTGGTTTGCTGTGCGTAATTGCCTTTGAAAGCTCGGCTGGGTTTTGGTCCTCCGTGACGACGAAAATATAGCAAAAAAACCTTTTCCTCGGGGTTTTCCGAGGAACACCCCTTGAACTGTTGTTGCCTCCATATGTACCATCAGGCCCACCGAAGACTAAATCAAATTCAAAAAGAACTGACCGATTTGCTTGAACTGTCTAAGCAGGAAGATATATGTACGGTGTCATATTTATTCTTTGATATTCATACTTTGGCCCTGTACTGCAGGGTAGTGGCAGTCGCATCCGTATCGATGAGAAAACCCCGCGCTTAGTCACGGTTCTGGGGGGGAGGGGAGGAATTTCTGTGTTCGTTTCCTGTTCGTTTTTAGTTTAGTCCGGAGCAGTGGCCATTTGTGCAGCCATTCGAACACCTTTCTGTAGCTATTTTACAGTACATTGAGGAAGGTTTGAACGACGAACTGTAGGTGACACCCAGGACAATTTTGTGTGGATGATTTATTGTTTTTGTAAAGGATTTTGATCGATATGAAGTTAATATTCACCTGATGGCTCCATTTGTATGTGCATCGTTCGAATTTTGCGTGCAAACACCGTCACCCTTAACTAACTACAGGCTGGAACGAGACTGACGGCTTAATTTTTATCCACCGGGGTGTCGGATTTTGATCTAAGATAAGTTTTAACTGCTTCAAAAAATCTTGCTTCGTTTGGATTTTATGTGCAAAAAAACAGAAAAAAGGAGAGTAGTTTTTTCTGGAGGGTTTTTGAAGCGTCACATTTCTGTACTTTAAACTTGAACGAATCGATTCAAATTTTGTATGAAGGTAGATAAACGGATGAAGTCCAAACGAAACCTTTTTATCGAATAATCTTTATCCATTATATGGATTTGCAACCAGGTAGACAAATACGTGTAATTAATGGTCGTCCTGATATTTGCTGATGGCTTTACCCATTGCCACAATAAAGCTGTCGAAAGATGCAGATAAAATGCACGTAAAATCCGGTTTTATGAGAATCGCACGTGCAGTGATACAGATGATAGTAAAAATATATTCTTACGGTAATTACAAGAAGTGTTTGCAAAAGTATTACATCCTTCAGGTTTTATATGTGAAAAGTCACATTTTAAGCGCTGCATTTGGATATAACTGGTTGCTACAGTTGACTATCGTTTCCCTGTTTGTATTTTAAGGACTTTATTCACCAGTAGCATAAAATCACAGAAAAAACTTTTGGGCGTGGACAGCAATGCAAGTACCAAACCAGAATTATGCCCTGTGCTAAATGATGTACTGTCTGATCAGAAATTTAAAACTTTATCGATAATCACGCAGAAAATTAAACTAACCAGAAAATTGCTGTAAAAATAATTGATAGGAAAAAGGTCACGTTATTTCTATCCAAAAGAATACTTTTTTCCTCGTTTTCTTCAAAAACTACTGTTCTATCGTGAAGAAAATTTATTTTTGGACAGCACAAGCTTAAATTCGTCCATTTTCGTACAAGATTTTAAAGTTGGTAGTATTTTATCATGAATACGTGTTTTTGTATTTATTCTTCTTATTTCAGCCAATCATGTACTTAATTCGGATTGGTTGCTGCAACATTCTGCGCCAAAATCATTCATTTGAGTTTTATTAGCGGTGATTTCTTAATGTTCAATTTTTATTACTGCATGCTTTAAATAAGCAATGACAACAATTTTAAAATAAGAGATAGCAACAAGATGTATGCTTTTAGAGAGATTAGTATTTGTTGCTCCGACCTTGCAGCTTGCGATATAGTAAGCTTTTTAGAAAGTTTAAGACTGTCGGACTGTAAATTTAACTACGTAATATAAACTTTTTACTTAAATTACCATCATAAACTTCGCACGGTATATAATATTTCGTTCGGAACGGCATTTATGTTCACCATTATTTTGTATTCTGTGTTAAGTATTTACGGTTATTTTTCGTATCTTTGCATGTACGATCTCATGTGTATGAGTAATTTTAAACGTCCTTCAACAGCACCACATTTTAAATGTTTTGATACTCTTCTTTTCCGGTTTTCCCACAGCCCATGACTGACTTCCTTACAATCCTGTGGGCCACACAGATAATCTTGGAAATTTATTCCTCAAATTAAGACATATAGTTAATACTAGTAGACGTCTTTCAGACCGTCTTTGCAGTCCTAGTCCTTTTCCTTCTTTTGTTCTTTTTTTTATGCGCTCCTTGCTTTGTCCATCATTTGTTATTTTGCTTCCAAGGTACCATAATTCATTCAACGCACGTAAAATAAAGTCCACAGTTTTGATTTTAAGTTTATTTCACATCCCATATCTGTTATTCCTCATTTTATTTATTTACACATCAAATTCCGCAGGACCAAAGTGAGGAGCAAGTCTCCAAGGTCATGGAAGGTGTCATTACACGAAATCACAACATAAAAGTAATAAAAGATAAAAAATAAAAGTATTTATGAACCCGAAAAAATCAATCCGTAAGTTTAAGTGGACGCAATCAACAATATAACAAGAATCAGCTTAATTTTACGACTTTCTTCAGTTTTCTCTCAATTCATTGTGGATGATCATTAGACTGTAAATTGCACTCAACAGCTTGTGCAATTTTTCCTTTCACTGAGGATAGCAAGGTTATCATCCAATTTGTGCTGTATCTCCTTTCACCATACCGTTAATCCCAACTCCAAACATTTCTTTTGTTTCCGCCAATACTACTTCGACATACGTTTTCAGAGTTTCTTAAACACAGACAGAAAATTTTTTTTCTATATTCTAACATGAAAAGACAAAGACGTCGATTTAAATATAAAGTGGGTAGACAGATCAGAAAACATTGACGAGCGTCATGAATACCTGTGTAGAGGATACTGAATGACACGTGACAATTATTTGATTTTGTGAGCTTAATATGACAAATGTCCCTAAATTTTATCTGTTTCCATATATACTAAGCGGAAATCAAGGACACTTCTACTGTGAGAGTTTGGAAATACCATCTTTGAAATGGGTCAGTAATGATTGACAAGATGTGATGAAGAGATCCCATGCAACACGGGATACATATGTTGAGCTAACAAGAATCATACTTAATCGCTGAAAGAGTGGTTGGTTGTTCCGGATAACGAACTTACTAAACTCGAAATACATATCAAGACAGTGACAACAAGCACTATCTGACAAATAGCTGACCGCATTTTAGCGAGACCGCATTGTGGACATGTGGCACGCTGAGACGGCATATCCTGCAAATGCTTATAAAAAATTTTAACGGGCGCGGCCGTGCGTGCGTGTCCTCTCATAACACTAGCAACAGAGTCGGCGACTATTATGACAGCCAAAACAGCGTGTTTTGACAGCTGTGTAGGGGCCACGTTAGAACGGAAGAAATTTGCGGCGTTGTCAGTAGAAGGCGACAGATGTGACGTGCGATGATTGGCAGAGCTCAAATTAGGTGAAATCCTGCCTGTAGATCAACGATCTGGAGACACAGGTCATGTGCTGGAAAAAACCTGACCGTTTGAGTTGACAGGGAAAGTACCCGCCATAGCCAAACGAAATGAATAAAGAAAGTATGAAATAAGGGAACTCTAAATAAAAACTGAACCAAACAAGTGACAGAAAAACCAGTCACATAGTTTAAAAGACAAAAATTGTATGTAATACATGACATTATTTGCAGTTGCGAATACGGACAACCATCACCTGTATAATGGAATGACAACAATGAAAATTTCTGCCAGATCGGGACTCGATCCCGAGTTTCTCGTTAATCGCGAGCAGCCGTCTCACCATGTGGCTATCCGAGCACAACTCACGGCCAGCACCAAACTTACATATGTGATCAATCATGTGTCTACAACGTGTACACGTACATGCTTTATGTATATTGCTGTACAGGGGAGACATTTTAATTGAAAGTCTCATGTCCAGTGTCGCCGGGTAAATTCAGTGCTTCAGTGCTGTGTTATTGTGTTATTCCGAATTACCATGGGATGTTCCTTCAGACATGCGTGCAAGTAATTGCATCGTAATTCGAAATAACACAGGCATCTCAATATCGTACGTGTTCCAAAATGATTGCATGAGTGTAGACGTGCCGCCACTATGAGATTGGTTTATGATTTATTAAACAGTAAATATTTTGAATATACTATTATAAATAAAAATTAATAACTTATTATCTCCTTACGTGATTCAGACAGACGTAGTGTCAATGGACAGGGTTCAGTGAGCACTATAGAACCGTTGTAACATATTTTCTGTGAATATTTGTTATTTCAAATTACAGGTCGATGTGTATATTCCAACGCAGGAGAAAGTGAATTTTCTGTAAATAAAACATGGAACAGTGAAAGTAGTGGCAGCATTTGTAAATAGAGGTAATTTGAAATGTATGACTGAAATAAATTTAATTGTTTAATATTTATTAGTGCTATAACGACGCAAAATAGCATCCATATGAGCAAATTGTGAGAAAACAATTAAGGCTACACGAGAACTATAAAATACATTGAGAAGCTAATGAAATTTACATATAAACTCATGTGCAATGTATATATAAACATGTATATGTTTTCTGAAGACGGAATGAATGAGCATGACTCATATCACTGCGAGGGGACCACTATCAGCAGCCGTTTTTGCGCAACGCATTTGGATTGTGGCAATCAGCAAGGAACTCTGAAACATCTTTGGCTAGTGTGGACTCAGAGGAATATGCGCCACGTGATCTGATTGGTTTGAACTTGTAAATATTGCGTGCGTGTCAGTCGCAAAGAATTTGATACGTTTTTCACCGACAGGACTCTGAGTAACTTTGGTTTAGATTGCTTAGTTCAAACTTAGTGCCCACTTCTACGAACTGTTCTACAGTTAACTTCAATGGTAATCGGCAGTTCAAAGTATTGCTACTTCGTGATCGCAGAACTCCAACACGGATGTGTGGTATAGCACTTCAAAAACATTCACTGATTTTCGAAACGTTCAACGAAGACGTGATGCTGGTCCACTTACTTACGTTCTCGCACTGACGAACATTATCTTAATGATAAGCTGTTGTAAATAGTCTGAAAGGATATTTCTTTTAACTTTTCTGCAATAAATTCAGACTTTAAATATGGAGAACTGAACATTATTTCACTGCAAATTCCTGCCTGCATATGTATCAAATGTGTGACTGATTTCATGAGGGTTAATGCAATAGATGTGTTGGTCGGCCCATGGGGATAAAGGTTTTAAATTACTGTAGCAAGAGCACGTATTTATGATGGGAAAAACAGAGTAGACAATGATACTACTGTGGATAATAGCCCATTTAATCAAAACGATGAGGATGTTGGAATTCAGACCATCATGATACATAATGATGATCAGTATATGCGTATGGATAAGAGGATAAGAGTGAATTAGGTACTAAATGGATGTGGAACGATGGTGTTAATTTGGAAGCCGGGGACCTCATACACTTTGTAAAATTCGACCAGCAGTTGAGCCCAACAACAGGGGAGAAAGAAAAGTATAGTCTTACCAGAAGGCTATGGATGGTTAAATGTAGGAAATTTAGAATTTAAAGAAGCTTTTAATTTAATATTTGCAGAGGAAGATGAGACAGATTATTTAGTAAAAATTAGAAGTGTAATATGATGAGAGACAGTGTGCATGAGGCATGGAAAGCTCTTTTCGCTAACACTGAATTCAAACATGATTATCTGAAAAAGTTCATCCTATAATAAATGTTAAAGTGGGAGAAGTATGTGAAACTGCTTTGGTGGACACTGGGAGTTCTATTTGTGGGATAGCAGAGAATTTTTATGAATATCTTAAGCTGAGTTTTCAATGAAAGGAGGAGGAGTACAAAATGGTACTGAGAATTGCAGGAGGCCAGTAAGCACGGAAGTAGTTCAAGATGTAGTCACAGATGGAAAATAATTCAGTCATGCGGTTGTTGCGTTCCATACCTGAGCATAAATGTAGTCCTTTCTAAGCAAATTAAAGGAAATATATACGTTAAAGATAAGGTACTGGAAAGTAACAGATTAAAATGCAATAGGAATGTACACCTGTGTGTATTGTAGATTAAGGTTTAGTTTATAGTTTGCTATATTTTTTCATTATTATTATTATTAGGGATAAGATTTTCGGTGAAGCAGTGAGAGTGAGGTCATATTATGCCAGCAACAAATGCTGACAACCAGTACTGAGATGAATTAAGACAATGTATTTGAAGTGAATATTTTTTTATACTTAGGGTAAATGATTTGAGGATCTGATAGGTTCTTGTTTTGGGAATCAATTTATTGTGAGCATGTAGTGTGTTTCGCTTAAGGTTTTGGAGATTTTTTTTCTGTGAGAACTTGTATATTTTTGGGGGTATGTTCTTTATGGATTTTAGAGATAACAATTTTGGAACGACTAAATATGTGAATTTTGTTTGAATGTGGGAGCTGCAGATGTGAGCTAAAAAGCAAGGGGAAAGTAAAGAGTTGTTGAGTAAGCTTCAACAGTTGTAATTGCTGTATGATATTTAATATGTTAAATATGCAAAGGGAATAAGTTTGAATGAGAATTATTATATACAGTTGTCGCATGAGTGATTCTGATTTGGTGTTTTGGGACTAAGGGTTCCAGCTGGTAACTGATGAAGGTAAGCTGATGATTACGAAAATGATGCGTATAAAATCAACATAAAATTGTAGCACAAATGTGTGTATAACTTCAATTTTTGCATAAGATACTACATTGGTTTAAAGGATGGTCTATTCATTAGGGTCTGATTTGGTTCGGATTTGGGTTAGGAGTTACGTCTTCCTCTGTGTAATTTTCGTATGTTCACCATCCTGCACTGCTGGAACGTGTTGTTGCTCACGCCACTTTCTCTGAAATTTTTGTGTGGACAGTTCACGTCTCACGTAGACCATCATTCGCATAGGCCTAAGATAGAGGACCAGAAGCTTACCGAACAAGATTTTCGAGGGTAACGAATTTGTCTATGTCATATTTATGCTTAAATTTGTTGTGAAAATTATGTTTTTATTTGCTTCGATTTGTGAGTAAATAAACTGAACTAAGAAATCAAGTTAAAGTATTTTTATAATAAATTTTCTGTGGTAGCACATTCAAATTAACTCTAAGGTTCAATCATTGCGAAATGTCAGGACAGAATCGTTATGTTTTGGGGGCAATGTTGGACACAGTTACAGAACCAGCTAAATGAGTAACACTATTGTTTCAGGAGCAGACATGTTGTGGGCACATGCAAGGAGAGGATCGGGCAGCAAGCACAGTGGAGGGCTGAAAAGGACCGCCCGTACACGCCTACTGTCAGTGGCGTGTCGTCCAGCACGTTTCAGGTGTCTACTGACACCGAGGATTGACAAACTCTCGCCGCGAAACGGTCTTGTGACGTCACACTAGTCGGCGTGTCCGCCACAATTCGCGAATGTTTGGCTCCATGCAGGGCCCACGGGAAATCAGTATGTAATTGAAAAGGTAATCACTAAAGGTCTTAGCTGTGTCGTGTGCTATAGGGAGCTTGCATGCATTTAAACGCGCAATCAAGAATTATTAAACTTGTCTATAATAGTTACTCGCTCACCGCCGGAGACGACTGCTGACGCCTTGATTGTTGTGACGTACGTGCCACAGCCTGTCTTTCTCGTGGGCCTCGTCTAGAGGGAAATGTTACGTCTGCTCTTTTGAATTCTGCTGGCAGCACACGGCCGTGCCAGCCAGTGGTCAGCCACACAGGCCACAGAGCTCCACCGCTTTCCGAAAGCCGACACGCCCCACTCAGGGTGGGCCAGAAACACGCCCACTGCCGGCCTGCTCGTCATGGAGTGCGCGCCTTTCAAACGCCGCTCTCGACCGAATTCCATCACCCTACTCAAATAATGGTCCGTCATGCCACAGTCAGTTGATGTTGGTTTTTTGGTTGTAACGAGCCAAAATGTTCACAGCACATCCTTCTGACACAGATTTGTTAGGCATAATTCTTCTCTGTGTAACTTAGTGTAAACAAGATATTTTATTACTGTAACTTTCGCATCCAGACATGGGGGAACATCATTGGTTGAGATGTGATCACCCTTTTTTGCTATAATCTTATAGCATGAATTTCAGATTGGTGTGCTATGGCAAATGGAATATGCAAGTCACACATAGACCTCAAATTATGTAACACAGAAATTTTTGATTCATTAAGTCACTTCATTTCTTGTATTACACAAATCACCTGTTACGGTGTCTCTTGTATCGTCTTCCTACATTTCATTTACCAGTGCATTTATAACTGAGAGTCCTTGCTGGGAATCTTTCGGCACAGGACAAGTTTCATTTCATGTGGAATGAAGATTCTTCATATTATCTTTTTATTCTACTAACATATTTTATTTATTCATAAGTTTGAGGTATCATATAATATCTCACATGATGATGATGTAAATAAACAGCCTATATGACGTCTTGACATATTCTGTATCCTGATGGAAGACTGTAAAGAGTCTGTTTTTAGTTCTGGAGATTGCTCAGATTAGTTACTTTCTGGGGGACGTAAAATAGGTAAATGAGAGTGGCAATCTGAGGAGTTTATTTATTTATTTATTTTTTTGAAAGACGGATTACTACGTGATGTGGCATTACAGTCACATATCGCTATGAGATTTTATTTCATTTACTGCCACAATTTCATGGTTACTGTTTTCTGAATGCCGGACCCGTGTGATTGGGAGAAAAGCTCTGCATTTTCTCTTTGGGATGCTGCATTAGTAGTGTAGTCTGAGGGTCCTGTTTTTGGATGAAGGCAGTACGCCAGTCTCATTAGGAGAGGTGCTCCTCTCCCGGTAGACATATAGTTTTCATGGACGTGATGCTGCTGCCTGCTCAGTGCTACTGTGGACATAGCCAGTGCCATGGCCTGCGTGTCGGCAGGGTGCATCGTGCAGCCAGTCATCCCTAGGGAATAACAGAGTTTGACACTTTTGCCTTTTCTGCTTGGACATCACAGGGTGAGATGTGATGACCAGTTTGAGAATGACGGCTGCTTCCGCTCCAGAATTGAGTTGCCCCATCACTAAGCTTGGCGTGAAGGACCTGACCAATCGGCAAAACATAACTCCAGGACGGTACCAACTTCATTTATTAAGACTGGATTCCATTAGGAAATTTGTGCACCACGACCACCCAGCAAGTATTGCAAACAAGGAAAACTCCGGTATTGGTCGTATAAATTTGAAACCTTTTTTTATATTATTATTGCATATGGATTTCAATAACAGAGTGACCATCTTCAGTGAAAGACTGCAAGACTGATTTTGTAAGTAGCTGGTTCAGCTTGAATCTTACCTGCCAGTTGGGATGTTCTCCACTATGAACACTTACATTTGAAGTTATATGTTGTGCAAGAGTATATGAGTCCACTAGACTTAGCACTGTACCAAAGATGATCACTCTGTGATTGAAATCGATATGCAATAACAAAAAAAAAAAAAAAAAAAAAAGGATTCAAATTTATACAACCAATGCTGGAGTTCCTTTGTTTAAATTCATGTGGTACTTCAATAGTGGGAGGTTTCTACTATGTCCCCCTGTTTTTTCGTGACTAAGAGATGTTCCTTTTTGTCACATTAACAACAGGATTGAGTGATCAGCTCCATGTAGAATCTTCTTGAAAGTAGATCCTGGATATTCGTCTCTGGGGTATCGTTGCAACGGAGTCGTCTCTGGCCGCTGTATAGTGCTGACTGGTATATGCTAATTGATTTGGGGAAGTGGAAGTGTCACAGTCTGCAGCAGCTCAGTCTACATTCAGAGAAAATTGTCATTTGTTTAGCCTGACATGCAACTTGTGTCACTTAATTTGCTTATAACTTGAGGCGTCATGTATCGTTCTCCAGGCAGTCTTCCACTCTTTTTCATACCCTCCCACAGAGTTAGTCATTCCGTAATTTGACCTGGTACGTATAAAACTCTGATGTCCGCTAACTTTACTGTATTTTAATGTCAGTCATTAGAGCCAATAAATAACTGTTAATCTCAATCCTGACTCAAATAGGGACTTAGCAGGTTTCGAATGATATAGAAATTTATTAAGATAACTAAGAGAATCTGTAGGTATGTCGTTTTGTAGCAAAAAACCTCATGTTTCACATAAAAGTGTCAAGAGTCATTTTGGTTCGACGTGACTACCATTTTGGTACAGCAAACATCCCACTGGTAATCAATTTCTTTCTACACTCGTTGCAGCAAATCAGCCTTAACTTGTGCAACGGCAGTGTACATTCGGTTTTTCCAGGTCGGGTGAATTTTTTGGTAGGGGTAGAACATACACACAGTCCTTATTGAAACCCCGGAGAAAGAAATCTAGTGAAGTATGGGGAGCGAGGTGGCCATACAAATGGCCTTTCATGGCCAATCCACCGACTTGCGAAGCGATTATCGAGGAAACCTCGAACTTATTTGACGAAATGAGGTGACGCACGAGCAAGACGCTTGAAGTGAACCTTCTTATCTCCGCCGTCTTCATCGATCTGTAGAATTAAAAAGTTTTCAAGCTTATCCAGATTTTCAAGCATAACCTGGGTTTGATTCAAAGAGATCTGAAAGTTGAATCATATACTGCGTTGCAGAGATAACGGATTATATGTAAACTAAACGAAATTAGTTCAGTTGCTGAAGTAGGTTTCAGAAATTTTTTTACTTGTAGCATAAAAAATTAAACGCCACAATTTTAGATTCCTGTGTGACAGCTATGCAGCTGTCCTCAAACGATTGCAGGCAAATTATTAGTTAAAAATATTTCATTGTTTCAAACTGTAAATCTCGCATCAGAGCTTGCTTATGAGGTGGTTATGTTTTCGTTATTGGTCATATTTATTAAAATACTTTGAAGTTGAGTGACTCACTGCCCATTGTTTTCAGTGAATTAAAAGTGCGAACTGCGATTGATAATCTTAGGAAATTAGAAACTTGAACCCTGGAATGTGTCATCACATTTCCAAATGCGTGCATCAACCATCTGTAAAAGTATTTCGAAATATTGTGTATTCATCCATAAAACATTTCTGAATTCCGTTCAAGAAGATCGTGCCCATATCTCTATGAACTTTAAAAGACCTATATCTCTTTCTCGCCACTGAAGATCCGTTTACGAGAGTTCTGAATAATTTGAAAGTGTCCGTATTTCGCTCCACAACTCGGAGAATCGTATTCGCGTCTATGTTTAACTCAAGGACAGCACACAGCTGGAAGACGAATCTCTGCTGCACTGCTGCCTAACTTCCCTCATATAAACGAAGTAAAGGTGCGTCTTACGCTTCGTTTTGCTCTACGCATGCATAATTGAAAACTACGGTTTTGAATAGGTATGTTTTTCCTCTATGCAGTTGTCCTGAATCGACTGAAACAATTGCATGTCACTTTGGCGATTTACATGTCCCTAGCCAATAATCCAACCAGGCTAAGGGGAAAGACAGTGTAACGTGGAATCCGAGCCACGTTACATTTCCTGCGAATTTCCACAGTATTGAGAGGTAAATGATAGGTTAAAAGCCAGACTGAAAAAGTGACCCATCCAAGATTCGATCCTACAACTTTTTTTGGCTCAAGGCACTGCTGCCCTCCCGGGTTATGGCGGCTGTTCGCTAGATGGCAATGGGATCGTCTTCACAACTTAACTGTAACTCATCATAATTCAAACGATTTGCATGAAATACGAGTATAGAAAAATCTTTCTTGTGAATCAGTGTATCTGTTACTGATAACCGTATCAAAATCACTACACCAGTTCCTCGGATTAGCCAGCGCTTACAGGTGGACGTAATGAGATGACTTGAATTTTTATATACAGAGCAGAAATGATAAAGAATAGATGTAGCGCGTACTTTCTACAGTATGTGAATAAATCTTCATCGATACTGGGTTCCTACGTTACTATGTTATTTTTCTGTTTTGCATAAGCTTATTTTGATGTGCTTAGACATAGGTTCAGTCCTGTTGGATACGCAGAATAAGAGGAGGGAGTTTTCTTTTGGGATGCGTGCTGTCAGAACGAAGTCTGCAGGCCCGGTCGATTAGTTTCCCCACCACAGGTGGCGCGGCAGCGGATAAACTTTTAGTGCCCATAAAGGCTGTCTGCCGTCACCATCGACGTCTTGGAGCGCAACTCCAGCTTCAGAGAGTGGCGGCCTCAGCGTGTGCTACGGGCCGGTAGAACGGCGGAAATATGGACTTGCGACGGGATGAACAGGCCATAGATGCAGTCAGCTGAAATATGTAAAGAGAAAACGGCAAGAGAGAAATGAATGCTCTTGTAGTGAAATAAGAATCGATCTACGTAAGCTCACAAAGAACAAAAGAAAAATTGCCACTTTTATGCGAAGGAACTGTAGCCTGTAACAACCGATAAATGTAATATACAAGAATAAAGTACACTACTGGCCATTAAAATTGCTACACCAAGAAGAAATGCATATAGTAAACGGGTATTCATTGGACAAATATATTATACTAGAAATGACATGTGATTACATTTTCACGCAATTTGGGTGCATAGATCCTGAGAATTCAGTACGCAGAACAACCACTTCTGGCCGTAATAACGGCCTTGATACGCCTGGACATTGAGTCAAACAGAGCTTGGATGGCTTGTACAGGTACAGCTGCCCATGCAACTTCAACACGATACCACAGTTCATCAAGAGTAGTGACTGGCTTATTGTGACGAGCCAGTTGCTCGCCCACCATTGACCAGACGTTTTCAATTGGCGAGAGATCTGGAGAATGTGCTGGCCAGGGCAGCAGTCGAACATTTTCTGTATCCAGAAAGGCCCGTAAAGGACTTGCAACATGCGGTCGTGCATTATGCTGTTGAAATGTAGGGTTTCGCAGGGATCGAATGAAGGGTAGAGCCACGGGTCGTAACACATCTGTGACGTCCGATGTTCAAAGTGCCGTCAATGTGAACAAGAGGTGACCGAGACGTGTAACCGATGGCACCCCATACCATCACGCCGGATGATACGCCAGTATCGCGATGACGAATACACACTTCCAATGTGCGTTCACCGCGATGTCACCAAACACGGATGCGACCATCATGATGCTGTAAACAGAACCTTGATTCATCCGAAAAAATGACGTTTTGCCATTCGTGCACCCAGCTTCGTCGTTGAGTATACCATCGCAGGCGCTCCTGTCTGTGATGCGGCGTCAATGGTAACCGCAGCCGTGGTCTCCGAGCTGATAGTCCATGCTGCTGCAAACGTCGTCGAATTGTTCGTGAAAGTGGTTGTGTCTTGCAAACGTTCCCATCTGTTGACTCAGGGATCGAGACGTGGCTGCACGATCCGTTACAGCCAAGCGGATAATGTGTGTGTCATCTCAACTGCTAATTATACGAGGCCTTTGGGATTCAGCACGGTGTTCCGTATTACCCTCCTCAACCCACCGATTCCATATTCTGCTAACAGTCATTGGATCTCGACCAACGCGAGCAGCAATGTCGCGATACGATAAACCGCAATCGCGATAGGCTACGATCCGACCTTTATCAAAGTCGGAAACGTGATGGTACGCATTTCTCCTTCTTACACGAGGCATCACAACAAAGTTTAACCAGGCAACGCCGGTCAACTGCTGTTTGTGTATGAGAAATTGGTTGGAAACTTTCCTCATGTCAGCACGCTGTGTGTGTCGCCACTGGCGCCAACCTTGTGTGAATGCTCTGAAAAGCTAATCATTTTCACATCACAGCATCTTCTTCCTGTTGGTTAAATCTCGCGTCTGTAGCACATCATCTTCGTGGTGTAGCAATTTTAATGGCCAGTAGTGTACATTAAATATTTGGAACAATGAAATGAGGATGCATTAACGTGTACGAATAAAAATGAAATTTAATGAAACGATGCGGTCACATGGGATTGACAGAGAGAAAACACGGAAAAGTTATGAAAATTGAAAAGAAAGCTGAAATATTTCAGTAGAAAAACAGTCGCCGATCTAATAACATTGAACCAGTAAATCCCCACCCCATTCCTTTAAGAATTGAAGTGCTTTGTATAAAAAAGCTTCAAACTTCAAATTAATTTACGAATAAGTTAGCGTTAACTATCTGACATTAACCATATAAGTGAGAAAAAGTTTACAAAAGATTTGAAATTATGTTTGGAGTTTATTGGTGATTGCTAAATCCTGTCATTCTCAAACATTGGAAGAACATACACTGGATAATTTGCGCTCCGTTTTGAGAGAAAGTAAATGTTTATGACGTTATATCTCCTGAACTCTATGCAGTACAATGATATAATTTTGCAGATGCTTTCAGGGGTATATGTGGATACCGGCAGCAAAATGTTTTCTGAATGGGTGTAGTAGTAAAGATGTAATAAATAAAAACGTCATGCCTGAAGCTGAAGTTTTACTGCATGAACAATGAAAAAAGTAGCAGATGATCAGTTCTTTTCATTTCATCTTTCTGTGTAAGGTGCCACTGAGAAGAAGTTTTGTAAAGCTTTTAAATTTTGCGTAAAGTTTGTTGAAAGTCGCTAAGTGCTCTCATTCTCAAACACTAGATGAACATAGTCCGGGTATTTGCGCGTCGTGAGCTACACTGCTTCAAGAGACATACACAGTTCCTAATGTAATACTCCTCTTCGTGTGTTAAATCTTTGATATCGGTTTAAACATCTTAATGAGTAGAAAACGACAGTAGTTTAAATTTACACATCACCCCAATAATTGTATGAAATACAGAAAATCAAATTTTGTCTCTTCTGGAAGCCTTTAGACAGGCTACTCTAAACTGTGATTTCGTATCATCAAACAGGTTAGTCGTTCAGTGCTATATGTTGTTAATCATCCAACAACTTTTGAAGGAAGACGGTCGAGTGACATTCCACATGAATCTCAAAGTTATTACACTGAAATCTGCATCGCAATCTCCACAATATATTTTTCTGATACACTAGTTTGGTCAGTGCTGTAACAACCCAAATTCTAAAGGTGACAGGGGTAAAATACAGGGAGCGTAAGGCTATTTACAATTGGTACAGAAACCAGATGGCAGTTATAAGAGTCGAGGGGCACGAAAGGGAAGCAGTGGTTGGGGAGGGAGTGAGACAGGGTTGTAACCTCTCCCCGATGTTATTCAATCTGTATATTGAGCAAGCAGTAAAGGAAACAAAAGAAAAATTCGGAGTAGGTATTAAAATCCGTGGAGAAGAAATTAAAACTTTGAGGTTCGCCGATGACATTGTAATTCTGTCAGAGACAGCAAAGGACTTGGAAGAGCAGTTGAACGGAATAGACAGTGTCTTGAAAGGAGGATATACGATTAACATCAACAAAAGCAAAACGACGATAATGGAATGTAGTCGAATGAAGTCGGGTGATGCTGAGGGAATTAGATTAGGAAATGAGACACTTAAAGTAGTAAAGGAGTTTTGTTATTTGAGGAGCAAAATAACTGATTTTAGTCGAAGTAGAGAGGATATAAAATATCGACTGGCAATGGCAAGGAAAGCGTTTCTGAAGAAGAGAAATTTGTTAACATCATTTATCCATTTAAGTGTCAGGAAGTCGTTTATGAAAGTATTCGTATGGAGTGTAGCCATGTATGGAAGTGAAACATGTACGATAAATAGTTAGGACAAGAAGAAAATAGAAGCTTTCGAAATGTGGTGCTACAGAAGAATGTTGAAGATTAGATGGGTAGATCACATAACTAATGAGGTGGTATTGAATAGAATTGGGGAGAAGAGGAGCTTGTGGCACAACTTGACAAGAAGAAGGGATCGGTTGGTAGGACGTGTTCTGAGGCATGAAGGGATCACAAATTTAGCATTGGAGGGCAGCGTGGAGGGTATAAATCGTAGAGGGAGACCAAGAGATGAATACACTGAGCAGAATCAGAAGGATGTAGGTTGCAGTAAGTACTGGGAGATGAAGAAGCTTGCACAGGATAGAGTGGCATGGAGAGCTCCATCAAACCAGTCTCAGGAATGAAGACCACAACAATAACAACAACAACAACAGTTCGTACTTGAACATATTACTTTATGGGAGAAAAATAAGTATAAAATTAAATTTCATAGAATATATTATTAATCAGACCCTCAATTATAAATAGATCTATTGTAAATTATCCAACGTTACACTGCAAAACTTCAGACAAAATGTTTCTATTTGGTATCAACAAATAAATGTTGGAAGAAAGTAGTAACATATGAAATTCACGTGCATGTAATTATATATATTTTATAACCTACGTGTTCCAAATTAGGTATTTACAAAACGTACATAGGACGTGTGTTCAATTAATTGTTTAAGACCAAAATTTGCAGAAAATCTGTGTGTTTAAAAGTTTACGAAAGTGAGTAAATGAGCTCCTTATGAAGACACTGACAGTAAAAAATGGCTTCATGCTAGATCTGCGAAATCTTCAAGTCCTTCTGTAATAAGTAAATGAAATCCAAAAGTTGTGAGTTTCAATGTTCGAATAACTTACATTTAATACTGCTAGATTTGACCAATAAAGTGTATTTGTGAGCCACAGTTTGGGAAAAAATATTGAATTAGTGAACAGAATGTGGCTCCAGTACGAAAAGGTATTATTATTTTCGTCACTAAATGTATTTATTTACTGGGGAAAAAACACTGCTAGAGTTAGTGACATTCTGTATATTCAAATGAAATTGAATGCAAATATTTAACACTTCTTATCTGTATGTTGTTGTTGTTGTTGTGGTCTTCAGTCCTGAGACTGGTTTGATGCAGCTCTCCATGCTAATCTATCCTGTGCAAGTTTCTTCATCTCCCAGTACTTACTGCAACCTACATCCTTCTAAATCTGCTTAGTGTATTCATCTCTTGGTCTCCCTCTACGATTTATACCCTCCACGCTGCCCTCCAATGTTAAATGTGTGATCCCTTCATGCCTCAGAACACGTCCTACCAACCGATCCCTTCTTCTTGTCAGGTTGTGCCACAAGCTCCTCTTCTCCCCAATTCTATTCAATACCACCTCATTAGTTATGTGATCTACCCATCTAATCTTCAGCATTCTTCTGTAGCACCACATTTCGAAAGCTTCTATTCTCTTCCTGTCCAAACTATTTATCGTACATGTTTCACTTCGATACATGGCTACACTCCATACGAATACTTTCAGAAACGACTTCCTGACACTTAAATGGATAAATGATGTTAACAAATTTCTCTTCTTCAGAAACGCTTTCCTTGCCATTGCCAGTCGATATTTTATATCCTCTCTACTTCGACTAAAATCGGTTATTTTGCTCCTCAAATAACAAAACTCCTTTACTACTTTAAGTGTCTCATTTCCTAATCTAATTCCCTCGGCATCACCCGATTTCATTCGACTACATTCCATTATCGTCGTTTTGCTTTTGTTGATGTTAATCGTATATTCTCCTTTCAAGACACTGTCTATTCCGTTCAACTGCTCTTCCAAGTCCTTTGCTGTCTCTGACAGAATTACAATGTCATCGGCGAATCACAAAGTTTTTGTTTCTTCTCCATGGATTTTAATAGCTACTCCGAATTTTTCTATTGTTTCCCTTACTGCTTGCTCAATATACAGATTGAATAACATTGGGGAGAGGCTACAACCCTGTCTCACTCCTTTCCCAGCCACTGCTTCCCTTTCATGTCCCTCGACTCTTATAACTGCCATCTGGTTTCTGTACAAATTTTAAATAGCCTTACGCTCCCTGTATTTTACCCTTGCCACCTTCAGAATTTGAAAGAGAGTTTTCCAGTCAACATTGTCAAAAGCATTCTCTAAGTCTACAAATGCTAGAAACCTAGGTTTGCATTTCCTTAATCTTTCTTCTAAGATAAGTCGTAAGGTCAGTATTGCCTCACGTGTTCAAATATTTCTACGGAATCCAAACTGATCTTCCCCGAGGTCGGCTTCTACCAGTTTTTCCATTCGTCTGTAAAGAATTCGTGTTAGTATTTTGCAGCTAGGACTTATTAAACTGATAGTTCGGTAATTTTCACATCTGTCAATGCCTGCTTTCTTTGGGATTGGAATTATATTATTCTTTAAGTCTGAGTGTATTTCGCCTGTCTCACACATCTTGCTCACCAGATGGTAGAGCTTTGTCAGGACTGGCTCTCCCAAGGCCGTCAGTAGGTCTAATGGAATGTTGTCTACTCCCGGGGCCTTGTTTCGACTTAGGCCTTTCACTGATCTGTCAAACTCCTCACGCAGTATCATATCTCCCATTTCATCTTCATCTACATCCTCTTCCATTTCCACAATATTGTCCTCAAGTACGTCGCCCATGTATAGACCCTCTATATACTCCTTCCACCTTTCTGCTTTCCCTTCTTTGCTTAGAACTGGGTTTCCATCTGAGCTCGTGATATTCATACAAGTGGTTGTCTTTTCTCCAAAGGTCTCTTTAATTTTCCTGTAGGCAGTATCTATCTTACCCCTCGTGAGATAAGCCTCTACATCCTTACATTTGTCCTCTAGCCATCCCTGCTTAGCCATTTTGCACTTCCTGTCGATCTCATTTTTGAGACGTTTGTATTCCTTTTTGCCTGCTTCATTTACTGCATACCAATATTTTCTCCTTTCATCAAATAAATTCAATATTTCTTCTGTTACCCAAGGATTTCTACTAGCCCTCGTCTTTTTATCTACTTGATCCTCTGCTGCCTTCACAGTATAATATATTTGTCCAATGAATACCCGTTCATCATCTGCATTTATTCTTGGTGTAGCAATTTAAATGGCCAGTAGTGTAGTTCTCAGATATATTTATGGCCAGTAGTGTACGTTTATTACAGGAAATAATAGGAATAAGAAACTGATAATAGGTTATTTCACAAACCGATTATTCTGAGCCGTTTTTACAATCATATATAACTGTGTTTGAAAAAAAAAAACGACATAATCGAAAAGTGGTTGTTTTCGCGTTAACCGCCATCCCATTATGGAGGAGCCAAGGATACATTTGGGGTATTCTTTTTTTTCCCAACTGCGATTCGGTCGTTTATTTGGATCGCAGTGCCGTGTCCAACAGTGGTGACTCCGTAGCCTCATCTGACTATCTGTACAACGCGCCGGCCTCCAGTCGCACTGCAGGGCGTCTTCCGCGCTTTCCCAACCATCGAGTGGAGCGCCGGTCGCCGCCCCCGCTGTCGCCTCCGCTGACACCGCCACCGCCACCGCCGGCGCCCGCCCATGCTCAGATCCCTCGCTGACGCGACAGCCGTCTTTCATTACAGCCCGGCCTGACGGAGGTAATTACCGAAATCCAGAAGGCGCGCCCCCCTAACGTCGCTGTCGAACAGAGCCCTGTCTGCACGCATCTCTTCTCATCACGAAGGATTTCACCCTGCTGAAGACGCGGCCTTCCCAACACATTGCTCTTGGACGATTCGCCACTGTTTGCAGTGAGCATTAACTTAATGACAGCTGCGTGGTGGTGGTGGTTGTTGGGATGTTTAAGGGGGGACTAAACAGCGAAGGTCATCAGTCCCCCCACAGCTCCGTTCCTAATTTCCGATTGAGGCTAAAATTCGTTTTGCGTCCTTATGTCTCATATCTGCTTAATTTGTTTATCTCTAACAATCACCACCTCAACGAGACGAACATCTTAATTTAAAAATACTTCCAGTTTCCTTCTTGGCTTCACAGGACGTAATAGCGTGCCACAACACTGAATAATAGCCTGGAATCCATACATATTACAAAAATGTATTTATATATGTATGTGTATGTTCCACACTCCTCCGAAACCACTAGACCGATTTCAACCAGATTTAACACACGTGTTATGTACTGTCTTTAAATAACTTTAGCTGGGGCAAAAACCTCTTACCTGTCAAAGGGGTGGCCGGTGGGGGTAAAGAAGCAGTGCATCCCACGACGTGCGAATATCCACATTTTATTGACCGACTACTTGAGAGTAAGAGAAATTAGTGCCTTGTAATAAAATTTACGCATAGCTTCAATCCGATGTGAAACTTTATCTCGCTAACAACCTTGACAAAATACTGAAAGAAAAACAGTTTATCGCTTACTACATTTTCGCTGTTATGCAATAAAGCTGATGCATGAAGCATGATATTTTAACTTACTGTTTCTCTACTAGTTACTGTATTCGAGACACATTTCGCAGACAGTATTTACATATGCCACTGACTGCACCAGCAAAATTATATCACTGTGTGATACATAGATCAGAAGATACGATGTCATAAACATTTACCTCCGTGAAAACGAAGATGCAGGACGAAGTTCGCTAGAGATACAATTGAAAGTTGTCTACAAATATATGTGAAATACACAGCCTCAAAATAAATTAGCATACCGCTTTAGCGCTTTCCATTTCACCCAAGAATTATTGTTGCAACACTGCATATGGAGTACATGAAATGATTACAGTCAGAGGTTAGTAGCTGTGGTGTGTGTACTGTAAGACCATCGGTACGCAAACCATCAGATTATTTGACTTGTCACTCTAACGAAGTAGGTGAGTGTCAGCAATACGTCTCGTGGTCTTATCGTGGCGTGTTTATCTTCTGCCGTTAGGTCAGATGATAGAAATGCCAGTTGCATGCTCAGAGTAGCAGATTGACGGTGACCAACTTTAAACAGAACTTGATTAATTTTACACACATTTATTAAAATAATAATAATCCTGAACCTTACTTAACTTGATTCCTGATGCTGTTTAAAATTGACAATCTGAAGTTCCCTTGGTATTGGTACGTTAATCTTATTCTCACATATCTCTGATGTTTGACAAAGTGTCTATTCATTTATCTTCATGGCTATGTACAGGAATATGATAATCTTATTAGGCGCAGACTGAAACTTGACTATAGGCTGGTACAGACAAATACAGACTAAGGCAGACTAATGCAGACTGACTAATCGGAGGTCTGTACACTCGTTATAATACCTCGCGCGTTCATGTATCACTGCGCGAGTGTGATCCGCGAGGAGAAAAGGTTCTACGTTAGCAGCAATCTCATTGGCTGCGTTACATATTAATACGCGGATCGGCGGAAGACAGCGCCATCTCGTAGTACGGAGACGGACGAGCGCTGCGCCTGTGCTGTTGCGCTTAGCGGGGCGCGCTCTAGTGGGAAAGTTGTGTGCGCGCTGACTATGCGGAACTACACTCCTGGAAATTGAAATAAGAACACCGTGAATTCATTGTCCCAGGAAGGGGAAACTTTATTGACACATTCCTGGGGGTCAGATACATCACATGATTACACTGACAGAACCACAGGCACATAGACACAGGCAACAGAGCATGCACAATGTCGGCACTAGCACAGTGTGTATCCACCTTTCGCAGCAATGCAGGCTGCTATTCTCCCATGGAGACGATCGTAGAGATGCTGGATGTAGTCCTATGGATCGGCTTGCCATGCCATTTCCACCTGGCGCCTCAGTTGGACCAGCGTTCGTGCTGGACGTGCAGACCGCGTGAGACGACGCTTCATCCAGTCCCAAACATGCTCAATGGGGGACAGATCCGGAGATCTTGCTGGCCAGGGTAGTTGACTTACACCTTCTAGAGAACGCTGGGTGGCACGGGATACATGCGGACGTGCATTGTCCTGTTGGAACAGCAAGTTCCCTTGCCGGTCTAGGAATGGTAGAACGATGGGTTCGATGACGGTTTGGATGTACCGTGCACTATTCAGTGTCCCCTCGACGATCACCAGTGGTGTACGGCCAGTGTAGGAGATCGCTCCCCACACCATGATGCCGGGTGTTGGCCCTGTGTGCCTCGGTCGTATGCAGTCCTGATTGTGGCGCTCACCGGCACGGCGCTAAACACGCATACGACCATCATTGGCACCAAGGCAGAAGCGACTCTCATCGCTGAAGACGACACGTCTCCATTCGTCCCTCCATTCACGCCTGTCGCGACACCACTGGAGGCGGGCTGCACGATGTTGGGGCGTGAGCGGATGACGGCCTAACGGTGTGCGGGACCGTAGCCCAGCTTCATGGAGACGGTTGCGAATGGTCCTCGCCGATACCCCAGGAGCAACAGTGTCCCTAATTTGCTGGGAAGTGGCGTTGCGGTCCCCTACGGCACTGCGTAGGATCCTACGGTCTTGGCGTGCATCCGTGCGTCGCTGCGGTCCGGTCCCAGGTCGACGGGCACGTGCACCTTCCGCCGACCACTGGCGACAACATCGATGTACTGTGGAGACCTCACGCCCCACGTGTTGCCCAATTCGGCGGTACGTCCACCCGGCCTCCCGCATGCCCACTATACGCCCTCGCTCAAAGTCCGTCAACTGCACATACGGTTCACGTCCACGCTGTCGCGGCGTGCTACCAGTGTTAAAGACTGCGATGGAGCTCCGTATGCCACGGCAAACTGGCTGACACTGACGGCGGCGGTGCACAAATGCTGCGCAGCTAGCGCCATTCGACGGCCAACACCGCGGTTCCTGGTGTGTCCGCTGTGCCGTGCGTGTGATCATTGCTTGTACAGCCCTCTCGCAGTGTCCGGAGCAAGTATGGTGGGTCTGACACACCGGTGTCAATGTGTTCTTTTTTCCATTTCCAGGAGTGCATGTACACATCAGTAGTGCATCGGCTTTTATGTACAGTGTATCGATACATTCTGAAACACTCATATTAGTACACGGCGAAGCCACTACGGGCGGCAATGCAGGCGTTGACTCAAGCATCCAGTCCGTCGTACGGATGGCGAATAGTGCCCTTCGATTCGTTATGCCACGCCTGCTCGACATGTTCACATAGTTATGTAAGAGATATTAGTTGATGAGTCGCACGAGTAGCTTCTCGTCCTATTATATACCATAGGGACTCGGTTGGAGACAACTCTGCAGACCATGTTGGCCAGGAAAGTTGCTACACGTCTTGCAGAGCACACTGAGTTTTACGCGTAGTATGTGGCCGAGCATTATCCTGCTGGAGCAACACATCACCATCGCGTTGCAAGAACAGAAAAAAAGGGTCCAATAACATCGTGCACGTAGCGAGCGCTGGTTAGGGACCCGTTCAGCAACACTAAAGGGGAACCAGTGTTGTAGCTCATCGCACCCCAGATCATAAGGCGTGGAATGGGGCCAGTGTGTCCTGGACGAATATACTCTGAGACACAGCGCTTGGAAGATCTACGTCGTACGCACAAACGACCGTCACTTGCATGTAAGCAGAATCTGCTTTCATTGCTGAAGACCACAGTGCGTCATTCCAACTTCTAAGTGATCCTCCGATGGCACCAGACGAGACGTGCACATCAATGCTGTGGCGTGAATCGAAGACGGAATACAAGTATGCGTGCCCCGTCTCCCCTTACTAGTATCTGGTTCACAACAGTTCTTGCTGTCGTGTTCACACTTCTGGGTTCATAAACCGTGTTATCTGCGCTGTGGTATATATATGATCTGCCACTGCTGCCCTTACAATACGACGATCCTGGCAAGCGACTGTGCTATGTGGAGGACCAGAACCTCGTTTACAACTGTGAGAATGTTCCCGTGACCGCTGGTACCAGCATCGTTCCACAGCTGACGCAGAAAGTCCAGCTTGTGTGGCAGTTCTCCGGAAAAGCCATCCCGCCACTCAGAAGGCCACAATTGACCCCTTCTGAACTCGCTGAGTTGGCTGTAGGAAGCACGAGTGCTTCTTAGTGGCACACTAGTCTGCTTGCTTCACACCTCTGCACTTGTGAGCATCCCTCGTTAAAGGGGAGACACAGATGGCGGACTGGTAGCTATGCCACGATGCTCTCTATTGGTGTACGACGTTGAAACTACTATCACTACACCTAAGGTCTTCCAGGATACATACGAGTCATCGGATCAAAATCGACGTCGTCTTTCCAAGTGTACTAATTTTTGCCGCCAGTGTACGTTAAATATACGAGAAATTATTTGACATGTGCATATGAGGGTAGAACCATGGCTAAAAAGCTTATTCTTAAACTCTGGAACGAATTTGGTACGCATGTTAGTTATGATCTGAAAACAAATATTGTGGTTATAAGAACCACCAGCCTTCTATTGGAGTTGAGGTGATAACGTAGAAAAGGGGTTGGGAGGAGATAGAGAGGCATAGAGGGGGGTAGGAGGAAAGGGGTAGAGGTAGGGAGTTGGAGGAGACTGACAGCGAGACACAATAGGAAAAAAGGAGAGAGAAGGGGGAGAGAGGAGGAGACTGATAGTTAGAGCAGGGAGGAGGAGGGGGGGCAGAGGTAGGGAGTAGGAGAAGATTGACATACGCAATGGGGAAAAAGGGGAGAGAGAGGAGGGAGAGGAGGAGACGGACAGTTAGAGGGGGAGGAGGAGGGGGGCAGAAGTAGGGAGAAGGAGGACATTGACAGAGATACGGGATGGGAAAAAAGGAGAGAGAGAGGAGGGAGAGGAGGAGATGGACAGTTAGAGGGAAGAGGACGAGATGGATAAAGAGATGGGGAAGAAGAGATGGAATTAGAGGGGGTGAGGAGAAGATGGGCAGAGCGGGAAGGAGGAGATGGACAGAGGGGGAGGAGCAGATGGACTAATTGGATTAAATACGTACCACGGCAATGGCGGATACTCAGCTAGTAATTTAGTGAGACCGTCCATCTGCGCGTGTGATACTGCAATGATGATGTGACCTTCGTTTGTCTAACACTAAGTGGAGATTAACGAGTGTGGAACATTGTCTCTGTGATATTAAAAATCAGCCTGTACATTGAACTGGTAAACCCTAATTTTTGTGTTATCTCCGCTATCCTGTTGCGATACTATTGGTCATATCTGGGGTTTTGAACTAAGACAGTGTGAAACCGCCACAGATGGAAAAAAGTACATAAAACCCTTTTCTTCTTTTTTCGAAAGTAATCGCCAAAATTGTTACATATTTATACCAATGCGAGACAAGAACGTCAATGCCTTCAAGTAAAAATGTTTGCCGTTGTCTACGCAACCCAGCTTGTATCCAGCTGTGCACTCTTCGTTCGAAGCGAATCGACGGCGATGAATGTCTTTGTTCAGGGCTAAAAAAATGTGGTAGTCGTGTGAGAGGAGAATGGGATTGTATAGAGGATGTGTAAGAACTTCCCCGCAAAACTTCTGCACCATAGTCGAAACAACAGTCACGCCAGCTCCAGGAAAGTCATGATGACATTCTTCTTTGCCTGCAAGGGCCCGTTGTCGATCAGCTTTCTGGTACTCGGTGACACAATTAACGAAGCGTAAGTACGTGGACACTTTGCAAAAATTGAATCGCGCCATCAAGTGGAAACGGCCAGTAATATTGTCAAAGGGCATCACCAACGTTTTCACAAGGTCGTTTCAACTACGCTGCTGCTGACGATGATGATGATGATGTCTGGTTTGTGGGGCACTCAACAGCGCGGTCATCAGTGCCCATACAAAGACCCAATTTTTTTACACAGTCAAATTTCGCCACTGCCACGAATGATGATGAAGATGAAGAAATGATGAGTACAACACAAACACCCAGTCCCCAGGCAGAGAAAATCCCCAACCCGGCCGGGAATCGAACCCCGGACCCCGTGATCCAGTAGCAGCAATGCTAGCAACCGCAACCCGAGGTGCGGACTCTACGCTGCTAAAGTTTGGCTGATACGCCCTTACACATCCTCTCTTAAATCTCCTCCCCTTCGACTTTCACATTGTTGGAGCCCTCATGAAAGACATTAGTGGGCGTCGATTTATTTCGGAAGGAGAGGTGCACGCCTGGTTAAAACCATGGTTCTATGGGTAAGTGCAGACACTGATCGTCTTGTTTCGCAGTGGGTTAAATGTATTAACAGTTATGGTGATTCCTTTTGAAATAATAAACAGTTTTTTTTCATCCGTTTTGTTTTTATTTGACTACATCTTATATATTACAGTCGACGAATTACCACCTTACAGTGGCACAAGATGCGCGCATTACTGTTTAATGTTTCTGTCTCAGATGTATCAGCAGTGGTTTCTGTGCCCATGGAATTCCCTTCGGCCGGCCGCGGTGGTCTCGCGGTTCTAGGCGCGCAGTCCGGAACCGTGCGACTGCTACGGTCGCAGGTTCGAATCCTGCCTCGGGCATGGATGTGTGTGATGTCCTTAGGTTAGTTAGGTTTAACTAGTTCTAAGTTCTAGGGGACTGATGACCACAGCAGTTGAGTCACATAGTGCTCAGAGCCATTTGAACCATTTTTTGAATTCCCTTCCCGAAGCAATTATTTATCGAAAACCCCATGGAAATATAGTTAAATTGGAATGTTGTAGAACTGATTTCAAATTACGCTAGTCTACACACATGAAAATCAAAGCCGAATAAATTCTGTATTATCGTTAGACACACTCGCCCAATGGAGAGTGTAGGACCAGTTGGAATTAATTGACCCACTAAAGTTAAATTCTCCGAACTCCCATCGAAGAAACTGAATCACTACCTAATTACATTAACTCCCGCCACTTTTTAAAGTATGGAACCTAGAACATCTCCTAGCGCTCCCTTTAAAAGTTTACACCAAGTGCCTCTGAAAGTTAAGACCCTCAATGCAGCTCGTCTCTCGACAAATGCTCTAACAACGAAGCTGACCGCCACACAAACCGAACCATGTGCACCGTCCACCTCCAACCACCCACATTCGCGACCTGGTATTTATAACGTTTGCCACCACTATGGGTTCTTACCGTCACTGTCGTGATTTATGAGTCTAGATTAGTTCATATCTTTTGAACAACGTACTTAATTTCTGATCAAATTGACACTAAAAACTATATATCTAAAATATTCTATCAGTTAACGTAATTTTTAGGATTTGCATAAAGTACGAATCTTTTAACAATTGTAATACACATCAGTTTTACACTGACATAACAAGCAGAAAGTCCTTCACATAGGAGAGAAACCCTCTCCTTGCCGTTATGGATTGAGAATAGAGAAAGCATTTCTGGTTCAAGCGATAGTGATGACACGAATTTAGAGTCATCTAATTTCAGCAGAACATATAACGTGTATCCACAGGACATATGGCCTGTAATTGAAAGAGGGTCATGATGATCTTCCCGTTCACAAAATATTGCGAGTTAGTAGTACATTCAGATCTCCGCAAGGGGTCTGCCAGGGGAGAGGTGACAATGAGAAACACATTGAATAACCAACGAAACGGTAACACTGATAGTCGCAGTGTGGATAGTCAGAGGTTTGAACGTTGTAGGGAAGCTAGAAAATCTGAAAATGGAAATGCAAATGCCCATTCTATATGTGAATTGAAATGAAAAGAAGATAAAAATTTGTGGTCAGACGAATATAGGATAATATCAGCAGTAACAGAAATTGGTATGACTGAAGTAGAAATGAATGCGAAAGTAGGATAGAGAATGAGTTACAGGGAACATTTAAGTGATACAGCTATTCTCATCAGGACTTGCACGAAACCAACGCGAACAACAATAGTTCAACAATACATGCAGACCTCACAAACAAGCAGGCGTCGCTGCTTGCTGCGCGAGCATCTCCTTTAGACTGGTATAACACGGTAAGTTATAACGATAAATTAATGCTCAGCAATAAACTAAAATGGGTTATGCCCTTGAGAACCGTAATAGAATCGCTACTATTCTCTAGTTATGTAAACTGCCGGCTGAGTGCCTGGCGTTGTCCAGGTACGTATTTATTGCCATTTTCTATTAGTCCATCTCATCCTTTCCCTTCTCTTTGCCTGACTCCTCCCCCACCTGGCCATAGCCTCCATCTCCTCTGTCCATCCACTCCACAATCCATTCTCCTCTATCTCCTCTTGCCCCTATCTCTATCAACCTCCTCCAACTCTCCTTTTTCATCCCATCGTCTTCTTCCCCCACTCTATATCCATCTTGTCCTCCAACCTTACCGTGTCCGTCTCTTCCTCCCCCACTCGCTATTCATCTTCTCCTCTCACCTCTTTTTGTCCATCTCCTCCCCCTTCGTCTCTCTTTCTTTCTCCTTCTGTCCACTCCCTGCCCACCTCCTCCTACCGCTCTCTGGCCATCCGCTCCTACCCCTCTCCCTGTTCATTGCTCCTCCCCTATGCCTCTGTCCATCTCCTCCTCTTTCTCTGTCCATCTCCGTCTTTTTATATACCCTCGTCGCCAGTTTTGTAAAGGCCTCGTCGCTACTGCTATGGAGGACGAGTTGCCACTGTTGTGACGGTAGGCCGAGTTTGTGAGTTCGTGAAACGGCTTCTGGTGCAGCACACTGCTAAAAGAATTTCTTCCTGGCACTATTACACAGCTATGCCCCAGGGTCAGGTAACAGAATTGGAAAACGAAGGTCCTTCATCACTCCAACAAATTAGTAACGAAGTCACACAAATGAGATAGAAAGGGTTTACTTATCTGTGTGACTTGTCGAATAACGCAGCCTGCAACACTGCTTGTAATATAACACAGACAAAAGGCCCCGAGTGGGTAAGTGCAAATAATCGTAGGAAAACTTCACAGTAGATAGCTAACGGAATTTACAGAAACTGTCTGTTCACTTCTATGAGTTTACTAAAAGACCTTCCACGTCTAAGTCAGCCATGGACGATGATTTATAATCAACTGGGTAAGAGCTGTTCTTCCATCTTCCGTGTAGGGTTCTGCTCGTTGTCGTTCAGTCGTTGGCGGATTGTACTCGGCCGGCAAATTGGGCGAGGTGAAGTCGATATCCTTATTCTCAGCGTCGCCCGTGGCCGTGGTGCTGGTGGAACTCCACCCCCCCCCCCCCTATCCCTATGCATCTCCTTCTTCCTCCTGTCTGTCTGTCCTTCTCCCACTTCTCTCCCCGTATTATCACCCTCCTTCCAGTAGGAGGTTGGTGACTCTTACCTCCTCAGCATTTCTTTGCTGATAGAAATGTATACCAAATTTGACTGAAATCGTTCCAGGGGTTTAGGATGAACTTTCTACACGTTGCTTTGTACACGTACGCATATGTCAAATGTACTTCAGATGTATTTAACGTGTTTAACACGTAGTTGTGCACATCTTTCATCTGTATTTCTAGTGAATGTTGCCCTGCAGTTTCATTTTCACGCAGCTCAATGGTTATGACTTCGTACTTCTTCTTCAATACGGGATGTTCAGTGATAAAATTTTGCACTCACATTTAGTGAGGTATGTGGCTATAGCCTCCAAAATATGTTGTGAACAGAGTTAGTAGTAAAGAAGTAATAAATTTAAAAGACGCCGCTTGATGCGGCAGTTTTTCAAGCGTCTCAATGTATATGACGTCATGTCTCCTGAACTATGAGTCGCACAATGATATAAGTTTGCTGGTACATTCAGCGGTACATGTGAACACTGTCTGCAAGCCGTGTCTTGGATGCACGTAGTAGTAAAGTAGTAATAAATTAAAATGTACTGCTTCATGCGACAGTTTTAGTGCAAGAACGGCGAAAATGTAATAAGCAAATGGTTCAAATGGCTCTGAGCACTATGCGACTTAACTTCTGAGGTCATCAGTCGCCTAGAACTTAGAACTAATTAAACCTAACTAACCTAAGGACATCATACACATCCATGTCGCTCGGTTCCAGACTGTAGCGTCTAGAACAGCACGGCCACTCCGACCGGCTGTAATAAGCGATTAACTTTTTTCCTTTCACTATTTTGTGGCTATTGTCAGCGAAAAAAGTTTCGCAAAGGTATGAAACTATGTCTAAAGCTTGTTGAAAGTCACTAAGTGCATCCATTCTCAAATACTGGATGAATAAAGTAGTATGGATATTGAGGCGTCGTCGTTTCAATTGCTTTTTCAGCCCAACCCCCTCCCCTTTCATTGGTATGTGGTTTTTACCCTCCCCCCCCCCTCCCCAAAGCGATTCTTTCCAGACAATAAGAGATATGTGTACCAAGTTTTTACGAGGAGATATGGAACGTATATACATAAGTATATTTCAATTAAAAATCGCGCGTCTAAATTTGAATGGAGACGCAAGCTCGTCTGTGGACTACAGAGTCACTGAGCAATGATAGCAATTTTGGAGTGGTGGCGAAAGGACTATCTGACCGGTATACTGACGAGAAGGGTGTGACTTTGTGCAGGGACAACTGTGTACTCTACGTCGGCGGATGGGAAGAGACTTTGAGACATTTGTTTCAGTTAGCACTTACGTTCTTGGCACCGATAAAGAGAGAAACAGAAGTGCTCCACCAAGAAGCGGAGGCGATGGCTGTGGATGCCTTTGTTAAGAGGTCGTATTGCCAAAGTGCTGCAGAAATAAAATTTGCATATTCTTTGTTGTTACAGGATACAGTCCACTTCGCTCTCTTAAGGGAAAAAGCCAATAATTCTGTTTCGTGCTCCTTCCGTGAATATGATCCCAGTCGCTCTATAGAGGCAAACTGTATGCGCTGCAAGGGTCCGGGACATGTAGCTTATAGGTTCCAGACCACGGCCCCCTTACTGGCACTGTAGAGAGATGATCTACATCTCCTCCTTCTCTTCTTGTTCTCGTTCATCATCATCATCTTCTTCTTCTTCTTCAATTTTAACGTGTGTTTGTTGGCTGGAACAAGACGAAATTGATGGAAGTATTGTTTTGTTTCTTCGTTGTCAGTTCTAAATCGCATATTCTAGTTCGGTTAAAATATAATGCTTACCACGGCAGGTGCTCAGATGGCATCCTTTTTATGTCGCCATATCATTTTTCTCGTGGTAGTTAACAATCTCTTCCGTCAGTATCGTTTTAACATTTAGTTGCTGCCTTATGTCTTCATTCAGCACTCTGCCCTGCCTCTTCTTTTCTTAGAGGGAAGGTTTCATTACCACATGTAAGAGCAGGACAGGTCACCACATTGTGCAGTTCGTGTTATCCCTTTTGTCTTCAGAGTTATGCCAAGATACCAACTCAGAGGACTTTTTATTGTGCTACATTTCTGTTTATTCTGAACTACATTCGAATGTTTCATATATTGATGTATCTGTCCCGATACATCTGAACGAATTTACTTTACTAGTAAGTTTGCAAGCAATAGCCAGCTCTCTACTTCTTATTTTTTGCCATGTCTCCCACTTTTTTCCGTTAAAACGTGTAGGATATACTTCTTCACCATCACAGCTTGCTTGCGTTCATCATAATATAATTTCAACCGGTTAGGTTTTCGTCGTCTGTGTGTCCTATGGGTTTCCTTAGCGGTCTCAAAATTTCCTTTGAATTATTCCATTCCGGTTCTATATCCTATGGTCTACGTCTGACATTATTCTCCATGTCGTCTGATACAGATGTGTCATTCACGATTGTTCTATTAGCTGGAATTTATAAACTGGGCTGTTATTTTCCTCATTTGTTCGTTCTCACCTCAGTAACCTTCTAGGAATCTTAATCTCGGACACCAGTAAAAAAGATCAGTATCAGCTTCAGTTTCTCCAAATAATCTCGCACTTTGGAAATGTGGACAAACTCATTTGGTTTTGTGTAAACTATAGGTTGTAAATAAATTCTCTTTACGAACTTTCAGGAGAGGTTCCCTACAACAAAAGAAGAAAAAATTCCAGTAAACGTGAGCATCTTCGATACTGTGAAGCACATCTCCTCTATTGAGCAGAACCAGCTTTCATCAGAAAACATAACGGACCTCCACTCTTCCCTCGAATGGGCTCTCGCTTGATACCTCTGAAGTCGCAAATGGTGGTTGTTTGGTGTCAGTGTAATGCACGCTTCAGGGCGTCTGGCTCGGAATTGTCCTTGAAATAACCGATTTGTAACTGTTCATTGTACCAAAGTGGAGCCAACAGCTGCTCAAATTGCTGCTGCAGATGCAGTACGATGCGGCAGGACCATACATCGAACACGACAGCCTTCGCTGCCGGTATGGCCATCCGGAGCTAGGTCCTCTTGCGACCGTACATCCTCGTGACCACGGCTGCCTGCGATCATGTCCATTAACTACATTGTTGCCACGTCTTTCTGCAATATCGGAAATGGAACATCCAGCTTCTCTTAACCCTATTACACGACCTCGTTCAAACTCTTTGAGGTGCTGCTGATGACGTCTTTGTCGCCTTCAAGGCTTTCTTGATTAACATGAACTCACCAAGTCCAGTCTCAAAGGTAACAAATGCCGACGACCGATACAGCGTGTATTTGAAGCAAACCTGATTTACATCATCGTAGAGGCGCTACTAGTGCCACTCTTTTACAAGAGGTTCGAAATCAGAATAGACATCATCTTTCAGATGTAGAAACACGCCTGCCAACCTTCGTCTCTGTCGCACCAATCCTTCTTGGTGTTGCGATTTTTCTCTGTCAATTACCCATTTCCTTTCCTGTTCCACACTCAGAGTCCTTACGCGAAATGCACAGTGCCGGCGGTAGATTCGTTCTGCAGTCAGCCTCAACGCCGGTTCTCTAAATTTTCTCAGCATGCTCCTCGACGTCGCTTCTCTCCACTGAGTCCCACCTGAGTTCCCGAAGCGTCTCCGTAATACTAGCATGTTGTTCGAATCTAGCGGTAACAAATCTAGGAACCCGCCTCTGGATTCCTTGTCTTCCTTTAATTCGACCTGATGCGGATCCCAAACACTTGAACAGTACTCAATAATGAGTCGCACCAGTTTCCTTTATGGGGTCTCCTTTACAGATGACGCTCACTTTCCCAAATTCTCCCAATAAACTGAAGTCGACCGTACATCTTCCCTATTACAACCCTTACATGCTCATTTCATTTCATATTGCTTGGCAGTTACACCTAGATATTTAACTGACGTGACTTATAAAGCAGCACACTGATAATATTGTATTCGAACGTTATTCATCTGTATTAACTTACAGCTTTCCACATTTAGAGCTTTTTTAGAGCTTTCTACCATTCATCACACCAACTAGAAATTTTGTCTAAGTCGTCTCGTATCCTCTTACAGTCACTCAACTTCGACACTTTACCGCACACCACAGCATCATCAGCAGTCAACCGCAGATTGCTGCCTACTCTGTCCGCCATATTATTCATTTATATACAGAACAACAGGGGTCCTGTCACACTTCGCTGGGGCGCTCTTGACGATACCCTTGTTTCTGATGAGCACTCGGCATCGAGGACAACATATTGGGTACTGTTACTCAAGAAGTCTCCGGACCACTCAGATACCAGGGAACCTATTGCTTATACTTGTACCTTCGTTAACAGTCGGCAGTGTGGCACCGTGTCAAACGCTTTAGAGAGACCTAGGAAAGTGGAATCTGCCTGTTGCTCTCCATCCATGGTGTGCAGGATCTCATGTGTAAAAGGGCAAGTTAAGTTTGGCACGAGTGATGCATTCTAAAACAGTGCTGATTAGTTGATAGACTATTTTCCCTTACAAGAAAGTTTGTTATATTCGAACTGAGAATATGATAAAGGATTCTGCAACAAAGCACTGTTAAATACGTCATATTCGTCTATACTTTTGCGGGTCCGTTATTTCACCCTTTTGCATACAGGAGTCACTTGGGCTTTTTTCCAGTCGCTTGAGACTTTGCGCTGCGAGAAACGTTCTGGGTAAATTCTATCAGGACATGGAGACTTATTTGCCTGCAAATCTTTGAGTTGTTCCCTACACCAGCGAAGCTCGTAACTACATGAGGGAGTCTGTGGGATGGTCAAACGACGATATATTTGTACAATTCTCATTTGCGAACGATTTCTTAAATGGGAAATTTAAAACTTCGGTTTTTGTTTCTCTATCTTCAAGTGACAAGCCAGACTGCTCAACAAGGGACTTTACAGACCCACTTAGCAATTGTACGTAGGGCCAGAATTTTCTCGTGTTCTCGGCGAGATCTATTGTTAAGGTATGACGGTGGTAGTTGTTGTAAGCTTGGCGCATGGATCTTTTTACAAACGCGTGAATTTCAATTCACTTTTGCCTGTCGTCATTTGCTTGTTCTCTTTTGAAATGGTTCAAATGGCTCTATGCACTATGGGACGTAAGAGCTGAAGTTATCAGTCCCCTAGACTTAGAACTACTTAAACCTAAATAACCTAAGGACATCACATGCATCCATGCCCGAGGCAGGATTCGAACCGGAGACCGTAGCATCAGCGCTGTTCCGGACTGGAGCGCCTAGAACCGTTCGGCCACTTCTCTTTTGAACCGAGAGTGCTATTTGCTTCCTCAGCACTTTTCGAAATCTTTGTTAGAACACTGTGGGTCTTTTCCATCTTTAGTGAACTTATTCGGCACATACTTCTCCAAAGTATGATTAACAGTCCGTTTAAACTTTACTGCAACCAAATGTCCATTCATCGCCCCGAGATTTCTTGACTGATTTGTTAACTTCACTAAGTTAAGTCGCTATGATGACATCTTGGTCACTAATCGGTGTCTCTATAGTGGCATTGTCCATTAGATCAGGCCTGTATGTCGCTACGAGGTCTAAAATATTTCCAATGCGTGTGGGTTTTCGAACTGGCTAGTCAATACAGTTTTCGAACAACGTGTTCAAAAGAACTTCGCAAAACTGTATGTCTGGATACCTCCTGCAATGAATCCATAGATGTCCCAGTCTGTACACGGTAAGTTAACGTTGCCTTCAGCTAATATTACCTGATCTGGGCATTTCCGCACAACAGAGCGTAGACTTTCTTTCAGTCACTTTGAAAGAATATAAAACGTGTTCAGAATTGCCACAGCATTTCCAGCAAACGCAAGAAATACCTTTGTTGTCGGTAGACCTCTGATACTTTTGCAGTACACTTGCGAGTGTTCTTCTTCACCCATGCAGCAAGTCCGAGTCTAGACAGCAACAACAAACTTGACTGAATGGTTACTTCCGCTATGGAGTGCAGAGGCGCAGCACTGCTCCTTCTAGCGCTTTGCGCTAGCACCTGCGAGAAACTGTGTTCTTGACTCTGAGCAGTTGTTCTTTGGCCTCGCTCTGTTTGTTACACTTCTGCCACACAATCAACGCCACCCTGTTTTTCCTTCTACTTCCTAGAGTGGGAGCAGTTCTATTACCGCTTCTATTTTTGTACACAAGGTATCGGGCCTCCCTTAGCTACTGTGATTACCAGCTACTCACCTACGTGACGCCAGGAACCCTCTCCCTTGCCCTACCTGCCTTGCAATTTCATTTATCTGTCACTATGCAAAATCTAACTCAATACGGCATGAACCGCGATCAGCGCGTTCTCCTTACTAACCATTAAACCAGACGAGCTTATTTTATTATTGAACACAAGCTTGTATGGCAAAGCTGTGCCAACTTAATCAACTTGAGAAATTGCATGACTCCTTTTAATTACATGCTTGCCATTCATTTCTCAGAGAAGAAGGGAAACTGATCTTTCTTTCTGCCAAGTAATATTGAGAATTCTCGTGTATGAAATGTGGCTTTTGCCCTCGTAGTAACTGTCACTGTTGATGGGAAAAGTGGAATGAAAACAACCGAATCAGTCCGTTGTTGCAGAACAGTCTATCATTCTGTTGTAGTTTTACGTATCGATTGGACTACTAATTCATTCTTTTGAGTGAAACCAGTGTCTGAAAGTAACCGAATGAAAAGAGTCGATTGTAGTTTTATAATAAAAGGGAAAAAAAGCGAATCCGGCAATCAAGCCTTGGAGACCACGCGATAAACGACCGACTACCGTGTCATCCTGAGACGTTCATCATCGGATGCTGTATGGAAGGGCGTGGGCTAGCACGCCGTACTCCTGGCCGTTGCCGATGTTTCGACTTTAGACCCGTCGCCTCTCACTCAATTAGCTCCTCAATTGGCATCACGAGATTGAGTGCACTCCGGTCTGTTCCTCTCACCTAGGAAATATCCCCGACAGTTCCGGAAAGCGAACCCTTGTCCCCCTCATGAGAATCTGTCTCGTTGACCACTTGGATGCGCAGACTGACAGGTTTGCGTATCAATAGAAATATTATTCATTCATTTCTTTCGAGTGAAACCAGTGTGTGTGAGCAACCGAATGAAAACAGTCGACACAGTACGGCGCATTTTCTCACTGCTAAATCATTATTCTTGACTGAACTTTTTGTTAGCACCTGTCGTCATTATTACCGCTGTTCCGGAATTTGATTTTCATAATAAATAAAAAAAATTCGTCGATGTTTATCAATAAGCGTTTGCTTAATAGTGAACGTCCTTTCTGGAACGAAACGCCGAAACGCCGAGTGGTGTGGGAATTGAAGAAATCATATGACTGGATAAAAAGTGATGCTCAAGATAAACATGCGATACGCAGGGAGGACACATCAAACTATACCAACTAATTTAAAAAATGATGATAGACATTTCTCGCAAAAAAGTACTTCGGACAAGTCACAGTATTTGCTTAAAAAGCGAGTAATAAAGTTACCAAACATATAAAAAATGTAACCTATCTGCTTTCAGCTCATGTCACCTCAGCATCTACCGAAATAGAGATTATCGGTTATGGATGCAAGTCAGCGCTAAGTGAGAGAGCTGTAATATAGTCAAATTTTATAATTGCACCAGTTATTAAACATGGAAACACAAAAAAATCCATATTTAATGTAAAAAGTACGAGAAATCCGTGTTTGGGTGAATAAATACGTAAATTTGGAGAATACTTCATGTTTATTCGCCTCTTCTTGAAATGAGACAAGTTATTTGTCTCTAAAAAAGTTTCCGATTATAGCCAGGGTTCATGAACAACCGAAAAGACTGACAGAGTATGTAAATGATATCACCCTAACGAGGAGACAGAATCGAAAACTGAGTTTCCGGGCGTTCGATTTTTTACCGAATTGTTCGGTAGTTCGGCCTCGTGTTCGGTACCGAAGTATCATTGGTTCGGTAGTTATGGAATTCCGTTCGGATCTCAATTTAATTTAGAATAACTATCTCTTCCTATGAACTCATACGAAGAGATCCGTATACTAAATGAAACTACTGACTAATTACAAAGTCAAGCTTCTAAGTTGAAAAACTTGTTTTTCTGGAAAACCTTTTTAAACGGACTAGAAATGCATAACATACAAAAATATATCAGAAGGATAATGGTGACTCCTTGCAGCGACGCCTACGTGGAAAGAGTCTTCAGTCGCATGAATCATTTATGGCCTGACGCTAGAAATAAACTGTGTGTCGATATTGTAAAAGCGGAATCATGCGTTCGGTGTAGCCTGAAGTTTTTAACATGCAACGATTTTCAACAAAGAATTACAGGTGCCATAAATTAGTTGAATGCTCTTACTAGCAATAATAAATACAATTTTTAATGTTTACTATGTACTTTATTCTGTTCACCTTCATCCCTCTGCTCTGTTCGGCAGTTTTGTCGATCTAATGAGGCATCTCTAGTCAAAACATTCATATACCTTCCACAACTGTCACAGACATTTCTGTCAGTCGGTTGACTCACATTAAGTGTAAACGTTCAGGTAGTTGACTGACATGGTCGCAGTAGTTTCTTTCGACTGAAAAGACCGACTGAACGAAAAACAAACCAATCGTCTGGACTATCGGTTATTAGAAGCAGACAGTCGTCTCATTTCTAGCCGTCATTATTGCGGCAGTGACCCGCCGCTCCGTCCACTCTGAGCACAAGTTCTGCTACTCCCATTTGGATGGCGCCTGCTGCTTGCACGAATAATGTTATCTACTACCTAAAGGATGGGTAAATGTCCTTAAAATTGTGTCGACATACACTGCCGGAAAAAACTCGTAACACCAAGAAGGGGTTTCGCGACATAAACGATAGCTGGTAGGCGTGTTTCTACATCTGAAAGATGATGTCTATTGAAATTTCGCGCCAGTCGCGTAACAGCTGTGCTATTAGCGCCACTATGAGGATGCAAATCAAATTTCCTTTAAATACGCGGAGTAACGGTCGTCAAAATTAGTTACCTTTCAGATTGGACGTGGTGAGTTGATGTTAGTCGAGAATGCCTTTAAGGCGATAAAGTCGCCATTATCAACAAACATTTCATTGAATTTGTACAAAGTCGTGTAATAGGGCTACGTGAAGTTGGATGTTCCTTCTGCGATATTGCACAAATACTTGGTAGAAATGTAGACACAATGTACGTGACTGCCGGCAGCAGTAGTCAAGAGAATGCACGGTCGCTAGAAGACTAGACTCCGGATGGCCATGGGCGCTACCGAGGGGGAAGACCATCGTGTTCGACGTATGGCTCTGGTTCATCTGCAACAGCAGCAGTTGGCACCACATTCACGCAACGAACCATTACAAATCGGTTACTTCAATTACAGCTCCGAGCCAGATGCCCTGTATTGTGCATTCCACTGACCCCAAACCACCGCCATCTGCGACTTCTGTGGTATCAGGTAGAGCTCACTGGAGGGCAGGGTGGAGGTCTGTTGTGTTTTATGCTGAAGTGTGATCGGTTCCAGTGACAGCCGTATGTTAGTTAGATGGAGGCGAGTTGAGGACCTGCAACCGACCTTTTCTAGACACACTGGACCTACACCTGGGTCTGGTGTGCGATTTCGGATGACAGCAGAAGCGCTCTCATGGTTATCCCACGCACACTGATTGCAAAACTGTACGTCAGTGTGGTGAGTCGAACTGTTGAATTGCCATTCACGAACAGCATTCCAGGGGGTTTTTCCCAAGAGGATCACACTTGCCCACACACCGCTGTTGTAATCCAACAAGCTGTAGAGAGTGTCGTCATGTTGCCTTGGCCTGCCCGATTATCAGATCTGAGTCCAATCTAGCATACATGGAACATCATCGGACAACTCCAGCATCATCCACAACCAGCATTAACCGTCGCTGTTTTGACCGACCAAGTGCTACAGGCGTGGAAGTCGATCCCATAAACTGACATCTGGCACCTGTACAACACAATGCACGCATGAAACTTCCTGGCAGATTAAAACTGTGTGCCGGACCGAGACTCAAACTAGGGACCTTTACCTTTCGCGGGCAAGTGCTCTACCAACTGAGGCATCCAAGCACTACTCACGCCCCGTCCTCACAACTTTACTTCTGCAGTACCTCGTCTCCTACCTTCCAAACTTTACAGAAGCTCTCCTGCGAAACCATGCAGAACTAGCACTCCTGAAAGAAAGGATATTGCGGATATAAGGTAGGAGACGAGGTCCTGGCAGAAGTTGTGAGGACGGGGGGTGAGTCGTGCTTGGATAGCTCAGTTGGTAGAGTACTTGCCTGCGAAAGGCAAAGGTCCCGAGTTCGAGTCTCGGTCCGGCACACAGTTTTAATCTGCCAGGAAGTTTCATATCAGCGCACGCTCCGCTGCAGAGTGAAAATCTCTTTCTACAATGCATGCATGTTTGTAAGGTTGCATTCAACATTATGGCGGTTACGCTGACTATTAATGCAGCAGAACTTCACATCTGCAATGGCTTATCTCACGCTTACGTTTTCCTGATTTCTTGCAATGTTCATCACTCGAATATTTTACCTCGACAAATGTGTTCCCAAAATTTCATTACACTACATTAATTGCTTTTTGGTGATGCAACATTTTTTCAGTGGGTGTATGTCTTTAAAATTGTCTGGGCGGGATGGTAGTCAAGGTACCGCAGCAGTCGTGGTCTTCCGACGCTACATGGCTTGCATCCACACCGTCGGCAGGGTGTGAGTAAAGCCTCCACTCTGCTGACACAAGGCAGCCGCAGGGCGATCCACGCCAGACGACTCCGCTGAGCCCGCACTGCTTCCACCCACCCCTTCCCCTTCCCCTACTCCAGGCCATCCCATCAAAGCTGCCTTTGTGGAGCGGCTGCGTCTGCCCAGATATGTCCCGACACTCCAATAACACTCCACTCTACTTTGATTGACGATGCCACTTCACAGCTGCAGGCGTTTTCGTCGAGTAAAAAGAGAAAAGTGATTTATTCTTTTTATTCTTTTCATAATTTCGTTATTCTGTCACTGAAATAGATAATACCACGATTAAGGGATCTTTTACTCCTTTCAATTTCATCTGGGAGCTTACATTTGTAGGCAGATTTTCCTTCACTTTTCTCTGAAAATAAAGACATTGCCTCTTGTTTTCTCGTTGCCTGCTTCTTCTCCTGTCGCTGTGACGTTCGATGTCTGGTTTGGTACTCCCTTGTCACTACTCCTCTGTTCCAGATGCATGTTACTCCCCTAGTTTCTTCTCTTGTTGCAGTTATAACTAGTCACATTTATACGTGCACCGAGTGTATTGAGCTTCTTTACATGTCTGTGATTACATATATTTTTTATAAAAGAAAATATACTCAGTTATGGGCTGTACAACTTTCATTTTATTTGCCATTGATCAATTTCGAGTTCGTAGTCATTGTCAAGCAACATTCAGATAATCTCTATGCAACAACGGATGTGACATACAAATCATTTGACCAACCCACATGTAGCATGTAGAACCACTTACAGATATTAACGTGATCTATACCAAATAAGAACACAAAGTTTGCACTACACGTGGCAGAACCGTGTACAAAACAACTTAAGTTTTGTACTTCATCCTGTATGTGAACGTATTGAGAGAATAAGTTAATGTTCATGTACGGGATGATGTGGACGGATGTCAGATACGAGTACCCAAGTTATATTCTATGTGGTTCCTCCATGTAAAAACTTTTTGTTCCTGTTTGATACAGATTATGTTAAAGTTCGTGTTTCCATATGTGGGCTTGTGGAGTGATAGGTACTAGTATCGCCTTTGATTAAAATTCGACCAATTGCGTTTGTAAAGTAAGTAATTTAATTGGAATTTATTCGTATGCAGATTCTTAGTTCTTAGGTGAATACTCTTTCAAAACAATAGAGTTATCATTATCAAAGTCCACATCATCCCGAATACTTTTTTTATCCCTGTGTTTCTTCGGCTTTCAGTACGACCCATTAGTCTTCTTCTTCGAGGCATAGCATAAAACTTAATAAGAAAGTCAGAGCTATTCAAAATGAAGACACTGAAAATTAGGAACTTACTTCAAATTTAATGCTTACATACACTCGTGCTTTTTTTGTGCACATTTTATCTGCTTTTTCGAAAACAGGTAAATTCTCACAGGTTACTGTCTCTTATTCTTCTAAGTTTTCGGTTAATTAATTTCCTGTCATCAGATTAACGAACATGAAACTACCACGCCTGACTCATCAACCATTTTATTCAGATTAGGTCGTTAGCTACGGCTTTCTCTTCACCAGCTAGAAGACGGTTTGCTGGACATTACTACGTCGTGTGGCGAGTGCTTTCGAAACACCTATTTCACAAAACTCTAGAAACGACATTACTTTAAAAAGAAAGGTGAGGGGAGACTACACAGGAAATAAATTTCATTTTGATTAAACAACTAAAAGTTGTCTAATTGCAGTTGATTTTTTAGTCGAAGCCTACGTATTTAGCCGTTCGAAAATGTTGAATATGCTGTAGAAATAATTCTGTGCCACTGAATCATAAGGACTGTTTAAGTTTTTTCTCTTTTGTGTATCTGTGTCAGTTACATTCCTTAAAATTGCCTTTGCTAAAAAAGTAATTTCCGTTTACGTGCAGTGGAAAAGAACTTATTTGATGGAGGAGCAAAGGAAGAAAATAAACTCAGAGTTAATGCCCCCAGTCAATTCCTACCTGAGTGAAACCGGGGCTCAAGTTCCACCCGAGAAAAGTAGTTTTCCAAGTCGGGATAAAGTACGCCAAATGCTTTCGTTGCACAGTTGCTCCTTTCCATTTCTACCTCGAAGATACCGTAGAGCCGCTGGCTTTCTGCAGAAAACGGTACAAAGACTTTGCGGATACAACAACTGGAATCAAATGAAGTCTTATCTCAGTTATATGGAGTTTAGATATCAGTCATTTACTCTTTGTTTCCTCTGCCCTCTATTATTCTGAAGTCACTGAGATCAGACGCTATGGCGCAAGCAGAAGTTGTCGACGAGACGTGATAGAAGTCATCTTCAGGTTGAATAAAACTAAAGAACTGAAGATTTACGACTGAAAGGCAGCCTGTTTTCTTGCAGGACGGAGTCTTAACAACAACATAGGTCGTACAGTGTAAAGAAGTGCACACATACTGGTTGGATAGCAATTGAACAGCCGCGCGGGATTAGCCGAGCGGTCAAGGGCGCTGCAGTCATGGACTGTGCGGCTGGTCCCGGCGGAGGTTCGAGTCCTCCCTCGGGCATGGGTGCGTGTGTTTGTCCTTAGGATAGTTTAGGTTAAGTAGTGTGTAAGCTTAGGGACTGATGACCTTAGCAGTTAAGTCCCATAAGATTTCACACACATTTGATTTTTGAGCAATTGAACATGAAGTATACGAGGGGGTACCCAAAAGAGAACTTATTTATTCACATATTTAAGCTCAAACGTTCAGCCTTCTTCAAAGTGCTCTCCACTTTCACTAATACACTTGTCAACCTTTTATTTCATTTTTCAAAACATTGTATAAATTCATCTTCTATCATGCTTGACAGCGCCTCCATAGTTTTTTCCCCACTCAGCAGCATCAGCAAAATGATTTCTTTTTCTATCTCTTTTCATTCTAGGAAACAAAAAAAAAGTCGCACGAGGAAAGGTCGGATATGGAGGATGAGGAACACGGGTCATACCATTTTTGCTCACGAACTGCCGCACAGACAAGGCTATGTCAGCAGCGGCGTTGTCGTGACAGAAAAAGTAAAGTAGTCACCGACTGCACAAATCAGGCCACTTCCGCCGCACACAGTTGTGCAGTCTTTTCAAAACTTCCAAGCAGAAAGCTTGTTTAACTGACAAACCCTGCGGAACGAACTCTGAATGGACGGCTCGAATCACATCGAAAAAGCTAATCAGTATTATTTTAATGTTTGATTTCACCTGATGAGCTTTCTTGGGTCAAGGAGAACTTGTAGTCTTCCACTAGCTTGCTTATTGCTTTGATTTAATATCGTAAGCATAGCATCAAGTTTTGTCACCTGCGATGATTTTTGAAAAAAAGATTGGATCATTTCTGGACTCTTCTTTCAAAGCACAACATCCTTCGGCGCGGCCATGTTTCTGTTGAGCAGTCAGCAATCGTGGCACCAATTTGGCAGCCAGCTTTTTCATTCTCAAATCTTCTGTCACAGGTCATTGCACTGAACTCCAGGTCACTTCCGACAGCTCCACATTTTCTTCAATGAATGAAAATGGTATCTGTTCTTTCGGACGTGTGTGGACAGACCTTCAGCTACTTGGAGGCGTTGATAAATATCAAAGGGGACAGTTGAAACAGTGTGCCCCGCCCGGCAGTCGAACCCGAAATCTCCGGCTTACGTGGCAGACGCTCTATCCGACTGAGCCACCGAGGACACAGAGGATAGTGCGATTACAGAGTCTTATCTCTGGCACGCTCCCCGTGAGACCCCCATTCTCAACTTAAAAAAATGGTTCAAATGGCTCTAAGTACCATGGGACTTAACATTTGAGGTCATCAGTCCCCTAGACATAGATTTAAATCTAAATAACCTAAGGACATCACACATACCCATGCCCGAGGCAGGATACGAACCTGCGACCGTAGCAGCAGCGCGGTTCCGGACTGAAGCGCCTATAAGTGCTCGGCCACAGCGGTCGGCTCCCAACTTATAGTCCACACACTACATTTATTGTGCCCCTGCCCACTATACTCATTACTCGTGGCAGTCAATCTACCGATTCCCATGAGAGTTCTGGCAATATGAGTGCATCCACGCCGGTTAGCTTTATGTATATGAAGATGGTATCTGTTCTTTCGGACGCGTGCGGACAGTAAGTTGGGAATGTGGGTCTCACTGGGAGCGTGCCAGAGATAAGTCCCTGCAGACGCAGTACCCTCTGTGTCTAAGGTGGCTCAGACGGATTCCGACACGGTAGCTCAGCGTGTTCGGTCAGAGGGTTAGCTAACCTCTGTAATAAAAAACGTGAATGGATCAACGAAGAAACTAAACGGGTGTCAACAGACATTCGCCCCGAATAAATTCAACGAACAATACAGAACAAATTGAGACCAATTAAAAAAAAAAAAAGAGGGAGTTAGAGGGTCTGACATGTAAGCAGGAAATCCGGGTTCGAGTCCCGTTCGGGGTACACATTTTCAACTGCCCCCGGTGATATTTATCAACGCCCGTAAGCAGCTAAAGTTCTGGATCTCATTGTAATTTCATTTCTTCAATGGTCCATCGTCTATCTTGGTTGATGACTGCACGTATGTTGTCAACATTTTCGTGTGTTCGGGCCATGGAAGGACGAGGTTGTTCATCAGTTCACATTTCACCTTTTTGAAACAGGGAAACCACCCCAACATTTGAGTCTTCCCCGTAGGACTGTCCTTGTCGGCTGTTTTTAATATTTCAGGGTTTGCGTTCCACTTTTTCCAAGCAAAAAGCAAAATTTCACTGCCGTACGATAATCACGAAAATCAGCCATTGACAAAATGACAATGGTCATTATAAACTCTAGTCTAGTCCTGCCCTTTTTCAGCAACGGTACACGAATTACTGACTCTTGAATGTTCGCTCTATGCGCTCCTAGCGGCAAAACGCGGTACTACAGGAAAAAAATTAGTTCGGTTTCTTTTGCGTATCTCCTCGCAAACAATAACACTGTAAGACACAAATATTCATGTTCAAATGTATTATTCAACGGTTTTAGGGCCATGTTGGTTTATACACAAGTATTATTTGGTTCCTTTATTATTTCTCCAGCTCAATAGTGGAATGATTCGAGAATTTTATGTTCATAATTTTAGAAAAGAACGAATAAAAGAACAGGCAAGTAAAGACCATGAGCAGGCATGACGTTCTTACAAGGAAGTTTGGAGCAATATTTTATTACGTTATACTGGATGCACCTGAAATGCAGAACAATATTTCCTGAATAATTTATTGCTAGGGAGCCGTAGTCTCCTTTGGCTCGTTAGAGAGTGCAAGTGTAGTTATGATTTATTCTGTCTGTGGCCGTAGCGAAAAGGCCAGGAAACAGCAAAATGTACATCACAAAACACAGAGATATTTGTTTTGTAAACAAAAACCGCCTATTCTTGCTGCACTGTATTTTATTTCTCCCAGGCGTATTTCACATTTATCACTTTAAGGCATTATCTGTGGGATTGAGAATGATATAGTTTTGTTTTGATATGTGTTCTTATAGATTATAAAACAGTTCACGTCTTTTTTATGTAACAAAGGGAGTAGTTACAGTTCTTCGCGTTTGTGATTGGCATCTGCGTTTCCTCACAGCTGGTCACATGTTGGAGGTCGGTGTATTTAGGAAGCATCAGCATATTTTTATGTTCCGAACTTCTTTCTTCTCATTTTTCATCATTTTGCCCTAATAAAGCGATGAAAAGTGGAAAGAGAAAAGTAGCGAATAGAAAAACTTGATGTTTCGTAAATAGAGCTGTAGTGCGACCTTCAGCATGTGACCAGATGAGAGGAAACGTAGATGCCAACCAGAAACGCGAAGAACTGTAAGTGCTCACTTATTTACAAAAAAATGAGGCGTGAACTGTTTTATAATCTACAACTAATACATATCAAAACAAAGCTGTATCATTGTAGATCCCACTGATGATGCCTTAAAGTGAGAAGGGTGAAACGCGTCTAGGAGAAATAAAATACAGTGCAGCAAAAACAGCCGTTTTTATTTATAAAACAAATATTTCTGTCTTTTTCAGAGCAGGTTGGCTCCGCAAACAAAGTCGTCAAAACGCAGAGAAATGCAACAACTCTCAACGGATGCAGAAGGACTGTGACGTGGATACGTCAGTGGAGGAGCAGCTCAACATATCATCGTCATCCCGATGTTGCATTGGATTCAATGAACCCATACATGACGTGCAAATCGGCCGAATCTTGACTATTAAAACTAGACATACCCCTGTTTATCACTTTTAACGTTCAACTGACACTGCCGGAAAAAAGCAAACCCAAGACAGGACCGGGCAATACCGTTAGTTAAAGGAACAAGTTTTTTTCGAAACAAGACACATAGCGCGTACTGCCGACATTTGCGCTAATGTGCCGATATTTTCAGTGCAATACAGATATAAAGCTACTTGGAGATAAAAAACAAACAAAATGCAATTACTGTGTAATGAGTCCCCGGAGAAGGCAGGTCTCTTGTATCAAAATGTTGTTGTTGTTGTTGTTGTAGTCTTCAGTCCTGAGACTGGTTTGATGCAGCTCTCCATGCTACTCTACCCTGTGCAAGCCTCTTCATCTCCCAGTACCTACTGCAACCTACATCCTTCTGAATCTGCTTAGTGTACTCATCTCTTGGTCTCCCTCTACCATTTTTACCCTCCACGCTGCCCTCCAATGCTAAATTTGTAATCCCTTGATGCCTGAGAATATGTCCTACTAACAGGTATCTTCTTTTTGTCACGTTGTGCCACAAACTCCTCTTCTCCCCAATTCTATTCAATACTTCATCATTAGTTATGTGATCTACCCTTCTAATCTTCAGCATTCTTCTGTAGCACCACATTTCGAAAGCTTCTATTCTCTTCTTGTCCAAACTTTTTATCGTCCATGTTTCACTTCCATACATGGCTACACTCCATACAAATACTTTCAGAAATGACTTCCGGACACTCAAATCTATACTCGATGTTAACAAATTTCTCTTCTTCAGAAACGCTTTCCTTGCCATTGCCAGTCGACATTTAAATCTTCTCTACTTCGACCATCATCAGTTATCTTGCTCCCCAAATAGCAAAACTCCTTTACTACCTTGTGTGTCTCATTTCCTAATCTAATTCCCTCAGCATCACCCGACTTAATTCGACTACATTCCATGGTCCTCGTTTTGCTTTTGTTGATGTTCATCTTATATCCTCCTTTCAAGACACTGTCCATTCCGTTCAACTGCTCTTCCAGGTCCTTTGCTGTCTCTGACAGAATTACAATGTCATCGGCGAACCTCAAAGTTTTTATTTCTTCTCCATGGATTTTAATACCTACTCCGAATTTTTCTTTTGTTTCCTTTACTACTTGCTCAATATACAGATTGAATAACATCGGGGAGAGGTTACAACCCTGTCTCACTCCCTTCCCAACCACTGCTTCCCTTTCGTGCCCCTCGACTCTTATAACTGCCATCTGGTTTCTGTACAAATTGTAAATAGCCTTTCGCTCCCTGTATTTTACCCTTGCCACCTTTAGAATTTGAAAGAGAGTATTCCAGTCAACATTGTCAAAAGCTTTCTCTAAGTCTACAAACGCTAGAAACGTAGGTTTGGCTTTCCTTAATCTTTCTTCTAAGATAAGTCGTAAGGTCAGTATTTCCTCACGTGTCCCAATATTTCTACGGAATCCAAACTGATCTTACCCGAGGTCGGCTTCTACCAGTTTTTCCATATCAAAATACCCACAAAAAACGTTTGAAATCTTGTTGTTGGCGCTTGGGTTGACCTTTTTATATTATTCTGTTGCAGGGCCATAAAACAACAGTATAGTACAAGAAGACTTAATCAATGGTCGCTGAAGGTGCTCTTCATTTTCTTTTGTAGTCAATATGGTCCTGTATTCAGTATGGTCCCGTCTGCAGTTGATTTTTCATACACAGTAAAAATTAAAAAATAAAAACGGTTTGTTGTTACTGAATTGGATTTCTATTTTTAGCTCCTTAGGGTACGATAGTACAAGAGCCCAGTAAGACGAAGCACTGGAGGCTGCACTGTTTTAAAATAAATCTCGTGTGAGAGATCTTCCTATTATAAAGAATCAGCCATTATTTCACGTACGCATTACTGTCCGGAGGAGTTGAATATACGGCTGTATTCCGAAACAAACATTGGTTTCTTGGAACCTTTGAAAGCAAAACATCTTTCGACAAACATAGTTCAGTATTCTCACAGTTAAATCATTTGCCAACTTACTGCCAATATGATTGTTGTTTTCCGTATAAGACGGTGTTTAATTTCCTAAGGAAATTTAAAAATGCTTCTTTTAACGAGTGATGAGGTCGCAAATATTTTGTGTATCCAGGGTCAAATAACATCTAAATACAAGTTAGATTAAGGGACTGCAGGAACGTTTCGGTTGAGGTTTTCTCTAGGAGCGGAGTATGAATCAATAAACGCTCTGTATGCCTGGATATACTACGATTATAAGACAAAACGCTCTGTATGCCTGGAGATACTGCGATTATAAGACAAACTGGTGGGTTCGCACTGAACATGTTCCCTGCTGATCTTTATTATAAAAAGGACCTGAATGTGACAGTGAGAAAGTTTTTCGGAATTTCCTAGCATACCAGAATATCTTAGGTCGCATTCACAACATGGAGGTCCACGCAGAACGTCGTTGCCGAACATCAGTTATTTATTCTACATGATGACGATGATAGCGGTGACATAGGTGCAGACTCACTGAACGGCCCTGTTACCAATGCCTCTGAGAAAATTTTGGCAGACCAGATTTTCCAGACTTGCCGAAAATTCTAAAGTGCCGAAATTTTTTTGTTTTAATTCTACGTGTGCGTACGTGTGTGTGTGTGTGTGTGTGTGTGTGTGTGTGTGTGTGTGTGTGTGTGTGTGTCAAGCAAAATACATTGAAACGTAAAAAGTAACAAAAGGCGCCTGAAACACTGCGTTAAAAAAATATACTTGCGTGACGTTTTTAGCAAACATTGTATGAGCCACGCTTTCAGAAAACATTAAAATTTTACTGCCTTCAAGAAGAGCTCGGAAATTAACATTTTTAAACTCTCTCGCGCATTTATACCTACATCTACGTCCATATTCCGCATACCACAGTTCGAAGTGTGGTAGGAGATGCAAAGTGCACCAAAACTGTTTTCTTCTTGCTATTCCATGCGTGAATGGTTTGTAATAAGAAAGACTTCCAACGCGCCTATGAGTAAGCCAAAATTTATCTCAATCTCCCTCGCGGTTTTACGCGAAGCGTAGAATAAGAGAACGTTACATTTTATTAATAAGTAATACAGACGAAATCACTTTTCTATTGAGATTTTCTTATCGGTTTCGGCCGAAATAGACTATCTTCAGATCTGAAACTATGCAGTGCTAAAATCTGCTGGTGCACATCGTTAGGTAATGAACCATAACAACACAGAAAGTACAAAACGTAAGTGACAACTATGACCACTGACTTATAGGTTAGAAATAATACAGAGTCAAGAAGGTATGCTAGCAGTGAGGAACGCTATAAAGCATATAAAAAGTTATAGTTGTACAAAAAGTTATAGCTGCATAAAAAACGTTCAATCGCCAGTCAAGTATGATCACAAATTTTAGGTTAAAGGTGTTAGCAGAAGATGGTATAGAATTTTATTTGTTAAAAGTCGCCTGTGGTGGCTCTTGTAGATGAGGCAAAGACAGTTTGCTGTACTTTCCAACATCCTGGACACGACGCTGGCAGCAGGAAGCGAGTTTGCGGGCTGCACCCTAGCTTCGGTGCCGGAGGTTGGTGCATCCTGACGCCGGAAGGGCGCGAGGGGATGCAGCGGATGTTTACAAGTTGCCATCATATGCGGCAAGTGTCATGTCATGTCACTGTGTCCTCTGTCGCTAATGATGTCACCATTTTGCTTTCAACCTCTGCTTTTTATAAATAATGAGAGACATTAATTACGAAATTCCCTAATGTCAGGCACATAAAAATCAGTGTAATGAATGTTTACCAGTATTTAGGACAGAAAAGGTGGGCATTAGGGTGTCCTGAAAATTCGAAGCAGTTTTTAGTTGAACGCATACCCTCTTAATTTATTTGTACGGTGCCAAAACAACTATATATAAAATTTCAGAACCTTTTAGGATGTTGGCAACCCGTGCCGACTTGCATTGAAACGTGTCGGGTTGGCTGTACTTGGTAAGAAAGGCGAAGCCGCGCTCCGTCGTGTAGGTGTGTCTCTAACATTGTTAGTCTCAATTGTTGTCAGTAAGTGAAAATGTCATTGTAATTACGTAGTAGATCTAAAACGCGTATATTTTAATAGGTGCGGTAAAACATCAGATAAAAGGTTCAAAACTGCCATCTAATGGACAAGTTCTAGAAGTTTTATTTTATAATATCCGGGAAGTGAATGTAACTGTCAGTGAAAGTGCAAATTTCACTATTCGAGAATGTATGATCTTTTGGGGAAAGACGCGTATACCTACCAAATCTGTATCTAATCGCGTGAAGAAATTAGTGAACCTATATAAAGTTTGGAGGGAGTTGAAAACAATGCACAAAAAACCCAAATGGTATTTGAGCAGCGCCGACATGATTTGTTCGACATTGCACACGCCGATGCACTTCAGTTAATGAAAATAAATGAAGATACAATCGTTTTACAGCAACAGAGAGAGCCAGGTCGGCCTGGTCACTTAGCTGGAGTGGACAAGATACTGGCTAATAACGAGGAAAGGTCGCGCATCAAAACTATTGAGGAAGAAAACAGACGTACTAAATATTTTTCCACATCAGTTCCTTCGACAGCATCTTATGAAGCATTACAAAATGACTCATCTTCAGGCTGTAATGAAAATGAGATGTGTTTGCAAGAAAATTTCCCAACTGTGACTGAGAACATAAAATCTGGAACTAGTAAAACAACTATCCGGAAAAATTTCATTACTCCAAAATTAGTAGCAGCGCTAGATAGGTGTCAGTTGAGTCAGAGATTCAGTTTATATTCTTGAAGCTACCATTGAGGCACTTGGATATAATACTGATGAATTTTCTATAAGTAAGGCCTCGATTCAAAGAATTTGTACAGAGAAACGGAAAGAGCGTGCGGAAGCTACAAACGTTAATTTTCAAAACAAGGTACCAGATGTTGTGACTGTTCATTGGGATGGCGAACTGTTGCCTGCTACACATGATCGGGAATCAAAAGAAGAACGTCTTCCGATAGTTATTTCATATAGAAATAAGGAGCAACTTATTGCTGTGCCAAGGTTTGTAAACTCTTCGGGATGTGAACAGGCGAAAGCTGTTTGGAACGCGATTGTGGACTGGAATCTCGAAGACAAAGTGCAGTTTCTTTGTTGTGACACTACGGCTTCAAATACAGGTCATACCAATGGTGCCTGTGTGCTAGTTGAGCAAAAATTTAACAGAAGTGCCATTCTTTTTCCTTGCTGGCACTTCGTGCATGAACTAGTGTTAAGAAACGTGTTCCAGGGAAAAATCAGTTCAGTAATAACAAGTCCTGATATACCACTCTTCAAAAACTGGAAAGTGTAGATAAAAAGGTCGAAATGCACCTGACTGTTTCAGAAATTGACAATCTGCTTGAGTTTTACCGCACTCAAAGCGACAAGAAAAATAATCAGAGATGATTACCGAGAAGTTGGTAAAGCTTTCTGTTACATTTTTAGGTGGAGATACAGACAGAAGCTTTCGCAGAACATCTTAATACACTCTATTTCTCTTCCATCTCTACTGAAAATGCTAATTTCGTATATGATTGACAAGGGCCACAAAATGAACCTCTTGGACGAGCTTGAAAGAAATAAATACCAGCGGAAAAATCCTCCTATAGGAGCACAGAAAAAGCGAATACTTCCCTGTTTATTTAAAAGACTAAATGAAAAGTGGGGTATCAGCTGCCTCACTCTACCTTCCTCAGCACCTTTAAAAATTTCCCCAAAAATTATGGTATGCGAACATATTAGCGCTTCTTTTAATATGCAGATCATCTTAAACTCGCACAAGCTCCCTTAACTGTAACTCGCTCACATCCACTAGCCCAACATTATAAGCCGGTCATCTCCATCTATTCCCAGTTGCCCTTTCTCAGACACTCATTCAGCCCAACTCGTTGTCATTATCTCTTTGTGTGTCTCTCTCTGTCTCCTGCGTTACAGTCACATCCTCCATCATTCTGTCCTACTACTACAGCTCTTACATCTCACTGTCACCGTCTTCCTCCTGCTCTCTGCTGATATCTCAGTCTTTCCTTTCTACAACTGCTGTCTCTTCTCACTACCCCTACCTCTCTCTTCTTCGTTGTCATTGTCATACACCCTGTCTCTCATTATCACTGGATCTCACCCATTTCCACTGTCTCTTTCTCTTTGTCTTTCTCTTTATTCCTCTCCCCTGGCACTGTCTCCATCAGTCTTTTCCTAGCACTGTTCTATCACTGTCAACTACGTTCCACTGCCACAGTGTCCCTCTGTTTCTCTCAGACTGCCATTGTCTCTTCGTTCTATCTATAACGCAACCACCGTTTGCTATCTTCCAGCATTTATTACTTTTCCGTCTCCTTGCCACTGCCGCTGGCTTCTACTCCGTCAACATAAAAAAGTGCGAATGTGTTCGCATACGAAAATTTTTGGGAAAATTTTTTAAGGTGCTGAGAAAGGTAGAATGAGGTAGCTGGTACCCCACTTTTCGCTAAGAGTCTCTTAAATAAACAGGAACATATTCGCATATTTTGTGCCCCGGTAGGAAAATTTTTCCGCTGGTTCCCCTCTTTTTCCCTGCACCAGCAGGGCATGCAACACATATGAAAAGAAGTGTGTTGAACAGTAAAATTTAGATAGTTTGCTTACGTGAAACTGAAATAACGCAAAACTGATTTTACACCTCTGACCGGATTTTACGAACAAAAAAGTTTTTGCATGTGTTTAAGTACTACAACATGGGGTTCTTAGATGATAACGAACACACTTTGCCACATATTTTTCTTTGATTCGTCACTTTATAAACTACGTTTCGCCTCACATCGGATTTTTCGTGTACGAGTAGCGTAATTCGGAATCTCTGAATCTCGTAAACGGGTAAAGATATGAGGAAAATTTTGAATGTCGTTCGAGATCGGGATCTTAAGAATACGTCTTAGAAGTTACATTCTCTGAGCATAGCCGCCTGGGAATCCGCGGCTAGGTTTTGATCCCAAAAAAAGTTCTTTTTGGATTTCACATGTAGAAGTAGCGTAACTCTGAAACCATGTATCTTGGAAACAGATAAATATATCAGCAAAATTTTCAGGATTGTTTGAGATCAGGATCTTAGTAACATACCACAAAAATTTCAGCCATTCGCAGTGCATGGGCGTCTTTAAATCCTTGACTGCGTTTTGGTCCGCTGGTGACGGTGAAAATGCAGTAAAAAGAAACCTTTTTGGGGTTTTCCGAAGATTCGCCCCTGAACTAACGGTAGTTCTCTAAGTCCTTTTAAGTCTACCGTATACCACATCAAATGCAACCAACCGATTTGTTCCATTTGCCTTAGCAAGAGGTAGTGTGTAGTGATCATACTTTGAGCCTGTAAGGTAGGACTGTGACTCAGACGACCCTTCTGTCTGGTATACAAATGTTTCCTAGCCGAAGAGATATTCAACTTTGCCCGTATACAGTGTGAAGCTAATTCGAATACTTTCCATATGACATGAAAAGTGGCTTGTGTCAAAATTTTTACGTTGTCATTTGCAATCATCCTTCAACTGCTTCAGTTCAGTGTATACTAGCGTCTCTTATTGTACTAATGTACTTTACTCTTACTCTACAAATGTTGTGTCAATTTATAGTATTGGTCTACAATATATCAGCTATTTAACTTTCACTCTCTAATTTGCTAAGGCGTTCAAATTAAGGGAATGCTACGACGCTTTAATAGCTTGTAAGTACTTGTAAGATTTTAGTTAACACTTACGTGAGACACCGCAAGCTTTCCGCATATAGAGATAACTCGTAAACATGGCCTGCCCCTCCTCGCACGCTGCTCTCGCCTGCACGGAAGCCCACGTGAAGCCCACTTCTAACTTCGTCTCCAGAATATTAGGAAGTACAACGAACTGCTGTTGCACTATTGGTCCATGGTACCACTACCAGCTTTTAAATAAAATTCTATACCAGCGTTTTCCTAACCCCCTTCTACCTAAAAATTCATATGGACAGTTAAATGACGGTTGAATTTCTTTTGTTCAATGTACAGAATGTTTATAATTAAACCTTCACTACTTGAGCCAGTGCACAGGGAATACTATTTACCCTATGTGAACCCTAATTTATAGGAATTATATTCGGATTGTGTTCTGCAGGATCTGCGTTGTTGAGGGGAGGTTTATATATTTTGGTTAAAAATCGATTTTTTTTTAAATTGCATTTTTGGATCCATAAAAATGGTTGGAATCCACCCCTTTAAGGTTTTTCCGACTACGGAACGGAAATGTTTGCTATTCGCGCTTGAACAAAAAAATGCACCTGCCTGAAATCGGCTTTTTTCACGCACAGTTTTTTTTCCTTGCGGAGGACGAGTTATTGTACCGGTGCTTGAGAGGAAACACATAAAACTCAACTGAAAGTTTGAAAGCGTGTGTTTGGAAGTTAGCCCCCAAGCATTTGCATTCTGGTGCAAAGACTGTGGAGATTGCGACTTTCCTGGCAGTGAACAGCTTCAACGAAGGGTATTCAGCAATTCTGAAGACCATGACAACGATGGACGTCAACCTGGAGCTCTGTTGGACGCAGTTCGCCAAGCATTCGGAAGACCACCGGATTCAAGCGGCCAAAAATCGTTTCTCACCGGCCGTACGAGCGGCTCTGGAGCAGCGCACGATGGCCCAGATCGAACAGAACGCCCTCTATGGAGAAGAGGAAGGACTATTTTATGGACCCGGAATAGCAGATCGAACGTAAATTGCATAATGTTGCATTTATACGTAGTCAAAACTTAAAAAGCGTTTTTCTCGACTTTTTTTATCGCGCGGTGTGGTAACTTCAAATCTACTGAACCGATTGGCATGATTCTTTGTTTCCGACGAAGCTAACTAAATTGTCTAGGAGTTGCACCACTTTTATTCCGTTCCATCAACTATAAATGTTTTTACTTGACCGACGAATTCGAAAAATCGATGAAAAAAACCCTATTTTTTCAAATGGCCGCCATTTTGTTTCCTATAGTCCAAATAACTTAAGCGAGGTACAACTCCTAAAGTATCGTATATACTTCGCTAACGTCAACTCAATTTTGATTTCAGACGACCCGGCTGACCTGTGACATACCGCGCGTGATGGTCTACATCGAAATTTTGTTTCGTTCCGACGGAACTTCCGCCTTTGCTCTTCGACATCTCCGATCGAAAAAATTCTAGTTGGTAGAGGAAATGTCAATAAACATTTTGACCAAATTTGACATTGATATCTATAACACATCCCGAGAAAAAAATTCTCAGAGAACATGCTTTTTTCGGGCCAAAGATATTAAACCTCCCCCTAACTGTACTACTGTCGTGACACTCCGATAGGCGCCGCTACTGGTTCTGCGATGTAGAGTTGAAACAAAAGCATCGGCATGCATCAGAGTTGCAAACAGTCAAAGTGAATCTAGACGTGATGGACAAGACTTTTCTGGTAAACCTGTTTTATCTCAACATCAGCAATAGTGCTGCTGTTCTTCGTTAGTACCGACGCATTTAAGATTGCGGAGAGACCCTCTTTCAGCACCGTGATTGAAGAACATGATTCGGAGGTCGAATTAAATGGCGATTTGGGAATTGTTCCTGGGAGAGGCCGACGACCAATTGCGCCGCAAACTGTTGAAGAAGTTATTGATGCCATGGCTGAGAATGGTGGACACAATGTGCGATTTTCAAGTAGTGCACGAGCTGTCTCATCAAGCTGAACATTCCATGGTCCACCGTTCGAAAAGTGCTGCGAAAATCTGTGAAATTGTATCTGTACGATCTTCACAAGTCACCAAATTTTGCCACGTGACGCAGACATTCGAGTAGACTTTGCTCTTATGTTTCTAGCAGTGGCTGAAGCTGGCGGCATGTTGCCTTGGAACGTTTTGTGGACTGACGAAGCGCACTGCCTTCTCGCATTCATACGCTCAATCAAGTGCTGGAAGGTTTCTTGGGGAACGGCAGCCCATTCTTCACAGAGTGCTGCACTGAGGATAGGTATCGATGTCGGTCGGTGGGACCTGGCACGAAGGTGTTCTATAGGTAGTGAACGCTCACAATCGTCGCATCTGGTGATCATCCGCCAACGACGTACAAGAAGTTCCTCTGCATAGTGAACGGGCCAATGTGTGATGTGGCCTCAGAACACAGTTCACATATTGGTCCATTTTTCTTTGAGGAACTCGGACCCCATGGACCAAGGACATGAACTGTGAACGGCACACGTTACTGTGATCTGGTTCGTCAATGTGTCATCCCTGCTCTAAGGGAGAGAGGTGCTTTGGACTCAACCGTTTTGATGCACGCTGAAGCTCCACCTCACATTGCTCGTGAAGTCGCTGAGCTACTCCGCAGTAGCCGGCGGCGGTGGCCGAGCGTTTCTAGCCGCTACAGTCTGGAACGGCGCGACCGATACGGTCGCAGGTTCGAATCCTGCCTCGGGCATGGATGTGTGTGATATCCTTAGGTTAGTTCTAAGTTCTAAGTTCTAGGGGACTGATGATCTCAGAAGTTAAGTCCCATAGTGCTCAGAGCCATTTTTTTACTTCGCAATACACCTGTAGGGAACTGAATCATTTGCCGATCGTTCCAAACTGCCTGCCCACCAAGAGCACCAGATGTGAACCCGTGCGATTTCTGGCTGTGGGCTTACCTGCAGGACAGGGTTTATCAACGGCACGCTAACACACGTTGGAGGTTGAAGATGAACATACTGATAGAGGCAGCTGACATCCCATCCGACATGTTTTTGGTGCAGCAGTAGAGCAATCTCTAGTGCGGTTCTAGGCTGTCATGGATACACCTGGTTGATACACTTAGCAACGTTTGTAACTTCGCATGTAAACATGGAACGCAGTTAACAAATGTTACCCCCTTATACGGAAATTAAAATGTGTTTCTTTCAATGGTTTGTTCGTTATTTCTCTTCCACATGCCCTTACAAATCTTTCCAGAAAGTTTCATTGTCCTACGATCACTCGTTTTACGCCAGGAGTCCTCTCAAATAACGATAGTTTATAACCACTTCCCTCTACTATGCCTTAGTCTTACCTGTCACATGCTTCTATTAACGTTCCTCACTGCTAGCATACCTATTTGACTCTGTACATAAGTGAGATAAATTCTCTATAATTGTAATTTATCAGTATATGGTTACAATTTTCGCCTGCACAATATAGATTTTCCAATACGTCGTGTTATTATTATTCGTTAAAGAAGATACGTTACTTTTCCGACTCTTAACCATTTCACAACACGTAATTTTATACAAACATTTTAATATGTTTCAGCTTAATGTTGATAGAACTTCTTAACTGTCCGATCCCAATTCGACACCTGCTTTTCCATGCTATAAGCCGGAAATGAGTAAGTTTTCTGTAACACGCTTTTTGTGCTTTACATACAGTATGTGATTAAAAGTATCCGGCAACCTGGCTGAAAATGACTTACAAGTTCGTTGCGCCCTCCATAGGTAATGCTGGAATTCAACATGGTATTGGACCACCCTTAGCCTTGATGACAGCTCCCATTCTCGCAGGCATACGCACTATCAGGTGCTGGAAGGTTTCTTGGGGAATGGCAGCCCATTCTTCAGCGAGTGCTGCACTGAGGACAGGTATCGATGTCGGTCGGTGAGGCTTGGCACGAAGTCGGCGTTCCAAAACATTCCAAGGTGTTCTATAGGATTCAGGTCAGGACTCTGTTCAGGCCGGGCCATTACAGGGATGTTATTGTCGTATAACCACTCCGCCACAGGCGGTGCATGATGAAAGACGCTCGATGGTGTTGAAAGATGCAACCGCCATCCCCGAATTGCTCTTCAATAGTGGGAAGCAAGAAGGAGCTTAAAACATCAATGTAGGCCTGTACTGTGACAGTGCCACGCAAAACAACAAGGGATGCAAGCCCCATCCATAAAAAAAACACGACCACACCATAACACCACCGACTCTGAATTTTACTGTTGGCGCTACACACGCTGACAGATGACGTTCACCGAGCATTCGCCGTACCCGTACCTGCCATCGGATCGCCACATTGTGAACCGTGATTAGTCACTCTGCACAACGTTTTTCCACTGTTCAATCGTCCAATGTTTACGCTCCTTACACCAAGCGAGGCGTCGTTTGGCATTTACCGTCGCGGTGTGTGGCTTATGAGCAGCCACTCGACCATGAAATCCGAGTTGCCTCACCTCCCGCCTAACTGTCATAGTACTTGCATTGGATCCTGACGCAGCTTTGAATTCCTGTGTGATGGTCCGGATAGATGTCTGCCTATTACACATTACGACCGTCTTCAACGGTCGCCAGTCTCTGTCAGTCAACAGCCGAAGTCGTCCTATACGCTTTTGTGCAGTACGTGTGCCTTCACGTTTCCGCTTCATTATAACGTCGGAAACAGTGGGCCTAGGGATGTTTATGAGTGTAGAAATCTCGTGTACAGCCGTATGACACAAGTGATAACCAATCACCTGACCACGTTCGAAGTCCGTGAATTCCGGGGGGTGACCCAATCTGCTCTCTCACGATGTATGATGACTACTGAGGTCGCTGATATGGCGTACGTGACAGTAGGTGGCAGAACAATGCACCTAATATGAAAAACGTATGGTTTTGGGTGTGTCCGAATGCTCTTGATCACATAATGTACGTCTACGGCCGTGTTATGATGATTTGTATTTTCCTGATATTTGTAGACCCCGAAAATTGCAGATTAATTTGTCCAAACCGATTTATTGTAATAAAATATTCCAACTGTGCTGCTAACAACTGGTTTTACTTAAAAGAAAATAGAAAAATTACAGCTATGAACAAAGTTATAGACTGTTTTGTTTGGTCTCCCGCGGAAAAAAAAAAAAAAAAAAAAAAAAAATAAGGTGCAAGTGGGTCTGAAATCTTATGGGACTTAACTGCTAAGGTCATCAGTCCCTAAGCTTACACACTACTTAACCTAAATTATCCTAAGGACAAACACACACATCCATGCCCGAGGGTGGACTCGAACCTCCGCCGGGACCAGCCGCACAGTCCATGACTGCAGCTCCCCAGACCGCTCGGCTAATCCCGCGCGGCCCCGCTGCACAGTGCTGCCGTTATGTAGAACGGTACCCGTTTATTTACTCAGTTTGGAATGTGGGAGAGACTTTATGATTTTGAGAGTAAAGGAAAAAAGATTAGGTTAAAAATCCCGTCGACATCGAGTCCATTAGAAATAGATCACAACCTCCGGCTTCTTCAGAGATGAGGAAGGAAAGCGGCTGTGTCCTTTCAAACTAAGCATCCCGGAATTTGCTTGGAGCGATTTAGGGAAATCACGGAACACCTAAATCTGGACGGCCGGAAGTGAATTTGAACTGTCGTTGTCTCGAATGCGAGTCCAATGTGCCAACCACTCCGCCACCTCGCTCTGTTGACAGTCGCCGTTGACCACGGGTGGGAACTTAGCTGTTACTGACAAGGGAAACTCCCCATCGTATCCCCCTAATATTTAGTGGTAAGATGGCCCAATGGATAGCGCATCAAAAAATGAACATGGATCATAAAAACAGGGAGAAGGTGTACAACTGTGAAGAAAAAAAGCAAAATGGAAACAGTGAACGGCCCAAGATGAACAACTGAAATGACGGAAAGGTACCTAGCCGAGGGGCGAGGTTAAGTGGTTGCGGTGCTGGAGTGTAAACTACACGAGCCCTGTTCAAAACTCACTCATACGATTTGTTTTTGTTTATTTTTTTCACAATATTATCTACTGTTCGTCGGTCATTGAAATGTCTCTTCTCTTTCTATAGTCTTGGCTGTCGTCATACATAGACAGTACATAGTTGTATGGTAAGAATACGTTACCGTCGCAAGTAAACGTGGGAGTAGGCGTCTCACAGAAATGAAAACCACAAATGAACAGGTGTGAACTATATTACAACAAACGGACTGAAGAGTCAACACTTCCAAACGAAAAGCCACGTTAAAAATATGTGTTTTGACAGAGCACAGTGAAACTGCGTGATTCTGAAACTGTTGCTTTCGTCTGTTGCAGCTTATGTGATAAACTATTATATTTTCATCATTTCCTTGGGTGTGATCACACTCACATTCATACGAGAACCTAAATCGGGTAAGGTGGAATATCTCACTCACTTACCAGGCGTGCAAATTATGTGCATTGATAACAGATTGCAATCAGATGACACCCGACACAGACACAAATTTAAATACAACGAGCAGTGAAAAAAAATATGGCCCGAGGGAGGTTCAAACACGACTCGCCCGTCTGACAATGCAGCACCGTCACCACTTCACCACGACGACGTCGATGTTTCAGTCTACTCTGTATTGCACTTCTCGTACTTGGACCATTCACTGTTTCTATTTTGCTTTTATCTACAGTTCAGTACACCTTCTTCCTGTTTTCATGCCTGATCTGCGTTCAGTTTTTGAGGGGCTGTCCATTGGGACCTCTTACCGCTAAATCTGAGGCGATGCTGTGGGGAGTTTGCCTTGTGAGTGGTGAATATTTGGCAAGATTCGAAGTAGCATTCAGTTACTGCCTGAAAACGTTTCGTTACTCACATTCCCCGCTCGGAATTCTTGCTCAACTTGTAGTTTTCGAATTCAAAAACGGCTCTGAGCACTATGGGACTTAACATCTGAGGTCATCAGTCCCCTAGAACTTAGAACTACTTAAACCTAACCAACCTAAGGACATCACACACACCCATGCCCGAGGCAGGACTCGATCCTGCGACCGTAGCGGTCGCGCGGTTCCAGGCTGAAGCGCCTAGAACCGCACGGCCACACCGGCCGGCAGTTTTTGAATTCCTTCACTTTCTTATTCACAGCGGGCCCATTTCACAGTGACGAGAGGTACTGCATACATTTCGTCACTCGCAACCTGTTATTTCTCAAATGAGCTTCGCTTCCAGCTCGCGCATAGTCAATAATATTAGTAATCCTCGAATGCCTTGCTTCTGCCTACATTTCGTTAGTCTTATGAATTCAAATGCGGCGCTCGAGTCACACGAAGATGCTGAGTGACCTGCGCAAGAATTATACGTCTCCGACAAAAATAAGTTGAAACTACCTTTGCTTCCAATGAAGTGTTTTCTCGATCCTAAAATTAAATTTTGGTCAAAGCTAAGTGGAAGGATAGTTCTATTTCAGAAGGACACGTTATACTATCCATATGATTTCGCATCGACGATGAAGATGTGGTACATTTTTTTCACTGTATAGTGCAATCGCCATATAGCGCAAGAGAAACAAATGGTACTACCTTTCTTTCCAGAGAAAAGCCTAAAAATAAAGCATACTATTAGTTTCCTGGCAATCATCATCAGAGGAAGGTCCACAACATATTTCGAAAAACATTTATAGGTAATGACGTTTAGTACTTAAAATAACGTGTAACTAATGATTTGTAACGGATGTTAGACTGTAAAATATATATAAAAGTGGCAAAAAAACACAATCGTTACTTTTAATGCCGAATAAAAGCGGCAAAAAATGAAGTAGTTACTTTTCACAGCTCTAACGACGAGACAAGAGTGCAGAAATCCTGAGGAAAAGGATAGTCGAACTTCATCAGAGGAAACAAGCCTTCGGAGCTGGTGACGTCACAGTGAGGAATTCTGCGTTCCACTACACTGTGGAGGGTGAAATAAAGAAGACAGCATGTTGGTTTCTGCCGCGTGGAGGGGAAGGCGACATCGCTTTACGTCACAAGCAGAACACAGAATTCGCCTTGTTGATAGAGATTCATAGAGTACGTTGTATGAATATAACCTGTATCAACCGCGCCGGCCGTAGTGGACGAGCGGTTCTAGGCGCTTCAGTCTGGAACCGCGCGACCGCTACGGTTGCAGGTTCGAATCCTGCCTCGGGCATGGATGTGTGTGATGTCCTTAGGTCAGTTAGGTTTATCTAGTTCTAAGTTCTAGAGGACTGATGACCACAGAAGATAAGTCCTATAGTGCTCAGAGCCGTTTGAACCATTTGTATCAAAGCATCATGCAACTGAGGATCTCTCGAACATGCGCCGGTTTGTTACAATGAAACGGCAGGAATCTGCATATCGTGCAGTAACGGCTACTTGCAGGTAATGTACTTAGTTTTATAACTTGTGTGACACGGCAATATATCGTTTCGGTGCTAAGGCATAATGGTGACAACGTTGATAAGCTCGTCTTCCTGGTGTAGTTTGCATCTTAAATATAAAATAATGGCATCTGTAGACACACTCTTTAGAGAACCTGTATCATACACTCCTGGAAATTGAAATAAGAACACCGTGAATTCATTGTCCCAGGAAGGGGAAACTTTATTGACACATTCCTGGGGTCAGATACATCACATGATCACACTGACAGAACCACAGGCACATAGACACAGGCAACAGAGCATGCACAATGTCGGCACTAGTACAGTGTATATCCACCTTTCGCAGCAATGCAGGCTGCTATTCTCCCATGGAGACGATCGTAGAGATGCTGGACGTAGTCCTGTGGAACGGCTTGCCATGCCATTTCCACCTGGCGCCTCAGTTGGACCAGCGTTCGTGCTGGACGTGCAGACCGCGTGAGACGACGCTTCATCCAGTCCCAAACATGCTCAGTGGGGGACAGATCCGGAGATCTTGCTGGCCAGGGTAGTTGACTTACACCTTCTAGAGCACGTTGGGTGGCACGGGATACATGCGGACGTGCATTGTCCTGTTGGAACAGCAAGTTCCTTGCCGGTCTAGGAATGATAGAACGATGGGTTCGATGACGGTTTGGATGTACCGTGCACTATTCAGTGTCCCCTCGACGATCACCAGTGGTGTACGGCCAGTGTAGGAGATCGCTCCCCACACCATGATGCCGGGTGTTGGCCCTGTGTGCCTCGGTCGTATGCAGTCCTGATTGTGGCGCTCACCTGCACGACGCCAAAGACGCATACGACCATCATTGGCACCAAGGCAGAAGCGACTCTCATCGCTGAAGACGACACGTCTCCATTCGTCCCTCCATTCACGCCTGTCGCGACACCACTGGAGGCGGGCTGCACGATGTTGGGGCGTGAGCGGAAGACGGCCTAACGGCGTGCGGGACCGTAGCCCAGCTTCATGGAGACGGTTGCGAATGGTCCTCGCCGATACCCCAGGAGCAACAGTATCCCTAATTTGCTGGGAAGTGGGGGTGCGGTCCCCTACGGCACTGCGTAGGATCCTACGATCTTGGCGTGCATCCGTGCGTCGCTGCGGTCCGGTCCCAGGTCGACGGGCACGTGCACCTTCCGCCGACCACTGGCGACAACATCAATGTACTGTGGAGACCTCACGCCCCACGTGTTGAGCAATTCGGCGGTACGTCCACCCGGCATCCCGCATGCCCACTATACGCCCTCGCTCAAAGTCCGTCAACTGCACATACGGTTCACGTCCACGCTGTCGCGGCATGCTGCCAGTGTTAAAGACTGCGATGGAGCTCCGTATGCCACGGCAAACTGGCTGACACTGACGGCGGCGGTGCACAAATGCTGCGCAGCTAGCGCCATTCGACGGCCAACACCGCGGTTCCTGGTGTGTCCGCTGTGCCGTGCGTGTGATCATTGCTTGTACAGCCCTCTCGCAGTGTCCGGAGCAAGTATGGTGGGTCTGACACACCGGTGTCAATGTGTTCTTTTTTCCATTTCCAGGAGTGTATAAGGACGCCAGGTGCCTACATCACGTCTGCAGCGCAGTTGATAGGTGTCGTAGACTGCAAACTGCTCCGAGAGAGGTAACAGGTTCCTGCCCCTGTCTTCCAAAAGTTTTTTCATGTTGTTAATTTCCTATTCATTTAACAGACGTCGATGTTACAACAATGCATTTGCTGCAATTATCGTTGCATCAGCCAACGACTGGAATATTTCCCCAGCGGCCAGAAATCATAACTTGATTGCCAGTCTATGTCAGAAGGTAAGCAAGGTATGTACTGGAAGTTTGTGCTATTAGGAAACTTTCTGTGATATCAAAATTTGGTGTTATGGAAAGGCTCATGTTTGTATCTTGACTGTAAATAATGATGATGATCAGTTTCGAAAAATATCTTCTCTTCCTTTGGAATGAAATTGGGAAACTAATTTAGATCTTCAAATATATGAGATGAAGTACGTAATTTAAGAGTGTTGGTAGCAAATTCAACATGAAGAATAACGATGTTATGCATGCACAAACTGACATTAGACTCTGTACCTTAAGTATATTCAATCTAAAACCGAAATGAAACTGAATTAACGAATAACTACTGGTACGTATTTCACAGATCGTTGTACAGTATTATGTATTGTTCGTCTATTTGCAATTCGCTGTTCAAGCTATCGACGAGTCCAGAATCCTCTTCGCGATTTTCTCTGCTCTTCTTCGACAATCATTAACAGCTTCCAAGTTCGCATCCCGGGCAGATTTAATCTGACAGGAAAATTCTTACTGAAAGGTTAACGTAAGCAAATTTTCCCGAACGATTGGACATTTGAGGACAAGATGATGAGTACCTGGGGAGGTGGAAATAAGCAAATGATTTCGCGGCTACCGCAATAGTAAAAGCCGAACGAATAGAGATACTAGCAGCACCTTCTGAAACGGCAAAACGAGGAGACTGACTTTGTGGGAGGAGTAGTTGATTATTTAATGGTGTCGAAAAGAGTAGACTTTATGTTGTACTTAAAAAATATGAATAGAAATAATTCAAAAGCCAAGATCGCTTAAATACTGTTTACTGGGTAACCGGTTTCAACACACTAAAGGTACCATGGTCGGATCTGACTGTAGATTAACATTTATAAACCATTTGGATATAACGATACATGAGGCAGACCAGCTGATATAAAATCATTGTCACAAAAAAATAAAAAACAACTGCCCTCATGGTCATTCTTTTCCATAACATATGTAAAACCGAGGTCACAAGCTAAAACTATTTGGTACATGATCGCTGCTCGACTAACAACGGTCGGCATCACACTGCCCTATTCCGCGCAGGTTTACCTGCTGCGATTCTAGTGGTTCGCAACCGGCCACTCACAAGTGGTTGTTAGCCACTAGAATCGCAGCTATCTGTCTGATAGGGCAGTGTGATGCCGACCGTTGTTATTCGAGCAGCGGTGTTGTACCAAATAGCTTTAGCTTGTGTCTTCGGTTGTACATATGTTATGGAAAAGTATGACCATGAGAGCAGTTGTTTTTTATTTTTTGTGACAATGATTTTAGATCAGCTGGTCTACCTCATTTATCGGTGTATCCAAATGGTTTACAAATGTTAATCTAACCTCATTTATCGGTGTCTCCAAATGGTTTATAAATGTTAATCTACATTCAGATCCGATGATGACACCTTTAGTGTGTTGAAATCGGTTATCCAGTAAACTGTGTTTAAGCGATCTTGGTTTTTGAATTATTTCTACAACAGAGTGATCGCCCCACTACGCACTATGTGTTCACTGCTAAAAAATATGAGCCCAAATCATTGTGCCGTTGCGTGTCAGCAGACGTGCTTAACCAGTGCTACCGAACGACGGTAGCAGATTTGTTTTCAAGTTGATATACTATGATTAGAAGCCAGTTCGCTGATTTCGTCGTCTAAGCTTACTGTCTGTCACCACAAGATATACAAATGCTCCGCTCCATTGACCAAAAGTTAACGTCAGCCCCCACAGAGGCCGTTCACACAAGGGATTATTTCTCCTCCCGCAAAGTAGATCGGAGATGGTCCATTCACCCCTCGCAGATAAATGGGTATGCACGGTTTCTGTTGTGTTGGCGAGAAATTATCTGTTGCCATCAAAGTTATAGCCCAGCAGCGATCAAGGGACGGTGAACGCCGACTGTCAACGTGTATAGCTTTCACTGAGCCTCACCCAACAGAGGTGTCAACGGACAGGAGTCCATCGTTGAACTCCTGTTAGATTAGGCATCACACACTGAGTTCGTAACTTTACTGCAGTGCCACGCAGCTGCATCATACTATGATGGCTTTTTATATTGTATATACTTCCAATAGATGATTGTTACTAGTTTCATAACGTGTTACCCAAATTGTTTCTGTGCTGGTATCAACCACCCTGTCGTGAGTCTACTTGCAACTGTGCAAGAATGCCATGCCACTATAATCAGAACAACTACTTTTCTCTCGCACGGTGTTCTTTTGCTACTATCCTTTATGCTTGGCACCAGTGTCATTTTAAACTGTGCATTGCTTTATTTAATGTGTGTACGATTTTCCATGGGTTTAAAGGAAACATATTACACAAAAATATTACAAATTACACACTCCGCGGTCAACAGATGTGAATTAATAACTGATGCGTCGCCAGTAACGTTAATGAAAATGTACTTCGGGATGACAGATGAAACAGTGCTGGAACTGGTGTCATTAATTATACATTTTCGCTATAGATATGTATTAAAAGGGACACTTAAACACGAGGAATAAATAGCAGACAAGCAGCGACTTAGTAGCGCTGCGTGTCTGGCTGTAGCAGTCATTGTTGGTCTAGGCAGTGCCGCCCATGCTGGAGTACTGGTCATTTTCTCGAGTTTTACTGGCCCTATTAATACGTATCGATAGAAAGAATATTGAACTGGACTAATTTGGGACCGCTCGATCGAATGGGCACGTAGAATTCCGCTTTAAGAATCACTTCGTTTGTACCCCGAAAAAAAAAAAAAAAAAAAGCCTGAAGACTCTTGGGAGAGACATCCAGTCTATATAACTTTATTTACAACTATTATATTTTTGACAACATGTTTTTTGGATGTATGCGTAGAAGTGTTGCTACTAATAAAAAACTCTATTGGTCTTTGACGGAAACCGGTCGCATGATAAAGAAAAAATTGAAGAGACTTAAGGTATTACATGATATTTCCGTGACCTCAATCCACCGGAAATCTCCCCAGACAGATATATCTTGGTAGCAAGCAGTTCTGAGTGATTCCAATCAACGATCTCTGATCGAGTAATGAAATGGTATCGGGAGTGACAGTGGTCTGATGTTGGACTGTGTGAATATAAGGCTAGCCGTACACATCAGTAAGTTTCAGGTCAACACGTCTGACCACTGCAAGTGAAGATAGCCGTATTGTGCACCAAGCACCAAGTAACACCTTCACATCCTCACCTGCTATCCAAGGACAAGTAGTGTCATCCCGCCTTGTTGCTCGGGGACTAGCAGCAGCCGGGCTTAAGGATTACCACCCCGTCCGTAGGCTGCCGTTAACACTACACCAGAAACCGCTGTGCTTGGAGTAGCGCTGTAATCGGCAAACGTGGACTGTTGATGAATTGAATCGCATTGTGTTCAGCGATGAATCGCTGTTCTGCACTACCGTGGATGATCATTGTTGGTGCGACCTGGTGAGACCTCCCAGTCTTCCGATATTTTGGAGAGAAGCAGCAGCATAACTCCTGCAGTCATTGTGTGGGGAACTATTGGCTATGAGGGTTGGTGATTGAAGGAACTCTGTAAGCCCGACAGTTCGTCACAGACATCGTACGATCACATGTGTTACCACTTAAGCGACAGTATCATGGCGTCATTTTTGAATAGAACATTGCTCTTCCACGTACAGCACATGACTCTATCAACTATCTGCGTGATGCTGAGGTACAAACGTGGTCAGCAAGATCCCCCATCTGTCCCCGATGGAATATACGTGGAAGCAGTTCCGACGTCAACTCCGTCCCACTGTTAATATCAAGGGTATTATGGACTGCATCCAACTGTTGGCCAGGCTGCCTTGGGAGACGATATAATGGCTTTACGACATCCTTGCCGCTCACATTTGCCGAGACTGTTTCGAGTGTGCTGTAGAAGATTCGCTCTGGAGTCCTTGCACATCCTTCATACAGTCTCGATCTCTGCTCACGCAATTTAGATATTTTTGCATACATGAAGAACATAATTTTTAACATTTTTATGCAGCGACAGCAACTGATATTGTTTATATACGAATATACAGGCTACAGTTGCAGGTTAACTTTATCGTTCACCTAGGTTTCAACGTTAGTAATAACGTCTTCTTCAGAAACTGCAACAAGTTAATATTATAATGCGCTAGTAAATTATATTAGATATGGTTGTCGGTTCCTTATATAGGTAATGTCTCCTACAAGATAGGGCGCCTGTTGAAAAATTCAGCTTTTAAAATATCCTACTCGACGAGTAATAGTTTAAAGCAAAATTTGGTTCATTCCCTTGAGAAAGACGGTGACAAGTCAGCGAAATCAGGCGTATATGAGATTATGTGTGATGATTGCCCGTGTTATTACATAGGTCAAACAGGCAGAGCTACAGCAGTAAGGTTTAAAGAACATCTTCCAGTAAAGGGCCTAGGAACACGGGGGTCAGCCTTTGCGGAACATCTGGTGCAAATGGCTCATTCACCTAAGCCTTTGCGTCACATAGAGCTATTACATCATGAAGTTAAGAGATATAGACTCGACACGCTTGAGGAACTACAAATTTATGCACACCTAATTACAGATAGAGGCAGTTTACTGAACGATCAACTGTATCTAAAAAATATGGCATACTTCGAAGCCTTCCAGCCTATACAATAATTCAGGTTTACAATAATTCATAATGCATGTGACCTCACAGTTTCTGTAATAATAGATCCTTTCCTACAGATGTTCAGACGAGATTTGTTGGTCAGTTTAGTAAGCTCTGTAGTAGAATGTAAAACGTAGTCATGCTGGATACTGTAATTAACTTACAATAGTAAAATATAAAATTAATTCATAGCAAAAAAGGTTATCTGACGCGTGCGTAATAAGAGTTGGACTCTATACGTCTCGCGCATGCGCGCCGCCCTCTGTGAAGCAGACCGCGAAGGCCTCGCGGTCCGCAGTCCCTAGTCACACGACGAGGCTCATACAACGGGCTTAAAGTGAATTTGCTACAGTTGGTTTAATAGGAGTTACAAAACCTTATGGTTACATTTAAAGTTTTATGAAGTTGACTTAGGACATGGTCTGTTTTAGCCAAACATTTAAATAATAATTTATGTAAGTACTATACGTTGCATCCTGTAGGATGACCATATCTAATATAATTTACTAGCGCATTATAATATTAACTTGTTGCAGGTTCTGATTCCCCCCCCCCCCCCTCCTCCCCTCTTGGCAGGTCCCCGGACTCGTACACGGTTAGTGAACATTCACGCGCCGGGGATCAACGCCTCGTGTTTCTGTGTGTGCCATCGTTTTGTGCTTAAGTGGTTCAGTGTTATTCGTTTTGTGCACCTACGTTCACGTGTGACAATTTTCGTCTACGTATGTGTCCAAGTGTCTGAACAAATTTTATCTTGGACTCTACGCCCGTGAACGGCTCCATGTATTTTAAAAAGTGTGTGTCTCCGTTTATACGTCCACCATATTTTTCTCTCATTGTCTTCCTTGGTTTCTCTGAGGCCGAAGAGCAGCGTAGTATGCTGCTGCTGGCCAGCCTGTACACAGGTTTAAAAATTAAAAAAAAAAAAAAAAAACCACACACACGGGTTCTGAAGAAGACGTTATTACTAACGTTGAAACCTAGGTAAACGATAAAGTTAACCTGCAACTGTAGGCTGTATATTCTTATATATACATGAAGAATAATTTTTCGCGGTCCTCGATTTGCTTCAGTCGAACAGATGGACGCCTGGTTGCAATCATAGTTCCGTAAGCAACCAAAGAAACTTTTCCATGAAGCACTAACCATCTTCTCTCACGTTGGTATAAATGTATGAACGGCTATAGCGATTACTTTTGAAATAATAAAGAACTTATTTACTTTTTGCCATCTGCATCATTTTTATTTGACCGCCCCTTATACATACGAAAAGAAAAAAAGAAAAAAATTTATTAGAAAGAAGATCGGAAGAACATTAATGATTATCTCTGGATTTATGAGTTTAGGTGAAATAATATAATAGCGAAATATTTTTTCGGCTATTAAAATCGGATAAAAAGCGATTAGTCCATCTAATACGTTCTTATCTAGTCATTTTTGCCATAATTCAAGCAAATTCTATAACCAATGACGAAATTTGTAAGAGTCGAAGATTATTAACAACACGTCGCCTGCAATATATCAGCTGCTGAACAACTTTCCAGCAGAAAAGGCGGAGGACTGAAGGATACAATAAACTCAATAAGACAAGAACACTTTCAGCGACAAGAAGTTTTCTCCTTCCATTAGCTCAAATCTGCATGAGCTGAAGAACAATAGACGAAGAGAGTAGATCACAAATATAGCTATGAAGAAAGTTTACACAAAACTTCACTGAACAAAAGTTGTGAAAACGTGGTGAGGGCCCATTCGATTTGCCCTCTTGTTGTTGCTTTATTGCAGCGGGGCCCAACGGCAGACTACGGCGTAACACTATGCGGTGAACAAGGAATTAGCAAGAAAAAGTGTGAGGGAGTTAGCTCATAGTGGGTGGCGACGTGTACTCACGTGTGGGGTCGAACCCCTCGACGAAGGCCGGGCACGGGGCGTAGACGGTGGATCCTGCGGGGGCGTAGTCCCAGCAGCTGTACCCGTCGAAAGTCATGTTGCAGTACCGCACGCCTGTAACAATGAGGAGTAAAGGAGACGACGTCACAAAGTGAGAGAAAATCCTGATGGCGTTACTGTGCCATGACTTTCTTTGAAGTGCTCTAATACTATGAAGTGGAACTTAAACTACGAAAATCACTTTTTAAGAATAAAATCTTTACCGAGGTGAATAAAGACTACACGAAAGGCTGTTCTCCAAATTGTGAATATGGCAATGCGATCAACTCAAGTATTTTAGAGCAGCACTTCTCAACCGCTTAAATATTTGTCATCTAAGCAGGTAAAGCTCTTCGTAGACGGTCATGTCAAAAGGAGGTTTTCATCAGCGATTCGCTTATAGCAAAATAAAGCGACCATTGCAGGAAAGAGAAGCGGCTGTGTGAACATCAAGAGCTGAGGTCGTAAACAAGAGAAAACCGAAGATAAAAACTAAATTTAGAAGGGCTATGTAAGGGAAAAAACTTAACGGTAATATTATAACAGGGGAAGATTGAATAAATGAAAACGAAATATGAGATAAGATACTGCTAGAAGAATTTCACAGAGCACTGAAAGACCTAAGCAGAAATTAGACCCCGGGAGTACGCGACATCCTTTTCCGATTAGTGAGATCTTGGAAGAGCTAGCCGTGGCAGAACTATTTGTTCTTGGAGAGTTGATCAGTTTAAGTAACTTAAGGAAAGGCTGGTTATTTTGTCAAACTGATTTCTCTTCTTTTATTAATGAGGCATCTTCACTGGCGTTTTTATGATTTTGTTATTCGATAATAAGCGTCGTCCTGGAGTCGCATTTAGTTAGCCTTAGTTAACGTGTCAGCCATGAAGATGTGTCATAGATAAAGGAACAGAAACCCGTATGACATAAAACTTACAGCCCTTCTTTTAGTTACGTTAGTAGAATATGGTAGCAACTAAGAAACGACAGAAAAGATAAAAAGAAGAGCGAAAACTATTTTACCTGGTATGCGAGACACATGAGACTGGTGAAACATTCTCAGACTTCCAAAAGACTGTAATAATTTCAATGGCCAAGAAGAGAGGTACTGACAAGTACAAGTTCCCTGCGCAGTGTCGGAGCGTGTGTGGAGCTGTCCGATCGCTGCGAGCTTCGTGGCTCATTGACCCAGGACATCAAAGTTGAGTGGTGTCTCAAGTAGCGAAGCCACGTCCGTTCATGTTGTGTCGCACGTTTCGGTGGTTCGCTGTTGGGGAGCTTTTCCTGTGAGCAACACCGAGTGGTTGTAGTGGTGAAATCGAGCCGCCGTGCGGTGGATTTAACTATATTCGTTCACTACAATTCAAGCGCACCAACGGAATTTTCTGCCTTGTGGCCGTTAATGTTCTGGTTACCTGCCCTGGCCACTGACGTAAATTCAGCCAGTGTTCTTTTTTGGTGGAGTTAACTATATTACCTCATTTCAAATTCAAGTGTACCAGCGGAATTTTCTGGCTTGTGGCCGTTAGTGTACCGGTTACCTGCCCTGGCCACTAACGTAATTTCAGGCAGTGTCCTTTGTCCTTTCTTCACCTGTTGCCGCTGTCCAACTCGGTTTGTGGTTTTGACAGCTTAGTACATATTTTATTGTGGATAATCACGTCCAAAACAGTTTGGTCTTTGAGTTTTCATGTACCGATTGGTGGCTAGCAACTCGTTCGGTCGGTCGGTCCGTGACTGTCTCTTGGTTGGGTTACCGACCAATCTTGTGTAGTTGGGCCTATCACCTGTCTCCCCCCCCCCCCCCCCCCCTTGCAGAAGTCAGACTTCTAGCCGCACGCAATTGATGTCAGCAAGTGTGTGGGCCTGAAGATGACGTTGTTACAACGTTGAAACTAGTTGCCAAAATAAAATCGACACCTTAAATATAGCTGGAGGAATTTCTTCATTTTTAATATAGTACGTCGTCAATTGCTCACTGGATGAATTCCAATCTCTGTCTTCCTCTACAATTTTTGCCCCTCTACAGCTCCCTATGGGTAGCACGAAAGTCATTCCCTGACGTCTTAACAGATGTGCTATCATCCGACCCTTCTCCTTATTAGTGTTTTCCACATATTCCATTTCTCTCCGATTCCGCGCCGAACCTCCTCATTCCACTTAATTTTCAACATTCGTCTCCAACACTACATCTCAAATGCTTCCATTCTCTTCTGTTCCGGTTTTCCCACAGTCTATGTTTCACTGCCATACAAAGCCGTGCTCCAAACGTTCATTCTTAGAAATTTCTTCTTCAAATTAAGGCTTACGTTTGATATTAGTAGACTTCTCTTGGCCAGAAACGCCGTTTTTGCCAGGGATAATATGCTTTAGATGTCCTCCTTGCACCGTCAGCCATCGGTTATTTTGCTGCCTAGGTAGTAGAATTCATTTACTTCACCTACTTCGTGACCATCAATCTTGATGTTAAGTTTCTCGCTTGTCTCATTTCTGCTCATTACTTTCATCTTTCTCGGATTTACTGTCAATCCATATTATGTACCGATTAGACTGTTCATTCCATTTAGCAGATCTTATAACTCTTCTTCACTTTCACTCAGGATAGCAATGTCATCAGTGAATCGTATCAATGATGCCCTTTTACCTGGAATTTTAATTCCACTCCCGAATCTTTCTTTTATTTACATCATTGCTTCTTCGACGTACAGACCGAACAGTAAGGGGAAAGACAACTTCCCTGTCTTACACCCTTTTTAACACTTCGTTCTTGGCCGTTCACTCTTATTATTCCATCTTGGTTCTCGTACATATTGTATATTACCCGTCTTTTCCTATAGCTTACCACAGGACGTACAAAACATAGATACATTTCGATAAAGGAAATCTGGTGTCTGAAGTCAGCTTGTTACGTTAGAGAACATTTTGTGGTTGGTGCTCATATAGCCGTTGTGTCGGTGTCAATGTTGACTGACATTCAAAATTGCTCTGTGTACGGATGGTTGGATGTGCCGGTTGGATGTACCTCTGAATGCTAGACAAAGGGTGCACTTCAAGCACGATGGGGCACCAGCCCATTTCAACATAGGCTATGAAGAATTTTCTGAGAACCACCTTTGGGCTCGACGGATCGGCCGAGGTGGCCCTGCGGCCTCGCCACCCAGCTGACCTGACGTCACTTGGTTTGATTTCTTCCTCTGAGGACATACGATACAGCTGGTGTAGAAGACCATTGTGGAAGCAGAAGAATATGTCGTCACTAGACGTGCCGTCGCTGCTGGTACCTCTGCAGACATGACAGGAATCTTCGAACAGACACAACAGACAAAGGTCTGACGATGTAATGCGTGAATACAGGCCAATGGTTGCACATCCGAGCAGCCACTGCTGTAATTAGCATCCTGAGCTACTTTCTGTGTAAATCGTCCGTAGCATCAGGGATGATATGTAACGTGACTAAAAAAATTTGTTTTGACATTCTCTACTTCCCATATTACACTACTGGCCATTAAAATTGCTACACCCTGGAGATGGTGTGCTAGAGACGCGAAATTTAACCGACAGGAAGAAGATGCTGTGATATGCAAATGATTAGCTTTTCAGAGGATTCACACACGGTTTGCTCCGGTGGCGACACCTAGAACGTGCTAACATGAGGAAAGTTTCCAACCGATTTCTCATACACAAACAGTAGTTGACCGGCATTTCTTGGTGAAGCGTTGTTGTGATGCCTCGTGTAAGGAGGAGAAATGCGTACCATCACGTTTCCGACTTTGATAAAGGTCGGATTGTAGCCTATCGCGATTGCGGTTTATCGTATCGCGACATTGCTGCTCGCGTTCGTCGAGGTCCAATGACTGTTAGCAGAATCGGTGGGTTCAGGAGGGTAACACGGAACGCCGTGCTAGATACCAACGGGCTCGTATCACTAGTAGTCGAGATGACAGGCATCTTATCCGCATGACTGTAACGGGTCGTGCAGCCACGTCTCGAACCCTGAGTCAACAGATGGGGACGTATGCAAGACAACAACCGTCTGCACTAACAGTTCGACGACGTTTGCAGCAGCATGGACTATCAGCTCGGAGACCATGGCTACGGTTACCCATGACGCTGCATCACAGACAGGAGCGCCTGCGATAGTGTACTCAACGACGAACCTGAGTGCACGAACGGCAAAACGTCATTTTTTCGGATTTACAGCATCATGATGGTCGCATCCGTGTTTGGCGACATCGCGGTGAACGCACATTGGAAGCCTGTATTCGTCATCGCCATACTGGCGTATCACCTGGCGTGGTATCGGGTGTCATTGGTTACACGTCTCGATCTCCTCTTGTTCGCATTGGCAGCACTTTGAACAGTGGACGTTATATTTCAGATGTGTTACGACCCGTGTCTCTACCCTTCATTAGATCCCTGCGAAACCCTACATTTCAGCAGGATAATGCACGACGGCATGTTGCAGGTCCTGTACGGGCCTTTCGGGATACAGAAAAAGTTCGACTGCTGCCCTGGCCAGCACATTCTCCAGATCTCTCAGCAATTGAAAACGTCTGGTCAATGGTGGCCGAGCACTGGCTCGTCACAATACGCCAGTCATTACTCTTGATGAACTGTGGTATCGTGTTGAAGCTGCATGGGCATTTGCACCTGTACACGCCATGGAAGGTCTGTTTGACTCAATGCCCAGGCGTATCAAGGCCGTTATTACGACCAGAGGTGGTTGTTGTGGGTACTGATTTCTCAGGATGTATGCACCAAAATTGCGTGGAAATGTAATCACATGTCAGTTCTAGTATAATATATTTGTCCAATGAATACTCGTTTACCATATGCATTTCTTCTTGGTGTAGCAATTTTAATGGCCAGTAGTGTACTTTATTCTTGTATATTACATTTATCGGTTGTTACAGGCTACAGTTCCTTCGCATAAAAGTGGCAATTTTTCTTTTGTTCTTTGTGAGCTTACGTAGATCGATTCTTATTTCACTACAAGAGCATTCATTTCTCTCTTGCCGTTTTCTCTTTACATAGTGTAACTGAAACGAATAGTTTCGGAACAGCGTGTATAGTACTGCTGGAAAAAAGACGGAGACGGAAACATTACATTAACATACACTTCAGAATGAGCGACAGTTTGAATAAATACAGAACGGGGGGGCTCACCATCGTCAGGCGGGCGCGGGTGCAGTTTGATTCGCCGCAGGCAGTCCTTGTAGCGCTCCATCACGGCGTTCAGCAGGTGCTCAGAAGTCACAGGCGGTGGCGTGGGAGTCGCCCTCTCCACGTGGCGTCGCAGCACCTGCAAAGCAGACGACGTACGACTGCACTCAGGTTGCTTGCAGGCAAGCGTGAGCGTGCCGTGCTGTATGTGACCTCGCAGTGACTGTGCAGTACGAATACCAGACCATTTCGAGAAAATAGGAGAAGGCATCAGTGCGGCACGAGCCACTTGGCTTTGCAGCACTTGTGCGGAATATGTACAGTTCCACTCGCCACGCAAAGTGTTCCATGTGACGCCGTACCTCCTGCACTGCATGTATACAACTGCGCTCAGCCGTCGTGTGTCATTTAGTGCATCTCCACTGGCCATTACGGAAAATGTCACTGGCTGCTTAAGTCTTTACCGTCAAGTGGATGGTTTGACATTACTGACTTATAGTCGAAAGAGAATACAAAATGTTTGAGCAAGTTTATCGTGTGGCCATTAACTATAGCAGGTGCATGAATATAAATATGTCATGCGTTCTAGGTGGAAGTTTTTTTTTCCTATGGGGCTATGGAATTTTTTTTCCTATGGCGCTACATGAAGTAGTTCATGCATGAGAGCCCTCTAGTAACTGAAGAGGAACTGTTTGGTATGATGTTAACGATCTTATTATACAACAGGCGAGAAAGTTATCTGAGAGAGAGCATCAGAACGGTAAGTGCTGTTATAATTCATCCACTGAGAATTTCGGTCTTCTCTGCGAATAATAGAAATAAGTTTTAAAAAATCCTCGAGCTACAAGCTACAGAGCATTTTGGTACTGTAATTAATGACTGCTAACATTCAGATGTATTTCACGTTTTACATAAGGGAAGGGGAATTTTCTGGAATAATATACGTTATATTTACACATGCTACTATTAAATTTTATGCAGTTCAGGCTGCAATTTTTTCAAAGAAATAAAGTGTCAGTTGAATTACTGGTTGGCTGTTCAGCTAAACCGCTGGACAAATCATTCCGCCAGCCGGTGTGGCCGAGCGGTTCTAGGCGCTTCAGTCTGTAACCGCGCGACCGCTACGGTCGCAGGTTCGAATCCTGCCTCGGGCATGGATGTGTCTGATGTCCTTAGATTAATTAGGTTTAAGTAGTTCTAAGTTCTAGGGGACTGATGACCTCAGATGTTGAGTCCAATAGTGCTCAGAGCCATTTGAACCATTTTTGACAAATCATTCCATATTTCCAGAGCATTTCGAACAACGTATTCACAAGCTACCTCTACAGAAGAATATATGGAAATAAGAAATAACTAAACACATTTTACCGTACAAGAAAATTATATTATTACAAAATAAAATCTGAAAAATCCTTTAAAATGACGAAACGAACAATAATTAATCGTTTGCATTAATAGAGAAAATTGTAGAAAAACATCCAAACAAATGATTGCCTTAATAACTGCTAAAAAACCGCTTGTTCCTCATTCTACTCCACTCATAGCACCCGAATAACCTCTAAAACAAACATCGAAGCCTCGGAACAAAATCCGAACCCGCCCCCAATCCGGACTGCCACACTCTCCCCTCAACCACCCAGTCCTGCAGCCGCCATCTCCCAATACCACAACACCACTCTCTTAACGCGTTTACGAAATGTCAACATTCCTGTAATAAACACGACATCAGTATTCTCCCTACGCCTCTTCGTACTTAAAAAAACAGAGTTTCACACACACACACACACACACACACACACACACACACACACACACACACACACACCTAGGTAAGGAGAGCAAATAATGGAAAATAATAGACGCTAGGAAGTTCAGTGCGCAAATACGAGAACGGTTGCCAAGCAAACAAATACGCTGACAGAAAAAAATCGCAAAACAAAAAAAATTAACATAGAGAAATGAATTTTCAGCAACACATTTTTGTAGGTGACATATTCAAGTGATAACATTGCAAGAACACAGGATAATGCAAGCGTGAGATGAGCCATTGCAAATGTGATTGCTGCTACATTAATAACCGGTGTAACGGCCAGAATGTTGAATGCAAGCATGCAAATGTGCAGGTGCCCGATGTTACTTTGTGGGATAGAGTTCCACGCCTGTTGTACTTGGTCGGTCAGTACAGGGACAGTTGACGCTGGTGTTGTACGATGATGTCTCATACACTCCTGGAAATGGAAAAAAGAACACATTGACACCGGTGTGTCAGACCCACCATACTTGCTCCGGACACTGCGAGAGGGCTGTACAAGCAATGATCACACGCACGACACAGCGGACACACCAGGAACCGCGGTGTTGGCCGTCGAATGGCGCTAGCTGCGCAGCATTTGTGCACCGCCGCCGTCAGTGTCAGCCAGTTTGCCGTGGCATACGGAGCTCCATCGCAGTCTTTAACACTGGTAGCATGCCGCGACAGCGTGGACGTGAACCGTATGTGCAGTTGACGGACTTTGAGCGAGGGCGTATAGTGGGCATGCGGGAGGCCGGGTGGACGTACCGCCGAATTGCTCAACACGTGGGGCGTGAGGTCTCCACAGTACATCGATGTTGTCGCCAGTGGTCGGCGGAAGGTGCACGTGCCCGTCGACCTGGGACCGGACCGCAGCGACGCACGGATGCACGCCAAGACCGTAGGATCCTACGCAGTGCCGTAGGGGACCGCACCGCCACTTCCCAGCAAATTAGGGACACTGTTGCTCCTGGGGTATCGGCGAGGACCATTCGCAACCGTCTCCATGAAGCTGGGCTACGGTCCCGCACACCGTTAGGCCGTCTTCCGCTCACGCCCCAACATCGTGCAGCCCGCCTCCAGTGGTGTCGCGACAGGCGTGAATGGAGGGACGAATGGAGACGTGTCGTCTTCAGCGATGAGAGTCGCTTCTGCCTTGGTGCCAATGATGGTCGTATGCGTGTTTGGCGCCGTGCAGGTGAGCGCCACAATCAGGACTGCATACGACCGAGGCACACAGGGCCAACACCCGGCATCATGGTGTGGGGAGCGATCTCCTACACTGGCCGTACACCACTGGTGATCGTCGAGGGGACACTGAATAGTGCACGGTACATCCAAACCGTCATCGAACCCATCGTTCTACCATTCCTAGACCGGCAAGGGAACTTGCTGTTCCAACAGGACAATGCACGTCCGCATGTATCCCGTGCCACCCAACGTGCTCTAGAAGGTGTAAGTCAACTACCCTGGCCAGCACGATCTCCGGATCTGTCCCCCATTGAGCATGTTTGGGACTGGATGAAGCGTCGTCTCACGCGGTCTGCACGTCCAGCACGAACGCTGGTCCAACTGAGGCGCCAGGTGGAAATGGCATGGCAAGCCGTTCCACAGGACTACATCCAGCATCTCTACGATCGTCTCCATGGGAGAATAGCAGCCTGCATCACTGCGAAAGGTGGATATACACTGTACTAGTGCCGACATTGTGCATGCTCTGTTGCCTGTGTCTATGTGCCTGTGGTTCTGTCAGTGTGATCATGTGATGTATCTGACCCCAGGAATGTGTCAATAAAGTTTCCCCTTCCTGGGTCAATGAATTCACGGTGTTCTTATTTCAATTTCCAGGAGTGTATATGCTCGACTGGAGAAAGATGTGGTGATCTAGCAGGCCAAGGCAACATGGCGGTGCGCTGTAGAGCATGTTGGGTTACAACAGCGGTATGTGGGCGAGCGTTATCCTGTTGGAAGTCACCACCTGGAATGTTGTTCATGAATGGCAGCACAAGAGGTCAATCACTAGACTGCACTCAGAGTGCGTGGAATAAACACAACAGTGCTCCCGCTGCCGTACGAAATCGCATCCGAGATCATAACTCCAGGTTAGTTGCAAGCCCTCAACTGGCCTCCTTCTAACAAGAACACGGCCATCATTGACGCCGAGGCAGAACCAGCTTTCATCAGAAAATACAGCAGGCCTTCTCCCTGTCCTCCAATGAGGCCTGTCTTGAGACAAATGGCGGTGGTTCAGAGCAGTGGACTGCACGCTGTGGGGCATTTGTCTCGGAGCTGTCCTTGAAGAAACCGATTTGTAGCAGCTCACTGTGTCACTGTGGTACTAAGTGCTGTTCGAACTGCTGCTGCAGACGCGGTGCGATGCGCCACAGCCATATGGCTAACACGATGGTCTTATCTCCCGTTAGTGCCACAAAGACCATCACGAGCCCAGTCTTCTCTCGGCCCTGTATTCTCGTGACCACCGATGCCAGTAATCTACATCTACATCTATATGTATACTCTGCAAATCACATTTAAGTGCCGAGCAGAGGGTTCATCGAACCACCTTGGCAATTCTCTATTATTCCAATCTCGTATAGCTCGCGGAAAGAATGAACACCTATATCTTTCCGTACGAGCTCTGATTTCCTTTATTTTATCGTGGTGATCGTTCCGTCCTATGTAGGTCGGTGTCAACAAAATATTTTCGCATTCAGAGGATAAAGTTGGTGATTGGAATTTCGCGAGAAGATTCCGTCGCAACGAAAAATGCCGTTCTTTTAATGATTTCCCGCGCAAATCCTGTATCATTTCTGTGACACTCTCTCCCATATTTCACGATAATACAAAACGTGTTGCCTATCTTTGAACTTTTTCGATGCACTGCGTCAGTCCTACCTGGTAAGGATCCCACATCTCGCAGCAGTATTCTAAAAGAGGATGGACAAGCGTAGTGTAGGAAGTCTCCTTAGTAGGTCTGTTACATTTCCTAAGTGTCCTGCCAATAAAACACAGCCTTTGGTTAGCCTTCCCCACAACATTTTCTATGTGTTCTTTCCAATTTAAGTTGTTCGTAATTGTAATACCTAGGTATTTAGTTGAATTTACGGCTTTTAGATTCGACTGATTTATCGTGTAACCGAAGTTTAACGAGTTCCTTTTTGCACTCATGTGGATGACCTCACACTTTTCGTTATTCAGGGTCAACTGCCACTTGTCGAACCACTCAGATCATGTACAGTGGCTACTTTCCTGCCAAGTCTTTCTGCTATATCGCAAAAGGAACATCCCGCTTTTCATATCCCTATTACAGAACTTCGTTCAGACTCAGCAAGTTATTGATAATGGCGTCTTTGTCGCCTTAAAAGCAATCTTGACTAACTTACCATGAAAGATAACTAACGCTCACGACCGTTACAGGGTGTTATTTGAAGCAAATCTGATACGCATCCTCCCAGTGGCGCCACTAGCGCCACTCTTTATGTGGCTGGCGCGAAATGTGAACCGACATCATCTTCCAGATACGGAAACACGCGTACCAACTTCCGTTTATATCGCGTAACTCCTTGTTGGTGCAGCGCTTTGTTTTGCATCAGTGTAGTTCGTCGAGCAAAAATCGTCACAGTTCTCGTCCCATCAATCTGAAGGTATAGCTAAATATCTAGTAAAGAGTTTCACATTATTTAGCAAAGGAGAAAAATCACAGAAATGTGTCCAGTCGTCCTCTGTCGTGTGTAGTACTACAACGGTAATTTTCATTTTTGATCCCCCTGACTACAACTTAATAAAATAAATTTTTCGTGCCATATATTGGATGGTCCATTGATCGTGAGCGGGCCAAATATCTCACGAAATAAGCATCAAACGAAAGAATTACAAAGAACGAAACTTGTCTAGCTTGAAGGGGGAAACCAGATGGCGCTATGTTTGGTCCACTAGATGGTGCTGCCATAGGTCAAACGGATATCAACTGCATTTTTTTTACATATTCGTGTAGTACGTAAAGAAATATGAATGTTTAGCTCTTTGTAGTTTTTTCGTTTGATGCTTATTTCGTGAGATATTTGGCCCGGTCACTATCAATGGACCACCCTGTATATTTCGCCTTTGTTATTTGCAAGGCATCAATTTAGAAGAGGCATCATCAGTTTAGCAGGTACTCATCTATATGAATTCTTGTTCCGGTTTTAAAGCAGTTATGCTTATTGTCATTCGATATGTTACTTGCAAATACAAATGTTATGTTTGAGGATGTTGTCTGGTAGATAATGCAACTGAAAAAATAGATACAGTCGTCTCAGAGTGCAACAAAAGGCATCAGAACATTAAGGTCTTACTTGACAGACAGAAAGAAAAATTTTCTTGGAATAACAATTATGAAGGAAAATGGCAAACATTCTTTCAATATTTACGGAAAATAAACAGTCACAGACTCAACAATGCATTCACCAGCCAATCATCCCTACAGCCAGAAACTATTTGCACTAAAGCACGTATTATCTAGCATAAACAGGATGCCACTCAACAAGAGAAGCTATGAAAAATAAAAACGTACAATGACACAAGTAGCTAGGAAGAGTGACTGTGGCACATATGCAGTACCTGTACTGCTAAAAAAATTAAAACAAATATGAAATAAACACATCCCTCAGATTCAGGGGGCAAGCGCTCAGCTGGAAGCGAGACTCATCACTGAAGACTATTCTAATCGCGTCAATGAGACTCCAGTCCGAAGACGAGTCTGGAGACGCCCCGGACAGTGAGGGGATAGCAAACTAACTGTTGCCCGCCTTACGGCCAAGCAACCAGGGCCGACGATGATCTGGCGTGCCATATCATGTCGTATCTGAACTACTTTGGTCGTCATCCGCAATACACTTACAGCACAGCGGCACGTCGATGGTATTCCGAGCCCCGTTTTGTTGCCCTTCATGGCATGCCATCCCGGGCATACATTTCAGCAGGCGAGAGTTTCTACTGCTTGCCTTCTTGCTTGCGAAGCCCTATCTTGGCTAGAAAGTCGCTGGATTTTGTCCCCAACTGCCCATAATACTTTGCAATATTACGGTCAGGACCATCCAATCTGCTCGGAATTTTGACGATGTAACATGCGATTTGGAAAGCATTTGGCACGATGTCTCTCAAGCGGACATCCAACGATTCTGCCACTCAACGCCTAGCCGTTTAGTTGCTTGCACAAGGGCCAGGGGTAGACCAACGCGTTATTGACTTGCTCAATTTGTGAAGCTCTTTCTCTTGAATAAATCATCCAATTTTTCTGAAAAAGAACTCGTTTGTTTGTCTGTTGATGTACATTATATCTGTCGATTTCCGCTCCATTTGGATAAATCCTTCGTGGTGTGTCATTTTTTTGTCTTAGATTGTATATAGACAAACTGAAGTGACAGAGGACAGTGTGATAGGCGATGTGCATTCTGGTGTATATAATGGCCCGGATATGCCGCATATGCAGCAGGCCACTAAAGATCAAGTTCTGTTTATTTCTTTCTGTGCTTGCTGGACTGAAACTAGTCAGGATGGAAGAAAGTCATAGTTCTGTGGCAGAGAAGAAATATGATATAATACATTTTAATGTGGATATCAGTCAGAGTAGTAGTCCACAACAGATACCAGCAGCGGATTTATAAAATAATGACATTTCATTTGAATATGTATCTAAATTATAACCAGTTTTGTGAGTGAAATCAGAGCAGGATTCGCCATAAATTGAGAAAATGCAGATTGTGTCGATTTGGACAATAGTCAGTTGAATAACTTTTATTTTTCTGATTCAGCTTACGTTAGTCATGGGAAAGTGAATGAACAAAGGAACTGTGGAAGCTGATGAAAAATTTCAAGAGTTTCCTGCAAAGCAAATCAATCAGGAAGTAGTAGATGAATAACATAAACAGAGAAGATTGCAAAAAATATTTGCAGGTTCAGTATTTACAATTAGCAAACATTTTAGTGCTGTCAAAGAAAATATGAATCAAGTAGTTAAACAAAAGTCTGGTAAACATATTAATACGAGTAGGTTGACTGGTGAGCTCAAAAGTTCTAAATATAAAATTAACGAAAAAATAGAATCTATGCTTCTGAAGTAATGCAGGTGCGTTTGATGCTAACGTCAAATAAAGAACTTTTGACGTTGAAATAAAATGCAAACAGATAATGCACAAACTGAACTAACAGAGGAGAATAGATTTACAAACGGTAGATAATTTAAATAAGGATCTGTAAAAAGTAGAACAAAGGTGCACTGCCTTTTAATCTGTTTCTAAAAATAATCACTAAGATTTGAAAAATTAAAATTACTACTGAAAGTGAAAAATCTTTAAAGTTTCGAAACAATGTGTCTGACCGTGTGGGTGTTGTAGAATTTAATGTAGATAAGCTGAATAAGCAAGTTCCGACTTTAGAAAATAATTGTTGGTGTATGATTGTAGATTAATTAGTGTAGAAAAAGAAATTAAAACAGGCTCTAACACTGTGGAACGTAATTCGGTAAGGGTCATCTTAAGTGGTTTACATTACTAACAGGCAATTTTCATGATTTGCCCCGTCTGGTGATGTGCATCCAAAAGAATTTTGGAATGATTTTGAAGATGTTTTGCATAGATTATGCACCAATTACGTTAAAGATTTTGAGATAAGCTAGAACGAGGGGTGTAACTGCCTTTGAACAGTATGATCGTTAGAAAAATTTACTGAAGCCTTTTGTCGAGGATATTGGGGTAGACAGAAGTAGACGGAATTACAAAACAGTTTCTAAGCAGGTGAAACGTTTAACCCAAATAGGAGAAAGTAAAGATATTTGCATTGAAGTTGACCACAAAAAAGTTGTATTTGGTTCATTAACTGGAATCTGATCAAACTATAATAGGAATTGGTGAAAACTGCATGTGAACTGCCGTTCAAAATAATGGCTGCGCCCTGGGATGACAATCGGAAATTTGTAAGTTATTCCGAAAGGGTGCAAGAGTTACCGCAATAAGAGGGCAGGCTAATTTTAGGCCTCAGGGAAACGTAGAAAGCAAATCAAAAGTAAACAGAAAAAACGCTCATCAATAAAGTAGGGGAACAAGAGGTTGTCAATAGGCTGTGGTAAATGTACATACTAATAGGGAAACAAATGGCACCGGTTCGAACACCAGACAGAAGTAAAGTGCATGGTACACTATGAGTTATGCACACAAATTAACATACAAAATGACAAACATACTAAAGAAACAGGATCACCATACTGCATGTAAAATTATACAACTTTTCCAAACAAACTTAAGCCAACCAACAATCAAAAGTGACTACTTCCAGAGATAAGGAATATACAAAGTCGAATGTCAAAGTTGTGATGCACCACAACTAATGCCTTATAGTAACGCGGGAAACTACTATATCCAGAAAGCCATTACGAAGAACAAACAGGTGACAAATGGTCAAACACGTATCAGGAGAAACTCCCTGCTGCGCTTAATAAAAGAAACGACAGGGTAAGAAATTATTCACGTATATTCTTAACAACACTAGAACAAAATATCACAAATCAAAAAGTAGAAGTAGTATGCATGCATAAATCTAACTACCCTAAAACAAAGACCATAAAACACACACACACACACACACACACACACACACACACACACACACACAGAAAGAGAGTGAGAGAGAGAGAGAGAGAGAGAGAGAGAGCGTGATCAGAGATGTCTCACACACACATTTGGTAATAACCAGTAACTTTCAGCAGTTGTCAACAACATACAAACTATAACATGCACTAAGTGTTTGTTTCCTAGTGCTGTGCAAACGAAGTTTCGATTGGCAGTAAGCAGGCCCGGGTCTAGAGGGGGGAGGTGGGGGAGGGTAAATCGGTGTATATGCTCTGGGCGACAATTTCCGGGGCGCCAAAGTATTATTCTTGAAGAAAAAAAACCTTGTTTCACAAAGCGCTTAGCATCCAGTGCACGTTGGTCTATCGGTTATTCATATGACTTTGAAAGGCAGCCCTGTTGGTTTTTGAAGATTTTTAAACATATTCTAAATTGGTTTTTGAATGAATCATAAGTTGATTTTTAAACGCGTGCATGGTGTATGTGATGTCTCTGCCGACGGGATTCCACTTGCGTCTAGAAATAAAAAACTTTCCTTCAGACAAAAGGGGACGGCGCTACACGAGCTGAGTGGAATAAACTCGAACGGGTGAATGCCAATCGCTGTTTATGTGGTTGATTGGGTGTGTGAATGATAAGCGTTGCTATAATTATTAGCGAAATCCATGGATTCAGACTAGCAGACTGGAAATAAACGACTAACAGGAACAACACATAAGAGAGATTACATATTAATCTTCTCTGTATCCACGAAAATGAGATTTTGACAGAAAATTTTTGGCAGATTGCTACACTACCAAGGACCAGTTGTACAGTCCCCAGTTAGCAGTCGCTTAAGGTTTGTTCTCGGAATAGCACGGAAAACGCTTTTTGCGAACACGTAATAACGCCTAACCGGAGAATAAATGCGGGGCATCTAAACTGGTTATTCAGGCAGGGTTAGTGAAGTTAACCAGAGAATTAATTTTGACAATGGCAGGAATAATTACAGAATTAGTGATGATAAGATTGTTTGTTAGAACTAGGAAGGAGAAGAAACAGGGACATCACACAAATTATTAAGAAGAATATGACGATTCCAAATTCATATAAAAATTTCTTGCTACTACTTTTCGATCTCATGCTTGACAAACTGGAGCGTATGAACGAAGTGAGAAACTATACCCTAATAAAACGTTTTTCTTGTTGTAGCTCTAATAGGCATTTGATATTGGTACTTCGTGAACTATATTCTGTCGTGTTATTTATGTGAATGACCATTTGTGCTAAAACAGTCTCGCTTATTTGGCGTGTGTAACAGTTGCTGCAATATTAGAGAGGCCTATTTCGTTTTATCTAGCAGGCAGTGACGAAATAGACGTAATCAAATCGAGAAACCACACCAGTCTTAGGTACTATAGCTTTTACAGTATTAGACAACGACATTTTGATGTTTCATGTAGCCTTTGACGAAATTTGATAAGGTAGTACTTCGCAGAAAGGAAAGTACGCCGCGAAAAGCTTCAGTAAGATTAGAAAGAAAAAAAAATGCTGGGAACAATATCAAGTTTTTGCCCCAGTTCGGAAATATCGTAGATCCGGGGCTGGCAGTAAGCAGAACACCTCTACAGCCTGAACATGAAGAAATGGAGAGAAGCATCTACGGAATTTTTGTGTACAAATTTAAACTGTTATTATGTCAAAGAAAATCCGAAATTCCCAGAACTGTTTCTAACCTCAACATTGTCATTGTTGTTGTTGTTGTTGTTGTGATCTTCGATCTGAAGATTGGTTTAGTGCAGGTCTTGCCGCTACTCTAACCTGGGCAAGCCTCTTCACCACCGAATAGCCACTGAAACCTGGTTCTTTTTGGATCTGCTCACTGTATTCATTTCTTGGTTTTCCTCTACAGTTTTTACCTCACACGCTTCACTCCAGTACTAAATTGGTGATACCTTGACGTCTGAGGATGTGTCCTGTAACTGGTGCCTTCTTTTAGCCAAGGTATGCCACATATTTCTTTTCTACCCAATTATATTCAGTTCCTCCTCATTAGTTACATGATCTACCTATCAAATCTTCAGCATTTTTCTGTAGCACTATATTTCAAAAACTTCTCTTTTTGCTAAATGTTCATCGTCCAGGGAACTGAGAGATGGCGGAAGTAGTAGACAAACGTGTTACACGTGCTCTACAAAGTTTGATACTATTAATGTGCTGCAAATCGGAGGCTGCTTCAAGAAAGAGATGAAAGATGGCGTCTTTAAAGTGGTGAGTACCTTGAGAGAATGTTTTAGCATAATAAAACTGGAAGTGAGCATGGAAAACGTTAAAAATAAAGACAACGCGATCTCGAAAAGTGAGGTTAGCAACCTCCATACAGATGGAGAAAACTGCAGCATTTTGGGAGAAGTGGCGCTATTTGTTGACCCAAGACAAGAAACTGACAGCGGAAACCGTCACATGTCCACACCCAGAGGGACAAGCAATAATTTCAATAACCAACCTCTTGCAAACATTACTAAAAAAATTACGCGAAACATATGCCTCCTGATGGGGGAGTTCACAAACCATGTAAAATTTTTTATAAAGGAATATATTGAAAATGCAAGAGAAAATACACCAAAACCACAACAAAGGCCCAAAACCACAGAGATGAAGGCAGAACATGCTTTTCACATCACTAATGAAGACCAAACACCTGTAACAATGGTTATGACACGGGATCAAAAAACTTAAATGCATGTAGATGAAAAACAATTGACTACAGTTACCCGCAGAAGAGTGAGGAGACCAGCTAAGCAACGTGAGACACTAACTGGTGCTGGGCCGAGACACGGAAACCTACAACCTGCAAATAAGAGGGCTTGTTTCTACCCAGGACGGCTGAAACCTGAGACAACTCCGAACTCAGACAATTTTTCAATAAGAATTGATACAAAAAAAACATGATATGTGAAGAAGCCCCAAACAACAATAATACAAAGTTCTTTAAAGTGGAAATCGTCTTTCACAACTTACAATTGGCGAATGCAGAAGAATTCTGGCCAGCAGGGATCACTGTCCGACGCTTTCGCTTTCCCCATTTTTTCGAGAAAATGGGGCCGTGTCACTTGAATGATACAGAAGAACATTGCTCAAAAATGAAAAGAAGTAGAAACAGTAAGTATCTTAAAGATACATAGAAGGTCTAAAAAGTGCAATTAACGTGGCTCCAAGAGATTTTCAATAGGAATACGACATAGCAGTCCTAACGGAAACATTTTTTACAGAAAACTGGCAACACCTGGAATTTTACTACACTCATCTTCAAGCAAAACAAGGCGAAAAAGGAAGCTCCATGAGAGAAATAACTGTACTCATAAAAACGAAATTACCACCAATAACCACAATTATCATAGAGAAACATGCACTCAAACGCTCCTGATGGAAACGAAACACATTACAATAATGTCAGCATACTTCCAACAGCAAATCAACCATTGATATAATAGATGAAATAGTCCAGCTGATCACAAAGATCAACCACTAATAACTGCCGGGGACTTAGCCGAAAACCGATATATCTACAAGAAAACTCTAAAGGAAAAGAACATTCTGGAAAAGAAAATGAAAGAAACTAGTTGAGGTAGCCACAAGAGCCCCATATATTGAATTACACTCCAGAAAGCGAGACGAATATATTAATCAATATGGAAGAATGGGAGATGCTTTCGGCAACATAGTGAACAAGGAAAGACTAAAAGGCAGACCGGAGGGCGAATAGGAGACATTGTCGCAAATAACTACGGTATGAATCCCATTGGCCATAGACGAGGTCAAAGATGGCGTTAACAGCATAAATAGCAAACAAGCTGCGCGCCCTGCCAGACTGTACAGCGAATATTTAAAAGACACCAAATACTAACACCAGCGTGGACAAAACTGTAGAGTAAGTGCATAGAAACAGCCTCTATTCCTGAACAGTAGAGACAGTTAACAATAAAAGTGCAATGTAAAGGGAAAGAAGACCCGAAGGGCCCCAGGAAATAGTAAGCATAGCGCTAGTAAACTTATCTTTCAAAATATTCACCTAAAATTACGGAAAGAAAAAAGAAAACGATCGACGAACACTTCCCCGATAAACGGGATTCAGAGAAGAAAGATCACTTCTGACCGCAATAGAACTTGTGCTAAAGAGAGTACGGAAAGACGTTGAAGAAGGAGAAAAGAGAAAAGTTTTAGGTACCATTTATAGACGTCACAAAAGCCTTTGCTCTATAAACAAAAAGCTAGTGACAAAAATAACAGATGCAACTCTAGATGAAAACAACATATGGGCATGAATCATAAGAACAATACTGCGATGGAACAAAATAAGGATCTCAGACAAAACACCTTTTCCCTATCAGAGCCGATACTCCAATCAAACGGAGTACTTCAGGCCGGCCCACTAAGTCCTCTGTTATTTATCCTTGCAGCGAAAGGAATTGTAAGAATACCCCAAAGGGAGGGTGTAATCTCATACGTATATGCAGATAATATAGTAATAGACTCAAAGGACATTACAAAGCTACAAGAGACAACAAACGATATGGAAGACTGGAGCGTCAAAACAGTTTCGAAATAATAACCCAGTTACCTATGAATAGAAGTTTAATATGAGCACTGAAGAGGTTATTTGAAGGCTGGTAGAATTATAGGGTTGCAATATTTCAGTATTTCATTTGGCGGTGGAGTGGCAAACATCATTTCAAATAACGTTGAATTAAAATCAGTGCATAAAAATATGTCTGGGTTTGTCTGTGTCGCCCAAAAATCGCGTTGATCAACAAAAATTTTGCTTAAACAGAGATGGTTGTATTTGTTTAAACATTTGCTCAAAATACGGCCATTGGTAGCCCAGTCTGGTCATCCGAGCGCTTCTCAGCTGTGAAACCATGTCCGATATGGAACAAGGGGGAGGGGTTTGTGGAGAGCTGAAGGGGTGTGTGATAACACTACATTCTACAACTAGTTTTTTCAGAGGGCTACCTGAATTCGTCCGAGTCGACTGCGCTTACATTTCTGCTTAAACGAAAAGAGCTGCATCGAAGGCGATCCGAAATTCCGTTCAGAGACTCCCACCACTGAAAGCCATACAGTAAATAAATAATAGTCCAAATTCTCTTCAATTAGGCTCTTGCGTTTGTCTACCGGGACATTCTGTAATGCATAGTATGATCTTTCTGCATTGCAAGAAGTGGCAAATGCATACTTAAATGAGGAAATCTAGGAAAGCGCAAGGCTGAAGAATTCCAGATCCTTTACATTTTCGCCACCAGAAATTGTTTCAACTTCTCTGTTGAGCAGATTCTATTTCCAGAATCAGATTTTCACTCTGTAATGGAGTGTGCGCTGATATGAAACTCCCTGGCAGATTAAAACTGTGAAGTTTGGAAAGTAGGAGACGAGGTACTGGCGGAAGTAAAGCTGTGAGGATGGGGCGTGAGTCGTGCTTGGGTGGCTCAGATGGTTGAACACTTTCCCGCGGAAGGCGAAGGTCTCGGTCCGGCACACAGTTTTAATCTGCCAGGAAGTTTCATATCAGTGCACACTCCGCTGCAGAGTGAAAATCTCATTCTGCAAACATCCCCCAGGCTGTGGCTAAGCCATGTCTCCGCAATATCCTTTCTTCAAGGAGTGCTAGTTCTGCAAGGTTTACAGGAGAGCTTCTGTGAAGTTTGGAAAGTAGGAGACGAGGTACTGGCGGAAGTAAAGCTGTGCGGATGGGGCGTGAGTCGTGCATGTTAGCGTCAGAGGGTGGCGAGATGCCTTTCCTGTCGCCACCCCTTACCCCCCGGGACGGAATTAGTGTACCCCAGCTGTCTGCGTCTAGTGGAAGCTATGAAATAGTGTGAACGTTTTTCAAATGTCTGTGAGTCGTGTAACTGAGGCGGGACGTGGGGACCAGCCCAGTATTCATCTAGGGGGATGTGGAAACCGGGTTCGATCCGCGGCGGGCGCGCCTACTCGACTCCAAGAAGCAGCACATTAGCGCTCTCAGCTAACCTGGCAGGTATTTAATAACGTCGAACATTACAGAATATAGTTTTATTAAACTAATAAGAAAGTACCAGAATCTATTAGGAAACTCAAAGATTAGTAAAAGAAATTAGACCTTGTGAGATGCGAAGCAGTGACACAGTACTTACACCACTTCGTTGTTCTACGTCGCTGTTATTTACGCTATGCAGAGCATGTACTAGATGCGACCATATTCACCTTTAATCGAAGCTAACTTATTAACTGAAATATAATTATAACAAATTGTACCTAGAACACTGAGTTTTTTATGATTCGTCAATGTCTTTAAACGGCGTACTTTCATAATGCGTAAGCCACAATACTTATTTAACCACTAATATGACGTTTCTAGTCATTTTGTTGCAACAAGATCCTCAATTTGCTGATGCGTAAAGGCATACAGAGCATATATACGTATGGTCTTCAGCTGAAATCCGATATGACGTCTCGTGATTGTACTGAAGAGGGATGGCGGCATGTGACGTAGACGGCGTTCTTTCATCTCGCTGGTCTACGATAAAATGCGCATTCAGAATACCTGACGTGTTATATATTGATCTGTACTTTCGGAAAGACTTCTCGATGTATCTTTTCTACGCTATGAAGTTAGAAACACGGCAAGTTCAACGCTCAAAATTCGAAGTCACGGTCCGTTTGCCGACGGCTGAAGTTATAACCAGAGAAGTTAAAATACGGTTTTCTACATTCCTTTCACACATCATTTGCCGACTTACGTTTTACTATCTTTCAACAACATCATAGTTTAACCCTCTCTAGTTATAACATGGTTGACGTTGTTCGACCTGCAAGTTGCCAGTTAAGTAAATATAACTTCGAAGAGTGCGTCTACCGGTACATCGTCGGTAGATCTAGAAAGAAATCATTCAGCTGAACTCTCGATCGCAGTGTTACGTAATTTGAAAAGAATTTAAATCTGTGTTTAAAAGTCGGGTAAAGTATAATACTACGCCTCGTACGAAATTACAGCATCCACAATTATCCAGTTCGACTCCACTCATGCATACGTGTGCTCTAGTTCTGTCTCACTAGCTGTTTAACAACAGGTTCAAATTATGCTTCAGATTTTAACTGAATGAAGTCATCGGTATATTTGCAGAGAGAACAACAAATTTCCTGATTTTGCTGTTTCCCAAAACATGTAAAGCTCTTTAAAATTTTGTTCCTGTGAGGATTCACAGCCTCTAAACACTTTATAAAAGCAAACAGCGTACAACGGATCACGTTCCCTTTTAGATGCAATTCTGTTGTACTTCTTGATCCTACGAGTGTTCTAAGAACAGCTTATACAGTACAATCACGGAATGGTTTAAAGTTACCTATGAGTTTAATATTTCTGGGGCATTTCACTTTGTGGGTTGTTATCAAACAATTAAAAACAAATTTAGTCACTAATAATCAAACAACTATTCGAACACAGGAGCTTGTTCAAACGCTTGGCTATACGTGAGGCATCCTTTTGTAGTTGTTAGCATTAGAATGTAACAAGAGGACTAAATTGATGCCGAACAGTAAGTGAAAACAGCAGCGACGAAGAGTATTTTCGTCCAATTTCGTTTACTTTGGAATACTCACTATAACTGGTCAAAAGAGGATACGGATCTTCCAAACGGATATCTGCTGAACTGCATCCAGTTCCGAAGTCCTGCATCTGCAGTTATACATGTTGTACTGTATTCGTGGTTCGCTTCGTAACCTCCCCACCTTATTTGCTTCTGTATGAAAACTAGCCCAACTTTGCGTCCCACTCTATAAAAGTCTACGTGTTAGCTAAACTTTCTCCCACAAACTGTTATCCTACTTAAAGTCTTATGCTAACCTTTGACTAAACAGAATCTAATTTGAACTGAACTGTAACTGATCTGAATACAGCTTATCTTTATATTAATTGCGCAACTAAACTGGAACAATTATCTGGCTCTAATCAAAATTTCGACTTCATCGCGTCTTGAGAAAATGGTTGCAGATTTCTAGAAAGAACAACAGCAAACAGCAAGCTGGTAGCGGCTAAGCTGGATTTCTATTTTTAAATAAAATTTTCAAAAATGGTTCAAATGGCTCTGAGCACTATGGGACTCAACTGCTGAGGTCATTAGTCCCCTAGAACTTAGAACTAGTTAAACCTAACTAACCTAAGGACATCACAAACATCCATGCCCGAGGCAGGATTCGAACCTGCGACCGTAGCGGTCTTGCGGTTCCAGACTGCAGCGCCTTTAACCGCAGGGCCACTTCGGCCGGCATAAAATTTTCAACTGGTGCATAGTACATGTGGTAATGCGTAATAATAAATAGTGAAGTGGGGAGAGTAACTGTTCGTATGAAATTATATTCCAAGACAACGATTTTAGAATGAAGTGTACATTCAACAAGACAGAGTAAAACTTCGGGTGATCTTCACACATAACATTAGTCTGAACAATACTACTCTAAACAAAGTGAACAATGATTTAAAGAGGGTGCAATGTTGACAGAGAACTTCTATAAAAATCAAACAGCTTAATCAGTTAATATGTTAATACATGACTCAGGGCAGTGGGTGGTTTTTCTCTGCACTTTACAACTTCACATAGCAATCTATTCTCCCCAACTGTGTGCCCTCCTTCGTCGCGATATAATACTACAAAGTATCAGAACAGAAACAGTTACTACTTGTAAAACACGTAGAAAACATCACAGGTATGGAAAAGAGGAGACTTGAATTTCGATTTACATGAAGACAGACGCTCAGTATTGAAAACTTTTTTTTCCCCTTTTGAACGGTGGTGTCGATCACCCTCAAAATATCTTCGGCTTTGCACTTCGCGACCATACGAATTGCAAATTAGTAAAGCAGCTTGCAGAACTTCATGAATAATGCACCAAAGACAGCGGTCTCTGTTCTCATTCATTGCTAGAAAAGTCTCGAAGCGTTCCAGAGCGAACAGCTGTGGCATTACAGCTCGTAGCTGCAGGTAAAGGACGAAGAACTACTTCGTGGCACAGTCTCTACCAACAGAAAGAAATTCTGAACTTACTTAGTCACTTATTCGAACAATAACAAATTTATTTCGTGACAGTTGAAAATCAGATACGACTTAGTTAAATTAAAGCTGTCATCAGTCCAGAGGATAACTGACATCTAAGAAGTTCATGGTCTCTAGTTTGTCAACAAATTCAACGTAATATAGAAAAAGAGAGGAGACTGAGTTTCATGATCCGTCGACAGCGTGATCATTGGATATGTAACACCTTGCTCTGTTAAACAAAGGTGTTGAAGTAAACAGGCGGAAACTGATTCTTAAGAAGCATAGCTACTTTGATCGGATATGATTTAGGGATATAACAAATAGTCTAAATCATGATTACTGGACAGAAATTTGGTCCTTTATCCACCTAAATATAAGTCCGCCTTGTTGGTAATAGCGGACCCTATAGTGTAGCATAAAGTACGAAAGGCGTGAAACGCGGTTAGCAGTTGCATAATGCGTTATCAGAGGCAAATGTAACAATACACCCAATAAACATTTTTGGACAGATCAAGAATTGGAGAATAACCCCACTAAATTATCATTCTAAGATTTAATTTTTCGCTCTTCTTCTTCTTCTGTTACAAATGGCTCTGAGCACTGTGGGACTTAACATCTATGGTCATCAGTCTCTTCTCTTACATTTCATCTTTTTCTTTTCTGTTGTGGCATATGGTATCACTTCCGGCAGACATCGTATGCGGCTTCTAAACTAATTTCAGTTTGTGTGGAGTTTACTCCTACCAAGGAGACGACATTAAGCTCTGCTAAGGTTGTCACGTTTTACATGCAAGGTATAGAAATTTCAGTTACTGTATTGCTGTAAGTTGCGTTTCAATACTACAGTCTCTAAAGCAGAATTACAAAAAAAAAAAAAAAAAAGAAAGTCGAAGCACTGAATGTTTGTCTAAATTTTATAAGGCTATTAATCAGCCTAGAAATGTGATTTCAAGACTCTAAATGAAGCAACAGTTGAATGAGCCAACAGGCAAGCACTACGTGAGATACGCAGAAAAAGCACCATAGGGGTAGAGATGTGTTCACTCGAAATCACTGAAGTACAAGCTGCGCTCAGATATTACTTTCTAAAAGAAACAGAGGATCGTACCTTGATTTTAAGAATATTATCTCATTTTCTCGTAAGTGATAATCGTGTGGTCTGCAGCCTACGGGTGTATCTGATGTTTAGAATACGCAACTAAACATACGCACTTTTAGTGCCGGGCGGGAGAGGTTCCCGCTCCACATTGACACAAAGGACTATGCCGACGGTAGCTTAGCCTGGACAGGCGTCAGCGGAGAAGCCTGATGAGGTGTGTCTCACAGATTAGGGAAGGAGAGCTATTTTTCCCCAGTGAGCTTCACCAACAGTGGTTGCGTAAGGGCACGTCGAATCCGGCTTTCACAAGTTGGGGCTGGCCAACACGCCACAACTCTTGTACTGTAAGCTCTGGGTATACTTCAGCGACCACTGTTAAGTGCGAGGGTGGACTGTTGTGTGTTCTCAGTCTCAAGGTGTGCTACGTGCTGATGGGTGAGTGGCTGTTGAAGAAAATCAGTAGCTAGTTGCCAAGCTCTGGGGCGCCTGCGCCCCCCCCCCCACCTCCCCGCGTTCCTTTCCCTCCCTCTCCACTCCTCACAGTATAAGGCTTGCTCATGCACGCGGAGCTCTGACTAAGTCGACATTTTTGGGATATTCATGCTTGCCTGCCGCAGAAACTTCAGAATGATAGGACGACGGGCTTCCATAACACTTTCATAGTAATCAAGAGTGAAGAGGAAGTCTCTGAAAAGATTTCCCCTTTCTATAGTCACAAGATTTTAAGGGTATTGCTAGGTGTTTAAAATGTATTAGACGGCTTCGTAATGGTACAATACTACAATAGTTGAAATAAGCACGTCACAACAAGAAATTAGGTTACTACAATGTTTTAGCGGAAATGCATAACTAACTTCGGCATAGTTGTAGTTACTTGCTCCGATGTAATGGAGATAGACAACGTGGAATTACAACAATGGATTCCAGTATTAGCAGGAGCTATTACTATACTATTAACAGATCGAAATTTAAATACATCATTCTTTGACCCTGCAGGAGGAGGTGACCCAATTCTAAATCAACACCTATTTTGATTCATTGGGCTTCACAGAAGTGCTGAACTATATGAGGAAAGTAAACGGCACATTTATTTTAACAAAGAGAAAATGGTTCAAACGGGTTGTAATATATTTATTGTCCGTGCTGTTAGCTAATTTCAATGTTAGTCATTTTCAAGCACTTACCAGAAGCCTCAAGCTTCCTATCACATTTGACTAAATAGCTAGTACACTTGCAAAGGCACAAATCGCTTTCATGTGCGTGTGTAGCACAAACATAATCCAATAGTGCACTACATTACATCCATAATAAGTGTTTGAAAAAGACTAACAGTCGAAATTAGCTAACACCACATATAGTATGTTACAGCCTTTTTGGACCATGGATTCTTTCTTAAAATACAGGGTGAGCACAAAGTCTTGACCTGATTATAAAAATTTTTAACTGAATAACCGTTTGACATATGTTACATTTGATGCCATTACATAGGTTAGTGTTACTAGTTTTTTAGGACCACTTACGTTAATAAACCTCAACGTCTGCTCCCTTGGTAGCTCGGACAATGTCAAGGTGGTATTCCAGTTCCCGCCAGTCGATTCGTAACATGTGTTCTGTCACAGTACCCACAGAAGCTTGTATCCTAGCCTTCACTTCGTCGATGTCAGCAGCTGGTATGAGAAGACTCTGTCCTTGATATAGCCCCAGGAAAAAAAAGTCAAGGGGCGTAATGTCTGGAGAGCGGGGTGGTCAGGGTGTTGGACCGTTCCTTTCAATCCACCAATCCGGAAATTACTCCCCTCTCCAGACATTACACCCCTTGACTTTTTTTTCTGGGTCTATATCAAGGACAGAGTCTTCGTCACACCAGCTGCTGACGTCGACGAACTGAAGGCTAGGATACAAGCTGCTGTGAGTACTGTGACAGAAGACATGTTACGAAACACCTGGCGGGAACTGGAATACCGCCTCGACATTCTCCGAGCTACCAAGGGAGCAAACTTTGAGGTTTACTAACGTAAGTGGCCTTAAAAAAACTAGTAACACTAACCTATGTAGCGGCACAAATGTAAATTATTATGTCAAACGATTATTCTTTAATAAATTTTTATAATCGGGGCAAGACTTTGTGCTCACCCTGTACACTGTGGCTGTGAACGCCCACAGAACAAAATCCTAAAAATATTTTATTTCAACCTTCAACACTCCAGAACTACATAAACGTTATTTTTCAGCCTGTATATCCGTCTTAAAGTTCGACCATTTGTCCCGAACCCAGTGCTATGTTATGCTTTAAATGCCATTGGTTTGGTCACAGCATTGTGGCACGTAGATGCACATGGGAATTGTGGAGGTCCATCTCACGAATCAGGTGACTCGTGTATGCTTTAAATGCCATTGGTTTGGTCACAGCATTGTGGCATGTAGATGCACATGGGAATTGTGGAGGCCCATCTCACTAATCAGGTGACTCGTGTACCCTTCCTATGAAATATATAAATTGATTGTGTCATTGCCCAGTCCAGTGTAGAGCTGCACGTGCGGAGCTGATAACTAAGAAAAAAAGTCAGGAACTGCGATTTGCATGATGCATGGTGGAACCAGAAAAACTATTAAAGCAATGCAGACTCCAATGTTTGTTACTTCGTTTTATTCGGTCGTTTACAACCGAATCGCCAAAAGTGATGCATCAGCACAAACCCAGACCTCAAAATCAAGTACGAATACATACACTTGTCAATATACCTACAGTTGAAAACCTACAGCTGACGCCGCAACCATACAGAAGTCGTCAATCAAGGGCTTGTTACTTCAGCCACATATCAATACACACGACCAGAGGCCCAATAAGCTGTAACCTTTACCTCTCGAATAAACTAGTGAAAAAGTAAGAAAAACTCCAAACGATAAACCAATCAGAATTAAAGAAAATGGCGCTTAAATCATCAGATCGGCGAGAAGCCTCCCTTTCCGATTGCGAATTTAATGTCGAGGATACTGATTTATTTTTGTTTTTATTTACACCGCAAGTTCCGTAGGACCAAATTGAGGAGCAAACCTCCAAGGTCATGGAACGTGTCAGTACACGAAATTACAGCTTAAAAGTAATAACAGATAAAAATAATATGTTGAACCGGAAAATAGTCAAGTCATAAATTTAAGTAAGCGCAATCAACAACGCAAAAAGAATCAGCTAAATTTTTCAAGGAACTACTCGACAGAATAGAAGGAGTGACCCATGAGTAAACTCTTCATCTTCGAGTTGAAAGAGCGTGGATTACTGCTAAGATTTTCCAATTCTAGTGGCAGCTTATTGAAAATGGATGCAGCAGTATACTTCAACATTCCTGCACAAGAGATAAGGAAGTCCGATCCAAATGCAGGTTTGATTTCTGCTGAGTATTAACTGAGTGAAAGTTGCTTATTCTCGGGAATAAGCTAATATTGTTAACAAGAAATGGTAGTAAGGAATATATATATTGAGAGGCCAATGTCAAAATACCCAGACTCGTGGACAGGGGTCGACAAGAGGTTCGTGAAATTACACCACTTATTGGTGGAACCACCCGTTTCTGAACCAAAATACCCTTTTAGAATGGGAAGAGTTACCCCAAAATAGAATACCATATGACATAAGCGAATGAAAATAAGCAAAGTAGACTAATTTTCATATCGAATGATCACTCACTTCTGATACCGTTCGAATAGTAAAAATGGCAGCATTAAGCCTTTGAACAAGATCCTGAACGTGGGCTTTCCACGACAGTTTACTATCTATCTGAATACCTAGAAATTTGAACTGTCCAGTTTCACTAATCATATGTCCATTCTGTGAAATTAGAACGTCAGTTTTTGTTGAATTGTGTGTTAGAAAATGTAAAAACGGAGTCTTACTGTGATTTAGCGTTAGTTTATTTCCTACAAGCCATGAACTTTCGTCATGAGCTGCGCTATTCGAAAACTAGCCAATTAGTCCTTTGCTAGCAAGCCAGTGTCATCAGCAAACAGAAATATTTTAGAGTTATCCATAATACTAGAGGGCATATCATTTATATAAAAAAGGAACAGGAGCGCCCCCCCCCCCCCCCCCAACTTACCATACCCCAGTCAGACGCCACATCACAGCCATTCTCAACACTGTGAGTAATGACCTTTATCTGCCTGTTGCTAAAGTAAGAGGTGAACCAATTGCGAACTACTCCCCGTATTACGTAGCGGTCCAACTTCTGGAGCAATATACTGTATTGTGATCAACACAATCAAACACCTTAGTTAAATAAAAAAACATGCCTAGTGTTCGAAACCTTTTGTTTAACCCACCCAGTACCACACAGAGGAAAGAGAATATAGCATTTTCAGTTGTTAAACGAGTTCTAAAGCCGAACTGTACATTTGATAGCAAAATCGTGTATTATAAAATGATCACTTATCCTAACAAACACAACCTTTTCAATAACTTTAGCAAACACCGATGGCATAGCAGTAGGTCTAAGATTGTCTACATTATCCCTTTCTCCTTTTTTATAAATCGGCCTTACTACTGAGTACTTTAGCCGTTCAGGAAACTGACCATTACTACAGCAAAAATTACAAATGTGGCTAAATACAGGGGTAAAATGTGCAGCACAGAACTGTAGTATTCTGCTAGACACTCCATCGTATCCCTGAGACTCCTTAGTCTTTAGTGGTTTAATTATTGACTCAATGTCCCCCCTTTTCTGTTTCACAGAGGAATATTTCAGACATCAATCTCGGCAAGGCACCTGCCAAGAGAGTTATACGATTCCCTGTAGAAACTAAATTTTTATTTCATTCACCAGCAATGCTCAGAAAATGATTGTTAAATAGTATACATATATCTGATTTGTCAGTAACGGAAATATTTTTACTACGATTTGACTTTATATCGTCGACATTGCGCTGCTGACCAGACACTTCCTTCACAACTGATCACACGGTTTTAATTTTATCCTGTAAATTAGCTATTCTATTTGCATACCATATACTCTTTGCCTTCCTAATAACATTCTTAAGCGCCTTGCAATACTGTTAGTAATGGGCTACTGTAGCTTGATTGTGACTACTTCTAACATTTTGATATAATTCCCGCTTTGTTCTACAAGATGTCCTTATCCTACTAGTTAGCCACCCGGGCTGCCTTTTACTGCTAGTACCCCGTTTAGAACGTTCTAATGGGAAGCAACTCACAAAGAGCATGAGAAATGTGTTAAGGAAAGCATTATATTTATCATCTGTGTTATTGGCACTATACTCATCCTGCCACTCTTGTTCTTTGGCGAGGTTTAAAAAACTCTCTATTGCTGTTGGATTAACTTTGCTACATTGTTTGTAATTACTTGTGGCATTTGTTTGAGTACAAATGTCTTTTAGCGTCAAAAGTCATTTTGACTTCATTGTGCGCAATGCTTTGGATGCGTATGTAACTTATTTGTGAAATAATAAAACATATGGGAATGGAATATTACTACTGATTTGGTAGTTGATGTTAGTGTATTACAAGATAATTTTGGTCGTGCATAATACTTGCTTTATGGCCAACAATTTCTTTAGGTGCATCTACCACCGAGCGAGTTGGCGCATTGAGTATCACACTGGGCTCACATTCGGCAGGACGACGGTTCAAATCCTCGTCCGGCCGTCCAGATATAGGTCTTCCTTGGTTTCCCTGAATCGCTCCAGATAACTGCCAGGATGGTTCACCTGAAAGGGCACGGCCGACTTTCTTCCCCTTCCGTAGCCAATCCGAGCTTGTACTTCGGCTCTAATGAACTAGTAGTTCTAATCTTCATTCCTTACTTCCTTCAGGTATACCTACCTCTTTTATAACCCACTGTTGTGATACCATAAGTAATATTGTTTTGATTGGCACAGAAATATTAGGGAAGACTATTATGTACTTAACAGAAAATATCTTTTCGGCAGGAGTCTTCGGTAATTTTGTCATTTTCGTCTGACAGTCCTAATGCCCCCCCTCCCCGCCTTTCCAGTAAAGACTCTGATGACTGCACTGTTGTGCACCCCACATCCAACATCAGCATCAACATCAATATGAACATCAACATCGTGATCATCATCAACATCATCATGTAAACAGTTTAACAAAACTTGCTGACGGTTGTTACATTTTTGAAATAATGTCTTCCACGTAACATAATGTCATGTGATCTGAATTTCTAAGTTTGTGTTACAAACAGATCAATAAAGCCTAGAAAACTTTATCCTATCTTCACGTGTGAACATTTGCAGAGTAGGAAGCAGTAACTGTTTAATATTTGACCTCCTGATTGTCTTCCGCCAAGCCAATTGTTCCACCTTCACTGATTCTTGTCTCTGCAATGCCCTTACAATCTCTATTACTGACAAGTATGTTGTTAACTGAAACAATTACTGTTGTCATCACTTCTTGTAGTTCATTTCTAATCAGTGACACCCTAATTACTACACGAGGCACTGCCATGCAAATGCCGATAAGCATGCCGTTCGTTGATTTTACAGACTGGCTGTATGCGCAGATTACAAAGTCTCAGCGTCGAGGTGCGTATCGCCACGTTGTAGCAGGCCCTCTTTCAAATAAGCGAAACACTTTCAGAGGGTGCCATAGCAAGATGATTTCTAGTAACTATTCTTAAATTTTGAGGACTCATATGTTGATTAACAACAGAAGCGACTGCAATATAACTAGATCTGTTACATTTGTTAACATTTTTTCGTCATACAATTCCGTATCATGTGCCACTAAACAGTTGTTTAACAGCAAAGAAACTTTCTTATCATTATTTACGAGGAGCACACTATATAGACTCCAACATTACAAGAGCGTGCCAGGCCAAGACAACAAGCGGCGAAAGCTGACATAAGAGAACTCGAACACACACGCCAGTTGACAGTCGCATATTCCTGCACTGTTGAAACAGCAACATTTACTTCCCAAATGTTGGTATGACTGTACTCTCCTGTATTATGCTACGGTTATGGAGATTAAGCTGCATATCCTACAATCATGAGGAACTCATCACACGCTTTTATCACATGACATCTTCAAACGCTTGGATCACGGCAGTCAGGTAGCTTGAGTATTTCTTGACTTCCGAAAAACATTCAACTCAGTACAACGCCAACAGCTATTAAAGAAAAGTAGAATTTTATGTGATGTCAAACGAAATTTATGACTGCCTACTTGATTGGAACGACGCAGCATGTTGTTTTACATGCATAGTGATAGTAAGATGTAACTTTAGGCGCGCCCCTGTTCTGGTTGCGTGTTAATGACCCGGTGGACTGTATAGTGCTCTCAGATTTTTTGCAAATGACGCAGTTATTTATGACGAAAACTGATTTTCTATATTTCGCATAACAATTGACCGAATTTAAAAATGTAAAATGCGGTGATAGTGTATTCATTTAAAACCATGTGTTTATCACGAGGCAGTGTAACTGACGGAGCGCAAATAGACGGGCTTCATACATCCACGCCGGCCGGTGTGGCCGTGCGGTTCTAGGCGCTACAGTCTGGAGCCGAGCGACCGCTACGGTCGCAGGTTCGAATCCTGCCTCGGGCATGGATGTGTGTGATGTCCTTAGGTTAGTTAGGTTTAATTAGTTCTAAGTTCTAGGCGACTGATGACCTCAGAAGTCGCGTAGTGCTCAGAGCCATTTGAACCATTTGAATCATACATCCACTATTTGAGAATGATAGCGTTTAGCGTGTTTTTCCAACAAACTCCACTCATAATTTCGGATCTCCAAAAAACGAAACGTTCTCTCGCTGACACCATACACAAAATGATGAGACGAAACTGACTTATGGTTTACTACATGCACGCTGTTCATCCACGAAAACTTCACCATAACATTTTACTTTATTACTTCTATACAACCGACTGCATTCTAAACACAGCTTGCAGACAGTATCAACATATACCAGTCAACGCACCAACAAAATTATGTCATTGTACGAAACATAGCTCACGAGAAATGACACCATAGACCAGGCTCGTCCAAACTGTGCCCCTGGGGCGCTAGCGCCCGCGATCGCCCGCGGCCAGCGCCCCGGGCGAATTCGTTATGTTGCTGCAGTGGCCGAGCCGTGCCGCCGAGCTGGCCGTGCGGACCGCCCGAACGCCAGCCGGCAGACACATTTGTTCGCCCGTTTTCCCTTCGGGCAGAGGACGTCTCACAAGTGCTTCAACTAGAGCTGATTGACCTACAAAGCCATATCCGCCTGAAGGACCGCTTTCTCTTGTGTAAAACTTTGGATGACTTTAACAGCTGTCTTCCACGAGAGAAATATCTTCTTTTGCACAAGCACGCAGCTAAAGTTCTCTCAATGTTTGGTTCCACGTATATTTCTGAGCGCTTTTCCTCTCTTTTAAAGCTTGCTAAAACTAAGAACCGTTCATTACCTGGCGATAAAAATTTGACTAATTCTTTGAGGTGAGCAGCATCACGGAATGTTGTACCAAACCTAGACAAAATCGTTTCCTCGAAAAAGAAAAACGTGTAAAATGTTAATTGTCTTCGTTAACAATGTTGACTGTAAGAATTAAAGAGCTTTATAACTTTATTTCTATTTTAATAAGTTTTCAAACTTGGTCAGTTAAAATTAATACGCACAAAACAGCAAACTAAGGATCCGATTTCTAAACTCTGCCATAGACATTCAGATGCGTAAAAAACTAGCTTCAGCTTAAAATGGGGCTCAAATTACACAGACTAAATGCATCCAGTGTTTCGTAATGAGTGCACTTAGCGACTTCCATCGAACTTAAAAAAATAATTTCAAACCCTTCCTAACCTTTTTCTCGCTTGCATGCTTAACGTCAAATATATAACACATTAATTCATTTGCAAAGTAATCAGTCAATTGAAGGTGTTTTATACACCGGAGTGCGATTTTTTAAAGAATCGGAGGTTTACTGGTATCCATGGAATCAATGATTCACAACTGCAATCTGTCAAAGCATACAGATACCGGGGTCTAAGAACTTGAAGCGATATGAAACAGGGTGATCTAAGAGGCTCGTCGTAGGTAAGCAAGTGGCAGACTGCAGTTCACTGGTAAAATGCTAACGAAATAAAATCAGTCTATTAAGCAGATTTCTTACAAAAGGCTCGTGCCCGACATCCTACAATACTGTGTGGAACACGTACCAAATAACAGGCGATACTGGATGTATACAAAGAAGGGCAGTACGAATAGTCACAGATCTGTCTGACCCAAGCGAGGGCGTTACAGAGATGCCGAAAAAACTGAATTGGCAGACGCCTGAAGATAGATGTAAACCATCCCGTGAAAGCCTAGTTATAAGATTTCAAAGACAGTCTTTAAGTGATGGATCTAGGAATATAGTCTAGCCCCTTACGTACCTACTGAAAGAAACACTCATAAATTTTTACACAAATTGCTCACTTGACACCTTTAGAATTATTTCCGTAATCAGATATCCAACTGCACAGAGCGTCATAGGATATGAACGTTACTGCATGTATACACAGGGTGTCCCATAATAATGTACATACACTCCTGGAAATGGAAAAAAGAACACATTGACACCGGTGTGTCAGACCCACCATACTTGCTCCGGACACTGCGAGAGGGCTGTACAAGCAATGATCACACGCACGGCACAGCGGACACACCAGGAACCGCGGTGTTGGCCGTCGAATGGCGCTAGCTGCGCAGTATTTGTGCACCGCCGCCGTCAGTGTCAGCCAGTTTGCCGTGGGTACGGAGCTCCATCGCAGTCTTTAACACTGGTAGCATGCCCCGACAGCGCGGACGTGAACCGTATGTGCAGTTGACGGACTTTGAGCGAGGGCGTATAGTGGGCATGCGGGAGGCCGGCTGGACGTACCGCCGAATTGCTCAACACGTGGGGCGTGAGGTCTCCACAGTACATCGATGTTGTCGCCAGTAGTCGGCGGAAGATGCACGTGCCCGTCGACCTGGGACCGGACCGCAACGACGCACGGATGCACGCCAAGACCGTAGGATCCTACGCAGTGCCGTAGGGGACCGCACCGCCACTTCCCAGCAAATTAGGGACACTGTTGCTCCTGGGGTATCGGCGAGGACCATTCGCAACCGTCTCCATGAAGCTGGGCTACGGTCCCGCACACCGTTAGGCCGTCTTCCGCTCACGCCCCAACATCGTGCAGCCCGCCTCCAGTGGTGTCGCGACAGGCGTGAATGGAGGGACGAATGGAGACGTGTCGTCTTCAGCGATGAGAGTCGCTTCTGCCTTGGTGCCAATGATGGTCGTATGCGTGTTTGGCGCCGTGCAGGTGAGCGCCACAATCAGGACTGCATACGACCGAGGCACACAGGGCCAACACCCGGCATCATGGTGTGGGGAGCGATCTCCTACACTGGCCGTACACCACTGGTGATCGTCGAGGGGACACTGAATAGTGCACGGTACATCCAAACCGTCATCGAACCCATCGTTCTACCATTCCTAGACCGGCAAGGGAACTTGCTGTTCCAACAGGACAATGCACGTCCGCATGTATCCCGTGCCACCCAACGTGCTCTAGAAGGCGTAAGTCAACTACCCTGGCCAGCAAGATCTCCGGATCTGTCCCCCATTGAGCATGTTTGGGACTGGATGAAGCGTCGTCTCACGCGGTCTGCACGTCCAGCGCGAACGCTGGTCCAACTGAGGCGCCAGGTGGAAATGGCATGGCAAGCCGTTCCACAGGACTACATCCAGCATCTCTACGATCGGCTCCATGGGAGAATAGCAGCCTGCATTGCTGCAAAAGGTGGATATACACTGTACTAGTGCCGACATTGTGCATGCTCTGTTGCCTGTGTCTATGTGCCTGTGGTTCTGTCAGTGTGATCATGTGATGTATCTGGCCCCAGGAATGTGTCAATAAAGTTTCCCCTTCCTGGGACAATGAATTCACGGTGTTCTTATTTCAATTTCCAGGAGTGTAGTCTTTGAAAGAGAATATCTCTTTAATTAAAGGAGACAGAAATACAACTTTTATGGGTAATAATTTAGAAGGTGATGAAAAACATAAGAGTGCTTTCTTTTGTTTCAGGATTGTCAGCAAACATGGCGTTATCGTCTGAAAAACGGAAATGGGTGCTGAAGTATTACTGGAAAACAGAGAATGTGAGTGCGGTACGCCGACGATGGAGAGTCGGATTTGGAACACCACCACCGACAAGAGTAGCAATTACCAGTACCAGAGATAAGTTTGAAGTCGAAGAAACGGTGCACGATATGAAGAAGGGACATAGTGGACGAAAGAGAAGCTCAGCAGACAATGAGAGTGTTGATGCAGCAATCCAGGCATACACACGATCCCCGAAAAAATCTGTGAGTCAATGCTCTCGTGAGACTGGGATCTGCAGTGGCAGTGTTCATAGAATTTTGCGGTCTCAGAACTTTAAGCCTTACATTCCAAAATTTCTGCATGCTCTTAACGAGGATGATACTAATAGGCGAAGAGCATTTTGTGACTGGTTCATTAACAGATGTGAAGACCAGTAACGTATCCAAGATCGAATTCTTTGGTCAGATGAAGCGACGTTTTACTTTGATGGAACAATTAACCGCCATAATTGCGTGTATTGGCCCAGGGAGAATCTATACGTAACCGAGCAAAGGCACGTTAATCTACTAGGAGCAACAGTCTGGGGTGGTCTGTCTTCTAGAGGACAGCGCGTGTTCTTGCGGTCGCGTTCTCGGTTCTTGAGCATGGGGTCCCGGTTTCGATTCCCGGCGGAGTCACGGATTGTCACCTGCTTCGAGATGACGGAGTGTTTGTGATGTCCTCATCGTTTCATCATCATTCATGAAAGTGGTGAGACTGAACTGAGCTGATAATCGTGCAGTTGAGCGCCCCACAAACCAAACATCATCATCTCCTAGAGGGTTAATGGGGCGTACATCTTGGACAACACTGTCACGGGTGACTCGCACTTGGAAATGTTGGGAAATGATAACTCCTGGTATTAGAGTTGTGTTTAGAAATGAAGATCATTACTTTCAACAGAATGAGGCGCCACCTCACTTTCACCTAGATGTGAGGACATTTCTCAATCGTACATTCCCTGCCAGATGGATAGGACGAATAGGGAGTGTGGAGTGTTCTGCTCGCTCTCCAGATTTCACTCCTCTAGACTTATTTCTGTGGGGTACTCTCAAGAACACAGTTTACGCTGCGATACCACGCACACTGTGTTGTCTTAGAGAGCAAATTGAACAAACCTGTGACGCTATTCCGTTGGAAACAAGAAATTTGGCATGTCGCTCAGTTGTAAGTCGTTGTCGACGGTGTATTGCGATGGACGGCGACCAGTCTGAACATTTACCACCTTAAGTCGGACCATGAGGCACCTAACACCACTAAAATTGTATTTCTAACCCCTTTCAGTGAAGAGATGTTCAGTTTCAATGAGTGTATACGTTATTTTGGGACACCCTGTATAACATAAGCTCAGAGACTACTGAGGTGCTGAAGTGCTGCTAAAATTAGTTGAGAGGCAAGGTTGCCACATTAGGTGTTCCATTGTTTTATTACGTACCGCTCCCGTAAGTTTTGCGAAGACAAGATTAAACTAATTAAAACGTGCACAGAAACATGTAAGCATACATTGTTGTCGAATTCTTTCTCTAGGCCCACAAATGTTAGGCAGGTATCGTGATTGTCTTCAGTCTGTTTTCCATTACTAGGAACAACGTCGCAATTGCTTCTCGAGTTCCATTTCCCTTCCTGAAACCAAACTCATATTGTCGACTACGGCTTCAATGTTTCTACACTGCCGTTTGTGAAAAGTGCAACACCGAGAAGGAATTATCCGAATAGCGCCATACTCGGTGGTAGTGGCGACGGGTGTGCAGGCAATACGTGATACGTTTTGCACCGAGATGGGATACACGTAGGCCGAGCAGAGCCCTCTCGTGTCCGTCCAACAGGGTTGGCTCTGAGCACTATGGGACTTAACATCTGAGGTCATCAGTCCCCTAGAACTCAGAACTACTTAAACCTGACTAACCTAAGGACATCACACACATTCATGCCCCAGGCAGGATTCGAACCAACAGGGTTGGTGTTGTACGTTATGTAGTCTGTGCAGAGCTGTCACACAGGGTGGAAACAATACAGTGGGTGCCAGTTTGCCTCTTCGACGTCAAAGGGAGCAATATTGGAGTGTGAGCGACTTCGAACTGGGCAGGATGATCAGTCTCCAGGAAACGGGATCGTCATACTGTGACATTTCGGGTCGCACAAGGCATGCTGCTACGACAGTGATGCGTGTGTGGAAGCAGTGGATAGAGGAAGGTCGTACGCAGCGACGAGCGGGATCTGGACCACGGACCATAACCACAGTGCGGTATGACTGTCATCTTGTCCGTATGACCATTACGGACCGTACAGCGTCATCCACAATGTTGGCTCATCGCTGGAGCACTGCAAAAGGTGTGAACTTGTCTGCATCGACGGTTCGTCGCCGTCTGCTGCAGGTTGAACTGGTTGAACGCATGCCATTACGTCGGCTTCTATGGTCCAGAAACCACAAGCTCCTCCGACTGCAAAGGGCGCGTGAACATCGTCACTGGGGTGCTGAGTGGTAACACGCAATCTTTCCTGATGAGTCTCGCTTCAACGTGTCCTATAGTCATGGCCGCATACATGTCCAGCGGTACCGTTCAAAAAATTTTCAAATGTGTGTGAAATCTTATGGGACTTAACTGCTAAGGTCATCAGTCTCTAAGCTTACACACTACTTAACCTAAATTATGCTAAGGACAAACACACACACCCATGCCCGAGGGAGGACTCGAACCTCCGCCGGGAACAGCTGCACAGTCAACGACTGCAGCGCCTGAGACCGCTCGGCTAATCCCGCGCGGCTGCGGTACCGTGGTGAGCGCAACATGGAGAGCTGCACTGTGGAGCGGTATAGCGGAAAAACACCGGGTGTGATAATTTGGGGCGCCATTGAATACAACAACCGATCTCCCCTCGTATGTATTGTGGGCACTTTGAAAAGCAACCGGTACCTAACGGAGGTTGTGGAGCCTGAGGTACTCCCCCTGCTTCAGGCATCTCCACAGGCCACATATTGCGACGAATGTCTAGGCCTTCTTCGAAGAGCGACGGATACCATTGCTTCCCTGGCCTGCACGTTCACCAGACCTGTCACCCAGCGAACACGTCTGGGATATGGATGGTTGGCACCTGGTGCATCACAGTCCTCCAGTAACTGGTGTCACGGATTTGTGGGCTCGGATACAAACTGCGCGGAGGGAAATCCTTCAGGAACGAATTAAGAACCTTATTGATTCAATGCCACGGCGCATAGCATTTGTATTTGCAGCGCCTGGTGGCCGCACGACATACTGAATGGTATGGTTCAAAGGACATGTACAAATTTGAAACGGTAATCATTCGTCATTTGTAATGTACCTGACCTGTGGTATTAAATTAATTGAATTTATGCGTTTCCTTCTTGGTGTTGCTGTTTCCACAAACGGTAGTGTATCTATTCGTGAGCATATTTTTTCTGCTCAGCAGAAGCGTGACTTCTCAGACTAATCATGCGATGGAGTTACATACACGGTCCACTCACACTAATATGACTACCACAAATGTTCGACTTCAACGTTCAATAACCACTCACAGATGGTAGGTCGCAGTACTAACGGTGGAGGGTTTATAAAGTGTGTCAGGTGAACGTGGTAAACAATATAGTGGTTGTCGTAATGCCGAAACGTAGCAATTTATCGGTCGCCTAAAAGGGCGAAATCATTGTCTTTCGGGCCAAGAGTGGAAAAATTTCGGAAACGGCTAAGTTTCGAACTGTTCACGTGCCGCCGTGGATAAGGTACGTCGTGCATGGCGAAAAGGTAATATCCAAAACATGGGCTGAGGCGGCTGTGGTGCACCACGGGCCAAAGATGACAGGGGTGAACCATAGATGCGGTGATGTGTACGGACGAATAGACGTCCAATCGTTGAGCAACTGAGCACGCAGATGAAACAAGGGTCTATCGACAGAACACTATAGGTACAGTGAAAAGAGTGAAGATACCATGGAGACTAGAGCTTTTTGAGTGAAGAAGAAAACAGAATCTTAAGAATGAAGTACAAAGACAGCGTTATAAGTTGGTTAGGAATGAAACCTCAATTAAATGCATTACAACTATAGAGAAAGTACATTGAAAGTCTGTATGACACAAAGAAGCTGTTCCGGAAGTTGAAAAAAGGAGAGGAGGAAGTTGGTGTGGAAGAAGTAATGATCCAGTCATGTGGTCACAGTTTGATAGAGCTGACTTTTCTGAGCCGAGGCGTGTTATTTTGTCCGGTGAACTTAATACGTCAGACCACCATTCATTTTGCTCCTAAAAGTCAGCTTCACTATCCTTCAGAGTCACAATACGCTTTTCTTTCTAGAATACCGGAGTATGAAAAAAGTAAATTTTAATATCGACAGAAAAGAACGCCACTGTATGGCAAAACACTTTTGGTGTAGCCGAACTGCAGTGTAAGGTATAGGGCACCGGGGTACAGAGACGCAGGGACGGGTGGCGAGAGCGAGGCGAACGGCAACTGGTGGCGCCGTGCAAACCGCAGACCGGATGGTGGCGGGCCTCATCAGCTCAGCACAGCCGTCAGCTGTGGCCGCCACTGTGCGATAGAGGCTGCTCAGTGTGTGCTGCGCCAGCAGTCGGGCACGCCGCAGCTCCGCTGATTCTGCACTCGCCAGAAGCCCGCTGTTCATTCGGTGACGCCAGCCACACGAGCCACAGTCAATAACTGGGATTTGCAGTTGATCCTATTCACGTAACCGATTTCAGCCTTTCCGCCCTGGATTAAAACTCGACAGATGGCACTTCTAGACTAAGATCCCAAGGCTGCCAAACGTTACTTATTTTCAGCGTAACGAAATGTGTCGTACAGGGTAGTACCGGGCGATCAAAAAGTCAGTATAAATTTGAAAACTGAATAAATCACGGAATAATGTAGATGGAGAGGTACAAATTGACACACATGCTTGGAATGGCATGGGGTTTTATTAGAACCAAAAAAAAAAAAAAATACAAAAGTTCAAATAATGTCTGACAGATGGCTCTTCATCTCATCAGAATAGCAATAATTAGCATAACAAAGTAAGACAAAGCAAAGATGATGTTATTTACAGGAAATGATCAATATGTCCACCATAATTCCTCAACAATAGCTGTAGTCGAGGAATAATGTTGTGAACAGCACTGTAAAGCATGTCCGGAGTTATAGTGAGGCATTGGCGTCGGATGTTGTCTTTCAGCATCCCTAGAGATGTCGGTCGACCACGATACACTTGCGACTTCAGGTGACCCCAAAGCCAATAATCGCACAGGCTGAGGTCTGGGGACCTGGGAGACCAAGCATGTTGAAAGTGGCGGCTGAGCACACGATCATCACCAAATGACGCGCACAAGAGATCTTTCACGCGTCTAGCAATATGGGATGGAGCGCCATCGTGCATAAACATCGTACGTTCCAGCAGGTGTTTATCAGCCAGGCCGTGGATGATGCGATTCTGTAACATATCGGCGTACCTCTCACCCGTCACGGTAGCAGTTACCGGTACAAAACCAGTATCACGTATTTCCTCGAAGAAAAAAGGTCCGATAACGGTAGATGTGGTAAATCCAACCCATACCGTGACTTTCTCGTCGTGCAATGAAGTTTCCACGACAGTTCTAGGATTTTCGGCAGCCGAAATTCGGCTGTTGTGGGCGTTGACAGACCCTCGGAGCGTGAAATGAGCTTCGTCGGTCCACAACACGTTACTCAACCAATCGTCATCTTCTGCCCTCTTTTGAAACGCTCACACCGTAAATGCCCACCGCTTCACAAAATCGCCAGGTAACAGTTCATTGTGTCCATTATAATTATTCGGGCTGTTATGCCGTGGTCGGTTGATGAATTCTGTGGTGATTCCCAACGTTTCGTCTCCGACTGCGGGAGACTTCTTCAAGGGGGTCCGTAGCTTGATGGAAGGTCCAACACACACACTGGCTCGCTACTGACTGCCGCTAAATTCCGTGTCCGCGCGCCCCCGCGCCGCGGCGTGACGTCACGTGTTTTGAAAACGTCAGTGCAATTGGCCGCTGTCCGTCGCCGTCGATCGCCGTTGCCATCACCCAGTAGTGGACGAGTGGTACACATCTTCTTTATCACCGGCATCCATATACCGTTTAATGTGACGCCCTCCTCCTTTCGGTTGACATTATTTGGGTGTTTAGCGATTTCGATTGCCTCCCTGCAGAGCCTTTCGTAGTATCCGCTCGTGGCCGCTAGTACCTAATCAGGCTGTTCAGCATTTAGACGTTTCCCGGACCGTTATCAATTTGTCCAAACGTTCGTTATCTGACGATGAGACATCTGTGCTTGCCAAAGGAGGAAATTTTGCTGTTAGTCCGCGTTTTGTGCCCACGGAAGAAATTATAGCCAATGTAGAAGCAGGAATACGCAGTGTAGATTCTGTAACAGCTGATGAAATCCGTACAGAAACAGTGAGAATATTAGCCAATACAAAACCGCCGAAAAGCAAGATAACTGTGGGTGAGAGAAGAGCTTTAAAACTCCTGAATGACGACGATAGTATTTTGGTTCTCCCAGATGACAAAGGAAGCGCAACGGTGGTTATGGATGTGGCCGACTATCAGAGAAAAATTACGGATCTACTGGATCCGCAAGCATATAGGAAGCTGAATAAGGACCCCACTAACAACGTTCTCAGAACTGTGTCGTGGTTACTAAAAAAGTCCTCCATTGAAGAGAGTGTACAGAAAGGTCTCTGCAGTTCGGTTGCGCTACCACCGAGGCTTTATGGATTGCCCAAAATTCATAAAGAAAATGTTCCGTTAAGACCGATACTAAGTGCCATTGGTTCGCCCACCTACTCGTTAGCCAAGTTTTTGACTACGCTGTTAAAACCACATGTGGGCCGTTCGGACTCGTATATAAAGAATTCGACACATTTCATCAGCAGATTGAATGGCATAGTGGTCAAGCCGGAGGACATATTGGTCAGCTTCGATGTGGTATCGCTGTTTACCATGGTTCCACTTAATGATGTATTGGAACAGCTGGATCGAATTTTTCCTGCCGATATTTTAGAGCTGTTTAAGTGTTGTTTGACGACCACATACTTCAAGTGGAATGAACAGTTTTATGAGCAAACGGATGGCGTGGCTATGGGAAGCCCCCTAAGTCCCGTAATTGCAAACTTCTTTATGGAGAAATTCGATGAACAGGCCTTAGGTACTGCCAGCAAGAAACCAAATGTATTGTTCCGATACGTGGATGACACGTTTGTGTTGTGGAGACATGGTAGGGAGGAACTAAGCCGGTTCCACGAACATCTGAACAGTATAAACTCAAGAATTCAGTTTACAATGGAGGAGAAGGTAGACGGCAAACTACATTTCCTCGATGCGCTTGTGTTTAGAAACGAAAATGGTAGTTTGGGCCACTCAGTGTACCGCAAACCCACGCACACGGACCGTTATTTGCACCGAGATTCGAACCACCACCCACAACAGAAGCGGGGTGTTATCAAGACGTTAGCGGACACAGCTAGAAATATTTGTGAACCTGAGTTGCTCGACGCTGAGATGGAACATCTCCACAATGCACTAACGAAGAACGGATATTCGTCCACCGAAATAAAACGTGCGTTGAGGCAGCCACGCAGAAATCATACTGACGTACAGGCTACTGCAAAATCTAAGGTTTTCCTGCCGTTTGTTAAAAATGTAACGGAAAGAATAGGGAGGATCTTGACGAAGCGGAATATTACCGTAATTTACAAGCCCACCAGGAAGATACAGGAATACCTTAGGCCTGCCAAGGACGCTCGCAAACCATTGGAAAAATCTGGAGTGTATAGGATCCCATGCAGCTGTGGTGATGTTTATGTGGGTACCACCAAAAGAACTGTTTCTAAACGTTTGGAAGAGCACAAGGGAAATTGTAGAAGAGGAGAAACGGAACGATCAGCTGTTGCGGAGCATGCTTTCCAGCCAGGGGACCACAATATTCGTTTCGAGGAGACGCAAGTACTAGCGGCCACGAGCGGATACTACGAAAGGCTCTACAGGGAGGCAATCGAAATCGCTAAACACCCAAATAATTTCAACCGAAAGGAGGAGCGCGTCAAATTAAACGGTATATGGATGCCGGTGTTAAAGAAGATGTGTACCACTCGTCCACTACTGGGTGATGGCAACGGCGATCGACGGCGACGGACAGCGGCCAATTGCACTGACGTCTTCAAAACACGTGACGTCACGCCGCGGCGCGGGGGCGCGCGGACACGGAATTTAGCGGCAGTCAGTAGCGAGCCAGTGTGTGTGTTGGACCTTCCATCAAGCTACGGACCCCCTTGAAGATGTCTCCCGCAGTCGGAGACGAAACGTTGGGAATCACCACAGAATTCATCAACCGACCACGGCATAACAGCCCGGATAATTATAATGGACATGATATTTCCGGTCGTGAAAGTTTACATTTTAGTAACAGTTCATGGTGCCGATGGATTTTGTACGGATAGCATCGGAGGGTACGCCTAAGTGCCAACCAAACAGTAGTGTATGGAATGCCGGTGCGACGTGCGATTGCACGAGCGCTGACGTCCCCGTTCACAGACGAACCCGCTACAGTCTCCATTTCTTCCTGAACTGTCTAAGCTTGTGCTCGGTCGGCCACTACGGGGTCTATCGTCTAAACAATAAGTGGCTTCGAACTTTGAAATCATTCTCGCCATGGCTGCATTTGTCAACGAACCTTTACCCGTTCGAATCCCCCTCCAATGGCGATGGGATCACTAAAAGCGCCGTTTCAGGTAACGGCAACATGCTGCGACTGCTGGCGCATCTGATTCTCTCGCTCATTACAGCTCATTTTATACACGATTGTCATGCGCAGTCACTGACGTTTTGCTGTCCAGCGCCATCTGTCGGACATTTTGTGAACTCTGTCATTTTTTTGTGCTAATAGAACCCCATGTCATTCCAAGCATGTGTGTCAATTTTTACCTTTCTATCTACATTATTTCGTGGTTTATTAAGTTTTCAAATTCATGCTGACTCTTTGATCACCCGGTATTAATACACTGAAGAGCCAAAAAAACTGGTACATCTGCCTAATATCGTGTAGTTCCCCCGCGAGCCTCATCACGACATGGCATGGATTCCACTAATGTCAGAGTTAGCGCTGGAGGGAACTGACGCCTTGAATCCTGCAGGGTTGTCCATAAATCTGTAAGAGTACGAGAGGGTGGAAATCTCTTCTGATCAACACGTTGCAAGGCATCCCACATATACTCAATAATGTTCATGTCTGGGGAGTCTGGTGGTCAGCGGAAGTGCTTAAACTCAAAAGAGTGTTCCTGGAGCTACTCTGTAGGAATTCTGGACGTGTGGGGTGTCGCATTATCCTGCTGGAATATCCCACGTCCGTCGGAATGCACAACGGACATGAATGGATGTAGGTGATCGGACATGATGCCTACGTGCGTGTCACCTTTCAAAGTTGTATCTAGACGTATCAGGAGTCCCAAATCATTCCAACTGCACACGCCCCACATCATTACGGAGTCTCCATCAGCTTAAACAGTCTCCTGCTGACATGAAGGGACCATGGGTTCATGACGCAGTCACCATACTCGTACACTTCCATCTACTCGACACAATTTGAAACGAGACCTCTCCCACCTAGCAACATGTTCCCAGCCATCAACAGTTCAGTGCCAGTTTTGACGGGTTCAGGCGAGGAGTAAAGCTTAGTGTCGTGCAATCATGAAGGCTACACGAGTGTGCCTTCGGCTCCGAAAGCCCATATCGATGATGTTTCGTTGAATGGTTCGCACGTTGACATTTGTTCATGGCCCAGCTTTGAAATCTGCAGCAATTTGCGAATGAGTTGCACTTCTGTCACGTTGAACGATTATCTTCAGACGACCTTGGCCCCCCTCTTGCAGGATCTTTTTTCGGCTGCAGCGATGTCGGAGATTTGATGTTTTACCGGATTCCTGATATTCATGGTACACTCCTGACATGGTCGTACTGGAAAATCCCCACTTCATCGCTACCTCGGAGATGCTGTGTCTTGTCGCTCGTGCGTCGACTATAAGACACGTTGAAACTCACTTAAATCTTGATAATCTACCATTGTAGCAGCAGCAACCGCTCTAAGAACTGCGCCAGACACTTGTTGCCTTATATAGGCGTTGCCGAGCGCAGCGCCGTATTCTGCCTGTTTACATATCTCTGTATTTGAATACGCATGCTTATATCAGTTTCTTTGGCGCTTCAGTGTGTATACTCTGAATGCCCGCATCTCGTGGTCGTGCGGTAGCGTTCTCGCTTCCCACGCCCGGGTTCCCGGGTTCGATTTCCGGCGGGGTCAGGGATTTTCTCTACCTCGTGATGGCTGGGTGTTGTGTGTGTCCTTAGGTTAGTTAGGTTTAAGTAGTTCTAGGTTCTAGGGGACTTATGACCACAGCAGTTGAGTCCCATAGTGCTCAGAGCCATTTGAACCATTTATACTCTGAATGCATGCATACCTGCTAGCTTGGGTACCAAGGGTGAACGGTACATAAAAACATTGTTCACTATTCTTAAAGTCTGACTGCTGATTTATGTGGATATGTTACACAGTATCAACTAAAGTTTATAATCAATAATGCCAGACAGTTTCCGTCTGCCGTAATTTCCACCAGACGGTTTCAAGTTCGCGAAAAAATAGCAGTATGCCTACAGTCTGAGTGTGTATTTTTGTATGAGATATTTAGGGAACTATTTCAATACGTAAATTATGCTTCCAGCTTTAACTGTATCTTCTTAGCGGACAGCAACCCAAGGTTCAAGTTCCGTATGCGTTCCAGCTTTAACTGTATCTTCTTAGCGGACAGCAAACCCAGGTTCAAGTTCCGTCCGTGGCACAAATTTGATTCATTTCTTCAGATTATATCATTATCATATTTCAATATAATTTGTAAGTTTGCATAAAAATCGTAGTGGCCAAACATTCCCCAAGCACATTTTAAATGACAACCACGAGCACGAGCGCGTGCTTGACAATCGGATGGCTTTGTAACACAGCCCTCTTGAACAAATGTTTTTTGTAGTCTAATGAAACTGTTCGTATGAATCAAATTAAATTTTAATGCTGATTTACAAATTACAGCATGGTATTAAATTGTTGAGATACGGACGAAAGTTATACGCTAAATGTATTCGGAAATTGGATGTTTGTTACCAGCATTTAATTTCATCAAGATATATTGATTTTCATTTTTTCTCACAAGATATAAAGAAATGTGTACAGTAAATATTTTAAAAATGTTATTTAACATTCATCATCGTCGTCGTTAATATTTAATAACTCGTCACCCAGCCAGTCTTGGTACTGGATATCTAAGTCATCTTAATCATCAGCGTTATTTATGTCTGCCTCTCTAAAAACAAATACCATAATAAAGAGTCGAATAGTTACCAATTTATAAAAGCAATTTTAAGTTAAAGCGAAATACTTGAAATTGTCTCAAGCGAGTAACTAAAGAAAGCCGGTAATTGGTCTCCGTCGAACCAATTGAATTGGTACTGAGTGTCTTCTAACTTCCACCCATAATTTTCAAATCAGAAAATATCAAGAATCTTCATTATGAGCATAGACTAGGGCCGTAATTTGCTCTCCGGAACTGCTGTCGACGTTCAGTCGCATCTAAGTTTTTAATATTTTTCCGAGAGCACGCTTCATTTACGTCGGAAGCAGTGTAAGTGTTAACGAACAATTGAAGTCTTATAGCATCTACATCTTTCATTCCTGCAATGTTGTAAACATTACAAATTAATTCTTGAATTACATTGAAGGTTTTTTTTCTTATAATTAGGATTCATCAAATAGCTGCAGCTCACCGAATCTGGTAAATGCGTCTTGGTACTGTCCTTTGTTTGCCTTTCTTGGAAAAAGCTAGGTTACAATCACACCCAGTGATCGCATGAAAGCCTGGTAAGCTTCGAGAAATGGACGGTCCTAACTTCCCGCAAATTTTTTAAAGATCAACGCATCTCAGATTATTTCCTGTGTCAGTCAATATTCACAAGTCAGGTGAGAGTCATCGTGTTTTAAATGATGCATATTGCCCAACATGATTGCTGCAATATGTATCGACTGACAAAATTAGATTTAGCATCAATATTACAGACATGGTACACAATTTTCGTGTCAGCCTTCGATGATATGGACTCGATAGGCTTTCTTCGATGTCAGACACGACTGAATTATAGGTGATAGTATAAGAGTGACATTGTTTACAATGAACGAAAACGCGTTTTTTTGCCAATGAATTGTACCATCTAGTTAAAAGCCCAGAGAAAGATAAAGAAATCAACAAGAGCGTGTTTGAAGCCTATGTCTTTCAATTCATTTGCGAAGACAGATGGTCGAACTTGATACAGTCCAGTAATGTTAAACTCGAGCTGTGTTGACTCATGCTGAAGAGATCTCTCATAATCTGTAACAGATAGCGAAATGTACTGGTCAAAAATGACGTCATATCTTGCCGCTTTTAATTGGGTTACCATATGTATAATTTTCTTTCAGATACATTCAGAGGTTTTAGGGAGATTCGTCACAGTATGAAGAAATAAAAAAAACATCAGTTATCATAATATCTCTTGCTTCATGGGATATAACAAAATATTGGCCACATCCATTTCATGGTCAACCGATATACCGAGCACACGTCCAAATAAATCTCTTTCTGCACTTTACAACCAATCTTCGTTTTTGTTTCCTTGAAATAATGCGTAGAATAGTTGTCTATCGGATTTCTTTTTCTGCTCTTCTCATACCTGTTTATGTCATCTGTATATTCTGCAATGAAACTTTTACGTTTGATCTTACAGTTTTGTTCAATATTGAGAAAGAATTTTTCACAGCAGAACCGTACAAACATACCGTCATTTGACAACTAGGGAGACTCCCATATGGACGACATAGAAAAAAGTGTACCTGGCGTAGAGAAACAACTAAAAGATTTGAAAACAAGTAAATCACCATGTCCTGATGGAATCCCAGTTCGATTTTACAAAGAGTACTCTACGGCCTTGGCCCCTTACCTAGCTTGCATTTATCGTGAATCTCTCGTCCAGGGAAAAATCCCAAGAAACTGGAAAAAGCGTAGGTGACTCCAGTATATAAGAAAGGTAAAAAAAGGACCTGCAAAATTACAGACCAATACCCCTAACTTCTGACTGCAGCAGAATCCTTGAACACATTCTCAGTTCGAAAATAATAAACTTTCTTGAGACTAAGAAGCTTATGTGCACGGATCAGCACTGTTTTAGCAAGCATCATTCGTGCGAAATTCAGCTTGCGCTTTTCTCACATGATATACTGAAAACTATGGATGATGGGCAACAGCCAGATTCCATATTTTTAGATTTCTGGAAAGCATTTGACACGGTGCCCCATTGCAGGCTGTTAACGAAGGTACGGGCATATGGAGTAAGTTCACAGATATGTGAGTGACACGAAGACTTCTTAAATAATAGAAACAAATATGTTGTCCTCGATGGCGAGTGTTCATCAGAGACAATGGTATCGTCAGGGGTTCCCCAGGAAAGTGTGACAGGGCTGCTGTTGTTCTCCATATGCATAAATGATTTGACAGACAAGTTGGGCAGCAGTCTGCAGTTGTTTGCTGATGGTGCCGTGATGTACGGTAAAATGTAGAATTTTAGTGACTGTGGGAAGATACAAGGCGACTCAGATAAAATTTCTAGTTCGTGTGATAAATGGCAGCTAGCCCTAAATGTGGAAAAACGTAAGTTAGTGAGATGTGTAGGAAGATGAAACGTGTAATGTTCGGATACCGTATTACCAGTGGCCCCTCGACACAGTCAGTTCGTTTAAATATCTGAGCCTAAAGTTGCAAAGCAATGCAAGGTGGAATGAGCATGTCAACCTGTAGTACGGTAGATAAACGGTTGACTTAGTTTTATTGGGAGAAATTTTAGGAAAGAGTGGTACACCTGTAAAGGAGACCGTATATAGAGCACAAGTGTGACCTATTGTTGAGTTCTGCTCAAGTGTTTGGGATCCGTACCGATTGAAGGTAGACATCGAAACAATTCAGAGGCGGGCTGCCAGATTTGTTACCGGCAGGTTCGAACAAAACGTAAGTGTTACGGAGATCGTTCGTCAACACAAATGGGAACCTGTGGAAGGAAGGCGACATTATTTTCGAGAAACACCATAGAGAAAATTTAGAGAACTGGCATTTGAAAGTGATTGCCTAACGATTCTACTCTCACAAACATACATTGTGCGTAAGGACCACGAAGATATGATACGAGAAATTAAGGCTCATACGGAAGCGTACAGACAGTCGTTTTTCCCTCGCTCTATTTGCGAGTGGAACAGGAGGGAAAATAACAATTAGTGAAACAGGGTACTCTCTGCCACCCACTGTACAGTGGCTTGCGGAGTGTCTATAGATGTAGATGACCGGGGTAGCCACGCGGCCTAGGGCGGCTTGCCTCGGTTCACGCAGCTCCCCCTGTTGGAGGTTTGAGTTCTCCCTCGGGCATGGGTGTGTGTGTTGTCCTTAGCATAGGCTAGTTTAGATTAAGTAGTGTGTAAGCATAGGGACCGATAACCTCAGCAGTTTGGTCCCATAGGAGCTTACCACCACCACTTTTTTCCATGAAGTCATTAATCGGCCTATCTCATAGCGCGATAAATTACTTTTGAAATAATAAAGTTTGCTTTTTTTTCATCTATCTTATTCTCTTTTGACTGCTCCTTATAAATTCCTATGTATAGCAGTTATATAGTAATTGTCTTCGTCCCCTCTCTCTTTCCAGCATTTGCAGGTCAGAGGATGACGCGTGAATTTATCTCATTTTCTTTTGATTGCTCCTTACAAATTGCTATGTACAGTAATTGTCTTCGTGCCTCTCTCTTTCCTGGCGATGTAGGCCAGAGGATGACGAGTGAATTTTGGGATGTGGTAAGCAAAAAGTGTTTGGCGGCAGAAGGTGTTCTCTTTGAAGCGCTTCTATGGATGCAGTATCCTGGCTGTTTCGGCTTTGAGATTCAAATCGTGTTATGCTGCGTCTTAGCTATGTCAGAAGCAGGTCCATGGTTTTTGAATTTTCTATAGCCGAGATGACGGCCTTTACATGAGACAAGTGCTTGCTTCAGATAGCCTTTGAAAAAGCTTAGCTCCTTACCTTCTCGCTACAATGAAACCATCAAATGTCTTTTTCTCAACAGTGAAATGTCTGGAGAGTTTTTGTTGACAGGAAACGATAATTAGGAGACAGTATACTGAGCATTTTCACATTCTCGTCAACTCTCTGAGCAGTTGTAGTAAGTGTGCGAGTAGATAACATCTTAAGTAAGAGCTCAGGTTCAAATATATACCATTTTTGTGAGATAATATGCTTTATTCTTCCGAGTGTGTTGACTGATGGCGCATAGAAATTTGTTGGACGTTGTTAGTAACCATTTTTATAACTGACTTAGTAGTGTGATGACAACATCTGTTCTAAAGCGTAAATGGATCTTTTAATATTCTCGTATCCTACTGTACGGTTAGAGTCCCGTGTGCCACTTACAGTACACAAATAATTTCATTACGACGAGAAAATAGCCTATTACTTGTTTCAGCAAAAGAAATTTATTTTACTTAGGCAGACTTCAAGTTTATAATTTACCTTATTCAAACAATCGAGCAACGTTTTACATGCTCTTGACAGCGTAGAAATAAACCGTTGTAAATTACAATAAAGCTACCATTGACCCAAGGTTATTTCAACATAACAGTGCTCTTCTGGGTAGAGAAGATGGTAAGCCCTTGTCTTTGTCCGGTTTTTGAATTGACTCACTCAGCCAGTTATTGAAAGATCTGCAGTGTAAGGATGCCGAAGCGCCATAAACTTGGCGGATAAGAGACAGAATAAAATCACTGGACAGACTGATTTTCTAGTCTCCGTCTTACTCCCGTATCTAGCGACGTGTATTAATCAAAACTGTAACTAACGGCATTCTTCGTTGTATATGCATTGTAAGACTAGGGGTTGGTACACTAAATAATTGCTTTTTCGTTCCGATTTGTACAAGGAGATATCTAATAACTCCGAATACATTTAATGAAGAAATTAACGCCCAAACAAATTATATTCGTTAGTTGCTACATTAATACGTACACCTAAATATGGTGCGCGCGCCCGCACACACACACACACACACACACACACACACACACACACACATGTTGCGAGTCTATGTGAAAAAAATATGAATGGCTACAGAGTTAGGCGAATGTATTAACAAAACACTTAGTACCTTTGATTTGTTTGAATGTTAACTTCTTCATTAAATGTATTCGGAGTCATTAGATATCGTATTGCATAAGTCAATATGAAAAAGCAACTGTATTAAAGTATACTAAGTAACAGTACGTTTCAGTTACATACTTTTCGTGTTTGCCAGGTGTTACTTAAGCTCCCATTTTAAGTCAGTTATCAAAATCGGTTTATAGGGAAAAAGTATCTCATATAGCATATCTCTTTAATGGAAACATAAATTCACGAGTAACGCTCTGTATACTTTCTCGTGTCATTTCAGTCAGAATATTGAAGCAATTGCCTCTATAACTTTTATTTTGCAGAGTATTGCCGTGATTAAATTAATCTTCTTAAAAATTTTAGGCTGAATAAAAATCTCAGTATATCTCCGGTAAGAGCATATAAATGACAGAAGAGAGGTACTTTTATTCGGTATTAACAAAATCGATTCATTAGGATTCTTAAACCACTCTGACATTACAAATACGTTATAATAAACGCTTTTACTACGGAAAGAGATCTAATCAAGTTTTCTATTTCATATGTTCAATACCGTCTCCTTCCTCTTCGTTTACTTCCAGAAACTTACCAGATCCCCACATTATACAGTTGTACTTGCGCCCTCTACTGCTCCTCTGAAGATTTCCTGGAGAAGGGTTTTAATGAAGCGATGGAGCTCTGGTTTCAAGTGGGTACTTGTCAAGTGCACTAGCTGTTGTTTATGTAGTCTCGAACATGTCTAGAACGCCCTTAAGAGAGCAGTCTAGACGATAAATCCTTATCGTAGCCAGCTCGCTGACATAAACCCTATAGTCATATGTTTGCCAATCCTTGAGCACAATTAAGTGTGGTGCTATCTTCTTGCAACTCGTTTTCTATACGTTCCTTAGAGTAAGGAAATCAATTGGGGACACAAAGCGATTGCAGAGCCCTTTGTATTAGAAAAGATACGTCGAGATCGTCATGCTCATAATTAATTTAACTTGCAGACAATAATTTAAGGAGGTATTGGCTGCATTTAAAGACAAACACGAAAATTTACAGTCCAAACATGAGTTTCATTCTGACAACTCTATAGTCTACCGCGACATTCACATTTGAAGGGGAACTAACTACTAAAAGATTAAAATTTGTATGAAATCCATAATAAGATACTCTAGTAAGGGCTAAATCACAGTGCTCTAGCTTGCAAGACAGTGAGGTAAGCCAGATCTGGATCAGATGAACGACCGTTTACTTGATACACCGACCACCCTAGTATGGTTTATATGAGCCTATCTACGCCCGTTTAGCAAAATGCCTGGCTGTTGCCAATCTCCGTCTCCGAAAATACGATATACAATCGGTTAATACAATAATACACATAACCAAATTTACAAAAATTTGCACACACTATTTCCCTCCGTTACGTTAAATGGTAGGACATACAACCACGGAGTTAAAATAAAATAAATTTTCCAAATCATGAGCAACAGCGCTATGAAAGAGAGGAAATCCATAACGAGGAACATATATGGTGATCACTTGTTCCTACCGATGTCGTATGTGCAACCTGCAATGTCGTATCTGGCCTTCATATACCACACGCGAGATGATCACATTCTCTCGCTCGCTATGAGCAAACTATTAGTCCTACAGAAAAAAAATGAACAGGATCTTTTTGCAGGAAATTTAGTGTAGTTAAGTTTTGTACTGGGATACGTTTCACTGGAGGCCGTGGATTTCGAGTTACTTAAGAAAAACGCACAAAAGTGAGCTTCAAACGCACTTCCACCCCGACACTCATCTCACATCAGTCAAGATTTGTAGTATGTTGTTCGTGGCACACCCTTCTATCAGAGTATAAAAAATTCCGGGTATATGAACCATTTCCGATATTCGACGGTCTTTCATCTCCACTGTTTGAGTTATGATAATTTAAACGTGCCTGAGAGGGCAACGAAAGGAAAATGACTTTCATAAACATTGCGCTAAATCTGATTACGTTGACAATTCGACCCGAAGTTAACCCTTACAAGCGCAGTACTTTCGTAATCAAAAAGCCTACGAACACAGCGATGTAACTGTTTATTTCAGGGTGCACTCAACCCTTGTGAGACGAACTGAGGAGCTATGTGATGGAGAAGTAGCGGCTCCGACCTCGTAAAGTGACATACGGCCGAGAGAGCGGTGTGCTGATCACATGCCCTCCATATCCATATCCAGTGATGCTTGTGAGCTGAGGATGACACGGCGACCGGTCGGTACCGTTAGGGCCTCATGGGCTGGTCGAGTGGAGTTACGTTTTTTTAACTGTTTATTGTATGCTGTTGAAATTCACAAAACTGTTAAGTAAAATTTACACAAACGTGAAATTTACAATTTTTAACAGCTCGACTAAGCCGGTGGCGTATTCAGGTCAGTTAATGAAGGCCAAAAAAGGTCCGATGTGGGAAACATCTTGTGCATTGGCAAATTTCTGTACGGTGGTAGAAGGAAGTTCCATGAACAACATACTAGAAATCAAAATGGTTTAAATGGCTCTGAGCACTATGGGACTTAACTGCTGTGGTCACCAGTCCCCTAGAACTTAGAACTACTTAAGTCTAACTAACCTAAGGACAATACACACATCCATGCCCGAGGCAGGATTCGAACCTGCGACCGTTGCGGTCGCGCGGTTCCAGACTCAAGCGCCTAGAACCGCTCGGCCACTCTGGCCGGCTACTAGAAATCCTGACTAGTGAGTGCTGAGTGTGGAAGTGAGACTGCGTCTGAAGGTAGCTTTCGTACGTTTTTCTTGAATAACTTGAAAAGTACCACCTCTGGTGAAAATGTAACTACGTTAAATTTCCTAGAAAAAGATCCCGTTCATTTTGTCTGTAGCAGTAATAATTTGCGCGGATATGAACATCTCGGGCGGCCACTGTGGCCGAGCGGTTCTAGGCGCTTCAGTCAGGAACCGCGCTGCTGCTCCGGTCGCAGGTTCGAATCCTGCCTCGGCCATGGATGCGTGTGCTGTCCTTAGGTTAGTTAGGTTTAATTAGTTCTAAGTCTACGGGACTGATGACCTCAGATGTTAAGTCACATAGTGCTTAGAGCCATTTGAACCACTTGAAAATCTCGGTTGTGGTTATGAAGGACAAATAGAACATTGCAGGTTGCATAAACCGACATCGCTAGAAGCAGCTGAATCATCCTGTATATAGTGAGCACAGAAAAAACAGGAAGGTGGAAAATGATATGTTAAAGCAGAATTAATTATCAAATCCTTGAGAGAAACCTAGAAAATAGATGTTCAAACCAATGTTGAATAAAAGAAGGATCATATCTAACTTCACGCATCTTCAGTTTTTCAATTTTGGGTATTAAAAAAAAAGGTGGAAGAACCTCACAGCGAACACATAACGTTTTCTGTAAGCAACGAGCTGTAGACTATGAGACAAGATTAATAGAGGCAGTAGTAATTTCCTCAACTTTGACTTATATGCTCTGCCTAAGAAAACAAAATGAAGCACCCAGGAGACACAGTCGGATGTCAGAAAATTAAAATCGCGTTCCTCTATAACAGATTGAACGGCACCAGAGGGCATTAGTGTCGATCGTGTTAAGTATTGCTATCACGCTTGATATATGTTGTGAGATCGCAGTTAAGGACTCAGAGATGTCGCACTCGTGTGGGACAGCGTAATTAGTGCCGTACAGAAAAGGGCCTCATTCAGGGTCTCCGTTTTGTCTTTTGCTCGAATCGTGCAGTATCCAGATTTGTGGGTAATTCGGATGTGTTAGTGGTCCGATGTCGTACAGCATGGGAACATGAGGGCAGACATACTTATCGTCAATGTTCAGGTCGCCGCATCCGACCACCAAAAGGCTAGATTTCCGTATTGTGCTTCAAGCACTTCGTAAGCCTTTGAAACATGCGCCTGACATCCGAGAACATGTAATGGACTCCCTGGAACATTCTGTGTCATCATGCACTGTTGTTCACGGATTGGCAGTAGCCAGACTAGGGAAATACGGTGCTATGCGTAGTCAGTTGTTATCATCTCAACACGTACTGCTGCACAAAAGACATCATATTTACGCCAGTGACTGTAACACGTTCTTTATTTCACGATTTCAATTTCGGCCGTAGGTCATTATCTAGTGCATATTTTTGTGACTTTAAGCCATGACAACTTAGAATGAGCTGACACATTTATATGTCGTTGTCGTTACTATTAAATACGACATATAAATGTGTCAGCTCATTTTGACATGGCTTAAAGCCACAATAATCTGAACTTGGTAATGGCCTAAGGCTGAAATTTAAATCGTGAAATAAAGAAAGCGTTACAGTCACTGGCGTAAATATGATGTCTTTTGTAACGTTCTACGTGACTGTGAATCCCAGATCTGCATTTCGAGTGGTGCCGTGACCAGGAACCATAGACTGCTGATGAATGGCGTCGCACTGCGTTCAGCGATGGATCGTGGTTCCGCACCACCCTGGATAACCAACACCGGCGGATATGGCGGTGACCTGAGGAGGTGTCTCATTCTTCCAATGTTTTGGAGAGGATTAGCGGTGCTATTCCTGGTGTAATGGGATGAGGAGTCATCGGGTATGACTTCAAGCAACTGCTTGTATTGACTGAGAAAACTCTGACGGCACAGCTGTATGTCGTGGACATCCTTCGTCCTCATGTATCGCCTCTCACGCGACTCATTCGTGCTGCCAGTTTTCAGCAAGACAATGCTTGCCCACACATGGCACGTGTCTATATGAACTGTCCAGGTGCTGATGAGGTACTGTCCTGGACAGCAGGATCCCGAGATCTATTCCTAATAGAACCTGGGTGGGATATGCAGCGACCTAATGTTGGTCCCGGTGCCAGTATCCAGTATATCAAAGACCGGTTGCAACAATCTCGGGCCAACGTGCCTCAGGAAGGGATACAACGATTTTATCATACCATTCTCAACCGAATTGCCTGATTTCAGGCCAGAGAGGGTGCAACTTCATATAGATAAGTAGGCTCACACCGCGAAGTTCTTTGTAAATTTGGCTCGATTTTGTAATCACAGAAATAACATCACATACCTCCTCAGCACATCAAGTTTCGTTTCCTCCTCCCCTTCTGGGCGCTACACTCTCTTTGTCAAGCAGTGTATAAATATCAGAGCAGAGCAGCAGAGTCAGTAGTGGTCCAGTGTTCGTATAACCGCTGTACAGCCATTTGGCTTTTGGGCAAGTGATGACTATTCCACAACCGCTGTCTGTGTGACACCATGAGCAACGGCCTATACAGAGATGGAGGTCGAACCGTTTCGCTGTGAATGGACACGACCATGTTACTGTTTCTGCGGGAGTTGCCTGTGTTCTTTTTTTTGTGAATAATCATTGTGAGGATATAACTTGTTGTGTTTGCGTATGTGGGGGGGGGGGGGGGGGAAGGGGGGGGGGGGACGTACGTGTGTGTACCCCACTCAGGAACGTAGTGGCTTGTCGGTTGATTACCAGCTCATCTCTCTACTCCATTAAGTGCGGTTCTGTGGCAACACCCCAGCGTCCAATCTAATTCTGCCGCCATATGTCACTTAATCGGAAGACCCTTGTAGCCGTGCATAATCTTGTTTCCGCACTCACACGACGCCTGTTCGTACTTGCAGTGGAAAATGAGCGAGGTTCCAGTCGCATCACTATGTATCACACAATATGATCGTTACACATGCATAATTATAAAATTATGGAAAAAATCCATTGTCACATCTAGATCAGTATTTGCACCCAACTCTACTCACCAAAGGATTTCGTCAGAACGTCCCCTTCAAGGTGACTACACATATTTTGTTCTTATTTTTGTCCACTGATGCTTCCCAGTCTTCATGGGTTTGATCATGTTACAGAAATGGCTCTCTTGTTGACCAGTGAGTTTTTCTACTTTACGATTATTACAATATAAGTAGCTCGTTTACAGTGTAATATAAATGAGTAGGGGTTGTCGCTAAATTCATTTTATGAGTTTCTTGGACGTATAACGGCTACTGGGTAGTAATACAGTGCGGACCGGGAAGTCGTGCACATGAAAATAAATGTCTGGAGTTGCATTGCATTTGTCCGAACAGCCACCGCAGGACAGCACTTCAGGTATCATCGACAACAAACTAAGACGCAAATGTAGATGACATTCTCATGACGTCTGTAATATTGCGCGGTTCATTACTTGGTAAGCATGTCGCTTTCTCGAGAGCAACAACAGTATTTGGCAGTTGTTTGTACGCACGTGTTCAAGTTACGTTTCGTGCGAAATACTCAGGTATTGCAATGACGAACAATTCAATAATAACGATATTAATCGCCCGTTTCCGGGAAAGTGGAACTGTTGCAGCTAAGAAGAAAACTGGAAGACCGACCATTTTGGCAACGTTAAACCGGCTAAGGCGAGGAATATGATGCTGCGTTCGCCTTCAAAAAGTTCGAGGAGGCTATTATTTCAGTCTCAGATTTCGCACGGTAATGCTCAGAAAGTGACGCAGAGGTTAAAATACCGGGCATATCATGTTCGTAGTGTGCAGCAATTGAAATCACCTGATAGAGAAAAGCGTCTAGCGTACTACACGTGGTTTCAGTCATTTGTTGACGGCCATGGCATCGCACACACTTTCTTCACGTACACGGAATGGTTTCAGCTTAGTGGTTGGGAGAATAGTCAAAACGCAAGAATTTGTAGAGCCGAAAACCAGGTAAATTTCTTGAAAACACCTTGTACTGTCAAAAAACTGGAGTGTAACGTGCCGTACCGCGTCGACGAATAGTGAGTACTATTTTCTTTGAAACTACAGTGAAGAGAGTTTTGTGTTTCGCTTCTTGAGGCTCATGTGAGCGACTTTTTGATCGTCGTGTAATTTCCGAGACAGGCAGTTCCCATGGTACATATAAGAGCTCGTAAAATGGTGTGTTGTACTGCCTTCTGTCTGCTGTGAGAATCAGTGACAGTAATTTACTGTTGGTCTGCTTACTACATGTGCAACAAACTAATATCATAATAACTACCCTATGTTAAGGTACACATGAAACATATAGTACCCTTGTACCACATTTCACGCCCTGTGCCACTTCGTGCCCCTATGGTTCAATTCCCCTACAAGATCCCCATTTACTGCACGTAAATGGGGATCTTGTCTATCTTGGCTACAATTTAGGAGCGTGCACTACATGGAGGCCCACCACAAAAATGTTTAATTAAAAAAGTTCTTCTAACATGTGGTGCAAGCCACCTTATAGTCGTGGGGAACGTAGACGTAATTACTTTTATGGTATTTCTCGGCTGAATTGCTCAGTGGACAGCTGACATGATTTAAATTGGCATTCACCCCTCAAACTCCACGCTCGCTTGCCTCAGGTTCATAGTGGCATCCAGACAATAGCGTGGCACTTCAGCTGATAAAATCACTAACACATTTAAACGGATCGTTACGGATTTTTTTTTCAGTCTGAAGAGAGTTAGATTTTGCAGAAAGCCTACCCTACTTCACCCAAAGCAGGATTCATGAAATTTTTCCCTTCCTGTCACCAGATGCCGATTCCTGAGCTCTTGAGGTTGGGGAAAACCAGTACAAGAAATCTTTGTTAGCTACTGAGATATTTTGGGAAACACAGAAGTTTCCTCATATTCGTAGCATCTAAAGGACGACTTACTGACTAGTGAGGTCACAGCAGAAATTCAAGAGTCAAATTAACAAGACAAACATATTTTCATAAAAATTGTTTTTGTCGTAATGATGATGCCACTTGCTATTGGAACCAATCTAAAAAGCTTCCACTATTCACATTACAGCGTTACGAAGGCTGTATCAGTCATTGTAGCCCAACACACAACTGTCATTGCAGTGTTAACCTTGGATGGAAGCATGGTTTTAAAGCTGTTGGGCGCTTAACAGCAAAGGCATCAGCGCCGTTGCTCAAGACCACGGTACTGTTGTCTATGTAGTTACTGTTATTGGAACAAAAAGCAAAGGCCTTATAACTACAGCCACCGTCGTAAAAAAATTCTCCGACCCTCTCTAGTATACCTCTATACCTGTTCATACCATTAACATACGTCAATCCATACATATCACAAGAATGGATGTGTGTAAGTATGTATATACGTATGTGTGTATGTATGTATCTTTCACATCTCTTCCTACACCACTGGACCGATTTAAATCAAACTCGGTTAACGTATGATTTACTGTCTGGAAATCATCGCTATAGGGGTAAGAACTACCTTATGAAACGGGCGGGGTGAGGCTGAAAAAGTAGTGTAGGCCACGACGCACGAATACCCATACTTTTAGAATCCAGTAATTGAGAATGAGAGCTCTCAGAGACTTGCAATAAACTTTACACACAATTTAAATCTCTTAAGAAACTTTTTCACGGTGACAACCTACACAAAATGATGAAAAAAAAAGAATCTTTATTGCTTGCTTTATTTTCGCTATTCAATCATACTGTTTTAATTTATTATTTATTTACTACTAGTTGAATTCGTGATACAATTTGCAGACATTATTCACATTCAACAGCAAAATTATATTACTGTGCGACACGTAGTCTACGAGTTCAGGAGATATGACATCGTAAACACTGAGGTCCATGAAAAACTGCCATGAAATGCAAGACGTTTAAAATTATTACTTCGTTGGAACTAACTCTATTCGCAAAAGTTTTTGCAGACAGTAGCCAAATCTGCCACTAAATATACCTACAAAAATATATGATAGTACGACACATAGGTGAAGAGGTACGACTACAGATAATAGAGATGTGGGACAAACTCAAGCATCATGAGTGACGTTTTATTTTATTACTTCTTCACTGCTAACTCTATTCACAACTTATTTCGCTGACAGCATTCACATACGACGCTCAATCTACCTACAAAAATAAATAGTATTGTCCGAAACACGGTTTAGGAGATATGACTTCAAACCGTGAGATGCGAGAAATCTGCGGCATCATATATATAACGTCTTAATTCACTATTTCTTACGACAAACTCTATTGACAATATATTTCGCAGGCGGTAGACACATATGCCACTGGATGAGCCTAAAAAATTATATCACTGTACAGCGTATAGTTCGGGAGATACTGTCACCACAAACATTTAGCCACATGAAAGTGAAACTGCAGAGGAAAATCCGCTAGAGACACAGGTCAAATATGCGTGCAAATATGAGTGAAATATTTTTAGTAAACAGGGTGAGTCACCTAACGTTACCGCTGGATATATTTCGTAAACCACGTCAAATACTGACGAACCGATTCCACAGACCGAACATGAAGAGAGGGGCTAGTGTACTTGGTTAATACAAACCATAAAAAAATGCACGGAAGTATGTTTTTTAACACAAACCTGCGTTTTTTTTAAATGGAACTACGTTAGTTTTGTTAGCACATCTGAACATATAAACAAATACGTAATCAGTGCCGTTTGTTGCATTGTAAAATGTTAATTACATCCGGAGATATTGTAACCTAAAGTTGACGCTTGAGCACCACTCCTCCGCTGTTCGATCGTGTGAATCGGAGAGCACCGAATTACGTATGGATCCAAAGGGAACGGTGATGGACCTTAGGTACAGAAGAGACTGAAACAGCGCATTACGTCCACATGCTAACACCTTTTTATTGGTCTTTTTCACTGACTCACATGTACATTACCATGAAGGGTGAGGTACACGTACACGCGTGGTTTCCGTTTTCAATCACGGAGTGGAATAGAGTGTGCCCCGACATGTCAGGCCAATAGATGTTCAATGTGGTGGCCATCATGTACCGTGTGTACCGCGATGTGTCTTCAACCCCAGAGGATATGAAACAACGTATTGTGGCAGCCTGCGGCGACATTACACCAAATGTACTGCGGCGTGTACGACATTCATTACGCCAGAGATTGCAACTGTGTGCAGCAAATGATGGCCACCACATTGAACATCTATTGGCCTGACATGTCGGACACACTCTATTCCACTCCGTAATTGAAAACGGAAACCACGTGTGTACGTGTACCTCACCCCTCATGGTAATGTACATGTGCGTCAGTGAAAAAGACCAATAAAAAGGTGTTAGCATGTGGACGTAATGTGCTGTTCCAGTCTCTTCTGTACCTAAGGTCCATCACCGTCCTCTTTGGATCCCTAAGTAATTCGGTGCTCTCCGATACACAAGATCGAACAGCGGAGGAGTGGTACTCAAGCGCCAACTTTAGGTTACAACATCTCCGGATGTAATTAACATTTTACAATGCAACAAACGGCACTGATTACGTATTTGTTTATATGTTCAGATGTGCTAACAAAACTAACGTGGTTCCATTGAAAAAAAACGTAGGTTTGTGTTAAAAACATACTTCCGTGCATTTTTTTATGGTTTGTATTAACCAATTACACTAGCCCCTCTCCTCACATTCGGTCTGTGGAATCGATTCGTCAGTATTTGATGTGGTTTACGAAATATATCCAGCAGTAATGTTAGGTGACTCACCCTGTATATATGTTTGATATGTGTGTAAGTGGGCAAACCCACAAGTGAAAAGCTAATCCTGAAACCCTGGAAAGATTTCAACCAAACTTTGTGCACATATTCGTCACAATCTGGAGAGAGATAATGTGGCCGTTAGAATCACCAGTCTCCTATTGGGGTGCGTGATAACGTGGAATGAGGAGGAGGAGGAGTAGATGGACGGACAGTGTGGAGGAGGTAGGCACAGATAGGGCGGAGATGGATATGGACAAAGAGAAGGGGAGTAGGAGATGAAATTAGCGGGTGAGGGGGGGGGGGGGGGGAGGAAGAGAGCTGGGCAGAGGTAGGAGGAGCAGATGGACAGAGGGTGGAGCAATAGATTGACATAGAGGGGAGGGGAAGGGGGAAGGGGAGGAGGAAGGAGAGATGGACACAGGGACGGGCAGGAGGAGATGGAGAAAGACTGAGGGATGTAGAAGGTGGATAAAGAAACAGAGAGGGCGGTGGAGGAAATTGACAGACAGTGGGTGAAGGAGGAGACTGACAGAGAGAGGGGAAGGGGGTGATGGGTAGGGGGGGGGGGGGCGAAAGAGAACATGGACTAGCAGACGTTTGGAATAAATACGTACCTGGGCAACGCCAGGTACTCAGTCAGTAATATTAAGAAAATAATGGATGGCAAAGAGATGGCTAGTTGATTGCAGAACCGAACTAGCCGCCATAAGTCATATTAAAAGGTTCATCCTATCAAACCGTGTATGAATTCTGTCGCCACATAAAATGTCAACAACTTTATTGCTGTCACCTCATCACCGTCCAAAATAGAAGGTAAGTCCCTCGGCAGACCAAACGTTTCCTCCCTATCAGCATGCTAAACATACGACATTTTAACATAATGCACTGTGAGTGTGATGCCACAAACACTGCATTCCGGGCGATTTTCATGCCGCCAGAGATAAGCATGTGTCATTGGACTATGTCCGATACCAAGGTAAGTGCGGACCACTTCATCCCTTCTTTGAGTCCGAAAAGAAGTGCTCCATGGTCGAATGGTTGGTTTAACAGACCGCATTTCGTTGCTGGTAACTTCGAGCCACTGTTTCTCCCACTCAGCCGTCACTCGCTCTGTTACTCATGACATAAGAGGCTGTTAGGAACATTATTGTGGAGTGTGGAACTTTCCTGACAGGTTGCTTTAGCTACTCTACCAGCTTCGTCAATCCTGTCGAATCCAATGTACCCGTGTACCCTAGATTTCCAAGAGGTGTGGAGCGTCCTGGACCATCTGAATTGCCCTATCAGCAAGGTACACTTGCTGAGTAGCACGTAGAGTGCTAAGAGACTCCGTACAGGCAAGAAACTTCCCTCCACCAAGAAATCTCATTTGCTTCAGTGTTTTCTTGACAGATCACAACTCTGCATAATACACTAATAAATCGCTTGGTAGGCAGGTTCTAATGATACAGTGAGAGATAATAACAGACACTGTAACCTCGCTTGGATCCAGCAAAAACATTATGTGCTCGTGATACGCCGATAAAATACCAGTAGACATCTACTGTAGACGGATGTTGATTTTGTTGTGATCCGCCAGGTCCAAGTTAAGTATGGGCCTCGTGTGACAAAACAGGAGTATTAGTTTAGCTAGAAATGACTGCGGTCATCTAATAAAAGTGGAGGAAATCTGTTACATCTCGTCTGATATCACACGTACGTAAGTGTGGAGGAAACTCAAACCAAGAATCATTTACTTTCCAAGAATTACACGAATATAATGCTTACACGTGCAAGCAAGTCTCATAAAACTGTAACATGACGAGTATTCACAAATCTACCAAAAGTGAAATGTTCCCCTGCTACCATAGTACGTCATTAAACACAATTGCTATACACTGTCGGCAGCTATTCGCTAACGTAATGGAGAACACCGCACACTGCACGTATTTGTTCAACACGCGATATTAATCATCACGAAAACTGTCATTAAACAAGAAAATTACACTCGCAAATAAGACAAATAATCAACGGTAAGGGATTAAAGCTAACGAAAAATAAAGACTGAATAATTTTAGTCTCACTGATAATAACAGTAGTTATTTGCCGTAATGAGGACTGTATCAAGTGACAGGCTTCTAAAGAACTAATATCTGTCATAAAAATGTTTTTAGTGCACGAAATTGAATTTTAATCTATGTTTCTGAAAGTTACTTGAAAAATGCCATTCAGCGTTAAGTGAAATTTCAGTTTTTTAAAGTACAGTGGTGGTGAAAAAAATTTACGTATATTCAGCACAATTAATAACTTGAGTATAAAGTTCATTTCAGAAACAGTTCGCGATAGTATGAAGTCAGCCATTACTTAGCTGATGCTGCCAGAGAGACGTCGACGCCCGTGTTTTCGATCCATGGTCTTTTAGTGCGCAGTCCAGTAATTATCGTTGTCTTGCTGATCCTCTTGATCGTAGCCGCCCGTTGTAAATCAGCAGGAACGCGTGATGTTTGTAAAATATTCCCAATTACTGTACATGCATGCAGTGACATAAGTAAAACACGCTTCATTCAGTTTACACGCGACGTATTCCGACATCATAATGTTTGTTGTCTGTTTATAGGGACTGTTCTCAATTTACAGTTTCCCGTTCGATCATGGATCGGTACATTTCACAGAATCACGGTCCGCAATAAGAAATTACATCAACATATTTGTAATTTAATTGAACAGTTCGCGGTACGCGATAAGCAGTCTGTACTGTGAACAGGCCACAACAATTACGTGGATATCGGCATACCGTACGTTCAAGACTAACATGTTGATTATCAGTCCACGATACGAAAATGCCTAACTGTATTTCCAATTTAATTCGACAGTCCGCGCTATGCACTAAACAGGCAGTGTTGTCTATAATCAAAGCTTTACATATTACATAGTGCGCTGACGCGGTTTGGCGTTCTGGACATCATAGTTTTGCGATTAATGTGCCGAGTAACAGTCCAAATGGAACGCAATGCGCCACGTATAGTTATTAATTCCTTGTCCATGGTACCAGCTGTAATCACAGAAACGTGTCTCCGATCAAAGAGTTATTTTTCATCGCTCACAGACACAGTAGACTTGCACTCGCACGCCTCCTATCCTCTATCCAGACTCTTTGGTGGTGTTTTTCTCTGTCGACCTATCATTACGTTGCTACAGCTCAACACACATCTCTTAATATTAAACTTTCAAAAATTCCGAGAAATCGATTTAAAATACCGCTTCACATTATTCTACTCATGGAAAATACATTTAAATAACATCTTAGTAAACGTGCGCACACAGACCGTCAGAAAAAAATGAAAATAGCAGTTTTATTAATAGTAACTCCATGACATAAACAGAAATAAAATTTCGCAAAGAAATATAGGCACAAAACTCATTCTAAAATAAATCGTACAATGTATCAAGAAAACAGAGCAGAAAACAAGGGGAAAAAGCACAGGAAAACGAAAAAAATTGTAACGTGTCGTAGTGTTTTCTTCACACTGACTAGCATTCAGAGATATTATTTGCTCGACCCCTGTTTAAGAACTAGTATGTCTGCTATACCAAGCTGGTAGAGAGTTTCTTTCACACAGACAGAAAAGGGCTCAGTTGCTTGGCGATCAGTATCTTTGTTGTATGAGATATTCAGCCACAATACCGACAGCGGAGTGTAAGGAGGGGGACCCCACTTTATGTCACACCATGAGTTCTCAGCGGATGGTAAGGCAGTTGAATACCGTTAAAGTAATAGCAAAATATAGCTATCACTGCAATGAGACTTTTCGTTTATACTTCCCTGTGACATCTGTCATTACGAAATGATCTTTTCATCCCATCAGTTCATTAAATCACAGATCTACAATAAGACTGTATACACTTAAATAATAAATTTTAAAAACTGAGGTTATATGCTCTTAATTTTAATTTGGTCTAGAACGGTATTTTTGGAGATTTGTTACCACAAAATTTTCCCTGGTAGGTCTGTCACCAAAGGATCAACCTAAGGGTTTATAGATCCTTTATCTGGCCTCTGCCGTTCCACTACTGCAACAGGACTTCAGATAGAACAATGCTTCTGTGTGCCTGTCACTGTGTTCGGCAGTAACACTTGCTTCCTTGCGGCGACCGGCAACAAGCATGTTGTTGATATTGGAGCGTCTTGGTCGTAAAGCAGTTGGCGATAGTGAATACAAAGAAACTGGATCACTGATATTTAGCTTTCCACATGAGTTGCGCCTGTAGACTCACCCTCATCTCGTGCTCGGAGAGACCGCACGACGTGTAGTTCACGCTGGCGCCGCTCTCCCATGTGGCGTTGTCGGCGCATGCCCGGCTCACTGCAACACAGTACATTGAGAAACCGTGTTTATTCAGTGCGTTGTGCTTGTTACAGGTGGGAATGTTGGGGGCAGGTGGGGTGTAAAACATTACCATTGCAATCAACTGACAATGGTATCTGTTCATTATTTCAGTGTTGGTGCTCTGTAAAGTTTTTTTTTTCCCTTCCTTGATGGACAGAAGAGAAGTTTGTATCATTCTTATTGACTCATGTTGGTATGTAATATCTCTGTTTCTGGTTTGTAAATGCCTTTTGTGGGAAAAATAAATATCCGGCCTTCTACAGTCTGAGAATTTTTTCTCCCTTCTTGTTCCTGCGGTTCTCTAACCTACATTTAAGTTGGAGTCTGCTAAATTACTGGAATAAGTGTTATAATGTCTCACATATAGCCGTGTCTGTCATTTCAAATCCATCACCTGCCCCAATTTTCCTCATTCAAATGGTATCCATTGAGCTTTGAGTTTTTTAGTTCAGTCTTCAAACAAAAGAAACTGGTAACAAATTGTTGGACGGCGAACGACCGGACATGAATCGCGTTCTCCCGTTGCTTACTTCTTTAAATAAAGCCAAAGCGTCCCTGATATATTTCGTACAGATAATTTTTCAATAGCTTACATGATATTCTTGGAAGAATTGTAGTAAGTTGATCGGTCACCCGCAGTCTAAAAGCGCGTTAATCAGTCTGATCACTGACCGGATACAAAAGCAGAGGAAGAGGGCACCTTTGACGTAAAAAGTACTAAATGAATATTAATTTCTTCCTTCGCACTGAACTGTAAGGCGTGTTAAATTATATTTCTGGCCCCCGTCTTCAATGAAGTATTCTTCGCCGTAAAAGACATAGCATCTTAAAAATATGTAGCGCTTCAGATGTCTGTGTAACGCCTCCACGTGCTTCAAAGAGGCGCCGCCAGTTGTTCTGGAGAGAATGAGCTAGACGAACAAACAAACGTGGGGATCGAGAGTGTCGACAGCCAACTCCTGCAGCCAACACGTAGCTACGCTCATGTCTGTCACCGTAAGTTGTGTACAGCCCGCGGAGTGCTGTACCAAGCACAGTCGCGGTTCGTGGTTTCCGTACTCGGGAAAACAATGAATCTGTCACAGCGGTGGTCAAATTTTCGTGTGCTGGAGAGTCCAACGGACGTTTTTGTCCCTTCATTTATGTCTCAAAACATCTGTTTTTAGCAGTTCTATCTAAAGCAGACATTGCTAAAACGTCAAACCGTACCTTGACGGAAAAAAATACTTGGCTGTAACACACCTAATCAAGCAGACACTGTCAGCAAGACCGTAACTTTGCAGAAACATTACGTGTTTCGTCACTAATCGCCCGTGAAATTCTCGCTAGTTGGACACTTACGTTACAATATCATCGTGTATATAGCGAAACATATACAAACTTGGCATATCTTCATTGCAGTGGATAGAACTGCTGATGCCAGAAACAAAAAAAAAGTTTTGAGGATAAATTTCAGTCGTTAACAGCAAATAAATTTTATTACGCTTTACCGGTTAATATACCTTGGTTATATTTTTTATATATGCTTTTATATATGTTCCTTGCTGCTAGCGCAACAGATACATAGATGTGATTCAGTCGTTGTAACTTGTGAAACAGTGCTTAAAATATTGACATACAATATGTAAATTTCCGAACATACCATAATGTTATCCTTCTACAAGGAAAACATTGACTGTCGGCTAAACAAAGTAAGTTTCTCTATTAAAATTTTTATACTTCACATAAATGTGTAGCCAAGCTCTAAAAATTTGTATCCCTAATTTTGTAGGCTTCTGAAGATGGGAAATAAATTTGTCGAAACCGGTAAAGGATAACAAAATTTATTTACAACTGATTACCGAAATTTATCCTGAAAAATAAAATACATTAATAATAAACGTTGATTAATGACGTACCGAAGTTTATTAGAGTTATACAAGGGCAAGGATTCGAGAGCGTACGTCCAGACATTGTTGACTCCCCGTCTTCGTAAGCGGTGGATCATAAAAATTGTGTGCCGGCCGGTGTGGCCGTGCAGTTAAAGGCGCTTCAGTCTGGAACCACGTGACCGCTACCGTCGCAGGTTCGAATCCTGCCTCGGTCATGGATGTGTGTGATGTCCTTAGGTTAGTTAGGTCTAACTAGTTCTAAGTTCTAGGGGACTAATGACCTCAGTAGTTGAGTCCCATAGTGCTCAGAGCCATTTGAACCATCTTTTTGTACACCAGGAAAGTCACTTAGGACCGTCGGTTTGAAAATACCGTCGCTTGACGTTAAAAGTTATAAAGAAGCTGACTACAATGTTGCAGAACAGCCGAAAAGTATACGTCGTGATACATTAGTAACTGTTTTGACACAACAGAGAGCTGCATAGGCGGTAACACCCGATGTCATATTAGATTACTTCTGTAAGACAGCAACTTAACAGAGTTACACTGCTGAGAGAGTCTTGAGAATTTTACAAACTGATATCATAATGGATGCAACCGTGAACATACGTGTTAAGCGTTGGTCAATTCAATGGATGCTCTCGCAAACCTCAATCAACAAATACTAGTAAAAGACAGGTTTCTTCACATAATAACATGATTCATTTATTTGTTATAAAATTCGATCATCATATTGTAATTTTGAAACAAGCAGATTAAAACCGTGCGCCAGACCGGCACTCGCATCCAGAATCTTTCCTAATGTGGGCAGTGCTCTGTAGCCAAGTGTCCACGTACGACTACTATTTACGCCTCACACTTTAAAATATGTCAGTGCCTGTATTCTACTTTGCAAGTTTCACTGAACCTCTCCCACATACCTTGACGGACTAACAACTCCTGGAGGAAGTGGAGAATTAGCTTAGCCACAGCCAACATGGTTTTCCCCAGAATGAAACTTCTGCTGCGTCAACGACTTGGCGCCTACTCAGCCTGCAATCAACAACACAGCTGAGGCACAGCTCTTTAGACGGTAGACAAAGGATGGCCTCGCTCCATCAAGTTACCTCTGGACATTGGCTTATGGAACTTTGAATTAACTGTTACATTTTCAGGCCTTCAACGTTAAGATATTGTCGTTGTTCTTCCACAATTCAAGATGCGAATTGTTTTCAATTATTGTTTTCCATTTTAACTCCCGTCGGAGGAAACTGTTTATGTGTGTTACAATAAACTTCATGCTCATTTTATACCTGGACATTTTTCCTGCACTGCCTTCGGAACACACGTTAATTGATGATGAGATATTTTTTCTGAGGTAGTGCGTTACGTGTGTGTGCTCCTACCCAGGTGGACAGTGTTTTGGTGTGCGTTGTTCCAGTTTCAAGCACGCTAACGTCACGTTGCCTGCAGGATGACAGAACCAGTGGATGTCTCAGCCCAGGTGTTGCTGCTGCTCCAGAAGATCCAGAACATTCGTGAAATGCTGCTCGAACAGCTGGCGACCATCTCCACATCATCTCTGGAGCTCTCCAGCCACTCCCCTAGATCGACTCCGTGGTCAAGGGCTACCAGGCGATGCCCCCCCCCCCCCCCAACCCTCTCCCAATTCCAGCAGTTTGACAAGAAGATTGGACTATGTATGAACTAAATCAAAAGCATGGAATAGCACTTCTTAGCCCACAGCATCATAGGTGGTACCCAGCATGCCCAGACATTTACCAACTTCTGCAAACACTTAGCCCCACAGGACCCATCACAAATGTTCGCTGCCACCCAACACCGTCGGTTCCAGTCATGCCCCACACCCAGGTTGGATTCACACAATGGAAGTGAAGACTCAAATGTCAGACACCATCTTCAACAGTTCCTTTTTTGCAGCCAGTGTTTTCGTAGTCATCAGAGACGCAAGTGATACTAATGGAGCTCTAAGCAAGAGGAAATCCAGATATCAATAATCTGTCTATAGAGCTGCAGATAGATAAGGGGCCTTCTGAGATCATCATAGATGGGCAGCCTTTTGACACTCTGCTGCATAGTTACATCAGTCAGATCATTAAAGCCAACAGCCAATTTAAATTCCAAGTACAGCACTTTTCAACTACATTAACAGCCAGGTAGAGGACATAACGACGCACCTAATAGATGGCAATGTGTTTGCCAAAATTGATCTCCACAATGTGATCTCCAGCTTCTGTTGGATAAGAATTCCCAACGCTTCTTATTGACCGGTACCTCTTCTGGACTCTTTCAGTAGAACAGACTTGCGTTCAGCATTTATTGCTACCTCATGCGCATCACCTGCACTATATAGATGACATTCTAGTCACAGGCAAGGACACACAGGACTGCATGCACTCTTCACAGATCTCCAACAGGTCAGCATCAAATCTACATCTACATCCATACTCCTCAAGCCAACTGACGGTGTGTGGCGGAGGGTACTTTGAGTAACTCTGTCGGTTCTCCCTTCTATTCCAGTCTCGTATTGTTCGTGAAAAGAAAGACTGTCGGTATGCTTCTGTGTGGGCTCTAATCTCTCTGATTTTATCCTCATGGTCTCTTCACGAGATGTACGTAGGAAGGAGCAATACACTGCTTGAATCCTCGGTGAAGGTATGTTCTCGAAACTTCAACAAAAGGCCGTACCGAGCTACTGAGCGTCTCTCCTGCAGAGTCTTCCACTGTAGTTTATCTATCATCTCTGTAACGCTTTCGTGATTGCTAAATGATCCTGTAACGAAATGCGCTGCTCTCCGTTGGACCTTCTGTATCTCTTCTCACAACCCAATCTGGTACGGATCCCACACTGCCGAGAAATATTCAAGCAGTGGGCGAACAAGTGTACTGTAACCTACTTCCTTTGATTTCGGATTGCATTTCCTTAGGATTCTTCCAATGAATCTCAGTCTGGCATCTGCTTTACCGACGATCAAATTTATATGATCATTCCATTTTAAATCACTCCTAATGCCTACTCCCATATAATTTATGGAATTAACTGCTTCCAGTTGCTGACTTGCTATATTGTAGCTAAATGATAAAGGATCTTTCTTTCTATGTACCCGCAGCACATTAAACTTGTCTACATTGAGGTTCAATTGCCATTCCCTGCACCATGCGTCAATTCGCTGCAGATCCTCCTGCATTTCAGTACAATTTTCCATTGTTACAACCTCTCGATATACCACAGCATCATCCGCAAAAAGCCTCAATGAACTTCCGATTTTATCCAGGTCATTTATGTATATTGTGAATAGCAACGGTCCTACGTCACTCCCCTGCGGCACACCTGAAGTCACTCATACTTCGGAAGACATCTCTCCATTGAGAATGACGTTCTGCGTTCTGTTATCTAGGAACTCTTCAATCCAATCACACAATTGGTCTGATAGTCCATATGCTCTTACTTCGTTCATTAAACGACTGTGGGGAACTGTATCGATCGCCTTGCGCAAGTCAAGAAACACGGCATCTACCTGGGAACCCGTGTCTATGGTCCTCTGAGTCTCGCGGACGAATAGCGCGAGCTGGGTTTCACATGATCGTCTTTTCCGAAACCCATGCTGGTTCCTACAGAGTAGATTTCTAGTCTCCAGAAAAGTCATTACACTCGAACATAATACGTGTTCCAAAATTCTACTACTGATCGACGTTAGAGATATAGGTCTACAGTTCTGCACATCTGTTCGACGTCCCTTCTTGAAAACGGGGATGACCTGTGCTCTTTTCCAATCCTTTGGAACGCTACGCTCTTCTAGAGACCTACGGTACACCGCTGCTAGACGGGGGGCAAGTTCCTTCGCGTACTCTGAGTAAAATCGAACTGGTATCCCATCAGGTCCAGCGGACTTTCCTCTTTTTAGCGATTTTAATTGTTTCTCTATCCCTCTGTCGTCCATTTCGATATCTACCATTTTGTCATCTGTGCGACAATCTAGAGAGGGAACTACAGTGCAGTCTTCCTCTGTGAAACAGCTTTTGAAAAAGACATTTAGCATTTCGGCCTTTAGTCTGTCATCCTCTGTTTCAGTACCATTTTGGCCACAAAGTGTCTGGACATTTTGGTTTGAACCACCTACTGCTTTGACGTAAGAACAAAATTTCTTAGGATTTTCTGCCAAGTCAGTACATAGAACTTTACTTTCGAATTCATTGAACGCTGTAAAGAGAAGTTCTGTTTCTTTTGTTCACCAAGTAGAGTACTTTGGTCACTTTATAGTGCATCAAGCATCTACCCTACCCAACATTATGCTGAGGAAGTGCAAGAATTTTCGATTCCCAACAATACCAGCCAGATGAAATTAATTTTGGGGCAGCTCAGTTATTACTGTAAATTTATTCCGTATGCAGCAGCCATTGAAGAACCCTTACATCACCTCATAGCCATTCTCTGGCAATGGACTCTGGCATATGACAACACCTTCCGGAACTTGAAAGAGGCTTTCTTTTACTCCACGTTCCTGAGGGTGTATGATCATGCAAAGCCCGTAACCTTGGCAGCTGTACATTGGACTATGGATTGTCGCAATACTTTCACACGTGATTGACAGTAGGATGACCAATTACATTTGTATTTAAGACTATCTCCACTGCACAACGTAACTAGTCAAGTAAAAAAATAATTCCTAGCAATCATATTCGCTCTAAAAAGTTTCATAATTACGCCTACGCCACCGTTTCACCTTCTTCATGGATCACAAGCGCTTGTACCCTCTTTTCGAAGTGTCACCAAATATTGTGACCAAACCAACATGCTGCCTCCAGTGGTGGGAGCTGTTTCTTTCAAGTTATAACTATGACGTTCAGTACCATTCAACAACCTGACGTGCTAATGCTAACCTCCTCGTGCGTCAGTTACAAGGCCAGGAACTAATCTTCAACGGAGATGCAGAAGTCTGCTTTCATCTAAATGTCACCACCGAAGTAACTTTCATTGGATGCCAAGTTCGTTACACACGACACCACAGGAGATACAGTGCTCGACGAAGGGCTCTGAGTGGTGCAACACAATTGGCCACAAGACAGCAAGCAGCAGTGATACCTGGAGGTCCAGGCCTACTGCCATCACCAGGATCAGCTCTCCACCCTCAAAGGTGCGCTCTTGCTCTGGGTGGCAACAGCTGCACCAAAGCTTTGATACCAACAGCTCTTCAGCACATCTTCTGTCTCTTGCCCAACAGGCACTGAGGCATTGTGATAACTAAGCACCTGGCCTACCAACGTGTCTACTGGTGGGGCGTGGATGCTGCTGTTACCCACACAGGTTACCTCCTGCCCCACCTTCCAGAGCAATAAGATCGAACCTCCACCTCCTTTTTTTCCTTATCCAGATACACCTGCCTCCTGGATCCCACTACAACTGGGTTTTGTGGGACCCTTATATCTTCCTGGACCAACACCTCCTGAAAGAAGTGGAGAAATAGCTTGGCAGCAGCCCAGAAAACTGTTTCCAGAATGAATCTTATGCTGTATCGAGAACTTGGTGCCTACTCAGCCAGCATCCAACACAAATGGGAGATGGACTTCGACAGGGTCAACTCCGCAGACGACAGGGATGGCCGCACTCTGCCCAGCCACCTTGGGGCAGCCCAGTCACTGTCAGAGGTCAATGTCCCTGCCAATCTTCTATCCTCCATGGGCCACATGACCAAAAGTTGTACCTGCTGTATTCCTACACCTGGGCAACATTTATGTTATCACCTGGACTGTGCTCAAGCAGTTCATACTGAGTAAGTTACATGGCACAGGTGCAGTCACTCAATCAGAACTCAGTGTGGAGCCATCACTAGATGACAACGCAGTCCATGTCGACTTTTCTGTCCAGGAGCTGCCAGCTGCGGATTACATTTTGTGTGGCCTATACACCAAAGATACATGGCCACCAATGCCACGACCAGCATTTAAACATTGCAATATTTGTCTTTGTTTTTCTTGGAAAAACTCCAGTCTTAAACTTGGGAAAGATTTTTTATGCATGTTACAATAAACTGCATATTCATCATATACCTAGGTATTTTTCCTGCGCTGTCTTCGCAGACACATCAGCTTCCATTCTGTAGCCCAGCGTCCAATGATTCATGTTGCCAGCTTTCCATTTTACTGGTAGATTATCAGCCTCCTCTCCATAACGTACAAGATACTGATAACAGTTATCGCCAAATACATGAAAAAAAATGGATTTCGATCAACAAGAAGAATAAGCTGGCCTTAGAACTGTGTATTGGACTACAGACAATTTGCAAGTTGCAAAGACATGGTAGAATGGAGACACAAAAAATAGTAAAAATTAGCAGTGTAGCTGTTGAACCATGGTATGAGTTTTATGTTTAATTGAAGTCAGCGACTGGAAGTACTGAAAAAGAAATCAACAGAAAAGTGACAATGATCTGTAGTGACATGCACTTTTAGAGCAAAAACGATTCCAAAACTAAAGGCTGCACAACGAATATCGAAAAGATGCCTGAATTACTAGAAAAATAGGAAAACAATCAAATAGGAATATGTGTAAAAATGAATAAATGTTTCAGGCAACAGTTTAAGAGGAGGTGGGGGGGAGCGAGGAGACATTAGTAAGTGGGCTGAGTCTATTCTGTGTGACAGTACCCAGGATGATTTATGACACCCTTCACTCTGCTGCCCTCTGCCCCCCTATCCTCTTCACCGATAATTGATTTATGACACCCACCCATCCCTCAGCCCTCTGGATCAATTGCTGATTAGGAAATTCAAAGGAAGTTATCCTATTGCTTCCTTCAAGTTGGTGGAACGATGGAATCATATTCCAAAACAGTGGCAAGATGGTGGAGGGACCATCAGGACAGCAGCTGTTGAAAATTTGGCGGCCTATATAGGGTCACAAACAAACACGGAAATCCTAGATGGGAGAATTAGTCTAGTTGTACTTGACAGTTTGAAAGGAGTCTCTCCCCAAGTTCAGTGTCAAGAGGAAATAGGTTCTGCACCATACAAGGGTAAACAAGATGGCCGATCTAATGCAGTTGTATGTGTGAGAGAATTTTTTTTAAGAATTACAGCCTTGCTACATGATGACTACACTATGGAGGTGGTGGGTTCACTTTTTTAAAACAAATTACATCGAAGTATGCTGGGAGCGTTGGATTTGTTTTTTTAAATGATTACAGGTGCCTTAACGAATGTTCGACTAATTACAGCAACACCAGACGCATTTCGGAAACACTGCTATCAAGCCTAGCACAGCCGCTCTTGTAGATCACATAACGGAATGCTACCAAGTGTATAGCTCACTCACGACCAACCGTGATTGAGTCGACCAGCGTGATCATGTATAAACCTTTCACCTCTCGAAATCTGTCACTCTGTCCGTGAGTCAGTTTCCTTTCTCCTCACCCTAAGCTCACGTAATGCTTTGCATGGGAGCTGTGTATCCTGGACTCCCATGCTTAGATGATTTACACAGACTGGGAAGTAGAAGATCCACAGCTGCCAGCTCATGGATGCCACCTTGCAGTCTGTCAGCGTCACCTTCAGAGATCGATTATTACTTACAATGTTTCTCGACCTATAAATGCCAGAAGAAAAAAATCCATAGAAGTGTTCGTATGAATCACTCACTGAGGGATCTATATAAACTTCATTATTTGTATAGATAGCTCATACATCCTGAGAATCGAGAACTTCAACAATTTTTGCCTGTTATCGATATCAATACTGGCAAGATATAAAAACTGTAACAAATATGCCTGTATGTAACATAAATTTCCACTTCATATGTCTACTCAATCCTGAGGACAAGGGGTCTTAACAGACAGACAGATGGCCACACAGATGGATAACAGAGGACAAAAAAATATTCTTTTCAATGTGTGATAAAATTACAAATCAACAATTTTCTTATACCTACCTATACTTTTGCTATGGAACCTTGCTATCAAATTCCGTGATTGTAGGTCAATGGAAAATACCCCATAGGTTTCAATAATGACATGCACAACAGCCTAATTGTACTCCACACAGAAAACCATGGTAAAAAAATTGATGTACTAGAACAAATAGAAATAATGTTACACAAAATAAAATCTTCTGTAAACATGTTGAATGAACAAACGGCGATTTTTAGGTAAAAGTTTATTTTTCCCTAAAGAAACAAATGTTTAATAATGTTGTTAGTTCATCCATTTGATAATATAATCCACACTCGACATACTCACAAGTATTTGTTTTGGAAATGACATCCTATGTAACTAATAATAAAATTGCTTTGTATCTCCTTTAAAATAAAAACAACTGTGTATTTGTAGAAATGCAGCCTCTTCATATTTGAAATTCTTTGAACTGTTTTGACTTGCGTTTACAAAATGTGCTGCAGAACGAAAAGTGTATACATGTTCGTTGACACTGTACTTCAAAAACCATGTTTTCAAAACTGGAAACAGTAAGTTATTTTTCGATTAGTACTGTTTTTGTAAATTCATTTTTAAAATGTGCGTGATTTGTAATACACTATTATGATCTTACCGGGACCAGAATTAAACTAAATCTGGGAAAATACCCGATGTGGTAAGTCAAAACACCAGACGATCAGCCCCTAGGGCTCGAAATGCAACGTGCATTGAAATAAAATCACGATTGAGACTGAAAGTAGTTGTTCTTTATTTTATGAAAGTCACACAGTCACGGAAGAAACATCGACAGAAATGGATAAAATTAGGTTATATCTGCCTAGCCAGGACCTAAGAACGGCGTATTCATTCAAAAATAAGAAACTTAAACTAACCGAACTGTCTTGCAACATCAGATTTATCAAATAACGTGTTTCTAATGGTTCAGTTCTAAACTATGTTAACATCACGAAAAAATGTTGTTCAGAAGCAGCCAAAATAGAAGAAACTTTGAGGAAGCCTAGTGACGTATAGGAATTAGGCTACAGCACAAACAAAAAGAAGAACTTAAGACAAATCCTTACTTCCTGCTTCTTGAGTTAACTAATGTGCTACATCCATTAGAAATGAATTATTTAGATGGATATATAACAGTCTTATGCACAAAAGTTAGAACTGATCTAACTGACCAACATGCAAAAAGTTTGAGTCACTTAAAGAGGAACACCCCAGTGCCCAGAATACTGTAATTTCTAAAACACAGAATATGTATGAAAGAGTTATACACAATACGTCTGCCACTCCTGAAAATAAGTGGTCAGTAACAGTTAGACAGACAAATGGACAAAAAAGTAATACCATAAGGGTTCAGCATTTTGCCGACTGAGGTGCGGAATGCTAAAAACATCGAAAATGAAATGACACGTTTCGCAGCAACGAGAGTGCAACGCAAATCCGTCACCCAGTATTGAGAATTAATCGAAGTTACCTTCACGTTATACATAAGCGTCAATATCTTTGCGTACTCTTGACCCAAAGATAAACATTTTAGTGACGTGGTGAAAACGTTGTAGCTCTTAATTTTTATTGGTGGGCTCCCTGCACACAGTAGTAGTGGTTTGATGTTGGATAATCACAGCTCTTTTTATTAAAAATCATAGCTAATTCTTGGATTATACCCTTGTCCATAAAGTAACAGTCATCGGTATCGAACTGCTGCAATATTCCAGGCAATTGATACGTACCAAGACATAGTTTCTCATCAGCTAATTCCACCTTCTACCGTATACCCGCATGTTTTTTATATTGCGACGAAATGATTTACAGTGCTTCCTTGTCGACTTTTACGTTTTCGTCTCTGTGTCAGTTATCTACACGTCAATAGAATGTAATCGTGAAAGGGTAAACCTTACATGCAACTGAAAAATATCTGATGGTGTGGTCTGAGACACCCAAATGTTATTGTTCTCTTGTGGTTAAGATAGGAAAAGCGTCTGAGTCTTTCTAAAGCCATCCTACTTGAAACATTTTAAGTCTTTAGTAGAAGAATATTTAACTAACAAAACACAGATATAATAAGGAGCTGTAGAAAGTGTTTTGGTGACAGTGCTGATGTGTAGGGGAAAGTATCAACACTGGACTGTCGTAAGGACTGCGAGAAACTGAGGGCAAAATTTCCTTCAGTAAGGTGAAAGGCGTTAACTTTAATTACATGACAGTGTCCATAACACAGGAAATGAAACTGAAAGTGCCTAATTACAAGATCAATGGTGATATACTATTACACAGAACCATCATGTAAATCAGTGTTAGGGGGCAGGATGCAGAACTACTTCAAGAGTGCGGAAAGCAACAGATGTTTAATACACGACTTTTTCTTTTTCTTCCACGTGATATTCGAGAGTGGAATGGTCGACATTATTGACCTTGATATTGGTATTAGCTGAACTAAGACGAATATTTGACAAATAATACAGCAAAATTTGGACTTTATTTAAAACACGATGTCTATAGAAATTACTATACATATGATAAGCAAACAGGGAGCGTTTTGTAGGAGCTGATATGATATCCCATGGAAGAAAGATCGCGTAGTTTTCGCGAAACATAGTTGGATAGCTTTATCGAACTGGTGTGTAAGGTGGTAATTCTATTGCCAGTATAGGGTTTTGTTGGGGTTTTTCTATAACCTATGAAGATTTCAGCGATGTCGCCTGGAGATTACACAGCACTGGTAAATACACGATGTTTTTCAAAACTATGTCAGCGCCACTGTCTTTTTTTTATACAAAAAAGGAGTCATTACTGCTTTTGTACACAAAGGCCTCAGTGGCAGGGTGGCTACGCTCTATAAATAATAAAGTGGGATTAGTTTACCGCAATTTTGTAGGTAAACACATTCACGATACATGTTTTTAAATGTGCTACAAGTACGAGCCCCTGATTACCAAGCCATTTTTGTGAAAACTACACATGAATAGCATTTTCCATTTCCGCAACATCTGCGGTGCAAGTTTTAGGCGATTCATCCTGCGTACACTGCAATTCACTATACATGTCAGAGGGTACTACCGACAGATACAAATACACTCCTGGAAACTGAAATAAGAACACCGTGAATTCATTGTCCCAGGAAGGGGAAACTTTATTGACACATTCCTGGGGTCAGATTGTAACCTCCCCACAAGAACTTTAATAAAAGACAATATTATATAGAAATGCTAATGGACATTGCTCTAAGTGTAACCTCTCCACTGAAATTTTAAAAACAGAAATAATAAATGAATGGGAGCCAAGCGTAACCTCCCTAGCAATAAAATTTAATGACAATAAAAGTGAGAATCGCGATCTGACTCAAATATAAGTTCTTCACACAAAAAAAAAATTAAAGTCTATTCAGTGATAAGAAAATCTCAGTGATAATGATAATTCAATTAAACCGAAATATCGGTCTTTGGCCCTGTGCAAAAATCAGAATTAAATTCTTACCTCAGTGAAACTGCTTGTCAAATTTCTGCTCTTATTGTTGCGCACGGCTTGGAGGAACTGCATAGCAAATAATATATTTTTTTTTTTTTTAAATTTAACTGAAACTTTTCTTTAAGGGAAGTGGAACGAAATCGTTAGTTCAATTAAATAAATTTTTTTTGTAAAAATTGCTTTGAAATCAAAATTATTATTGGGCATTTGTTGGAAATTAATTACAATAAATAAACTTTACATTATCTGATGATTACCTACATTAACAATATACCTCATTCAGCATCTTGACCAGAATGCCATGTCGACGCTCGCCGACTGCGTCCCGCTCGCGACCGTGACAGGACTAGACCACTACTGCCGACAGACTACATCACACAACCGCACTGGGCTGCTACTACTGACCGACTGCACTGGCCTACTGCAACTCGCGTACTCCACGACGACTACTACTGTACTGCTGGACGCAACTGAACTGAGCTACTGCTATCGACAGACTGCACTGGCCTACTGCTACTCGCGTACTGCTCGCAACACTCGCGCGGTCAAGCGCAGACTAACCACGATAATAGGCTCTCTGGTCAAAGATTTTAACGTGCCTCACCATCGCTGCTACGTTACATACGTGTTTCATAACCCTCCACTGGGGGGGGGGGGGGCAAAAATTTGGCAGCGATGGTGAGTCATTTGGACTTGCCATCGCAAGAAATTTTTACAATTTACAGAATATTCAATTTAGTACATAAATTAAATGTTGTGCACATGCACCGAGTACAAAATATAGCAGACAAAGACAGGATGTGAATACAAAACATAGTAGCAAATCAGAAAACTGTATATACAAATTATTTGACAGATAACAGAGTGCACACGCACTGAAAAAATTCTTTAGCATATTCAGAACAAATAAACAGACTGGCAAAAAAATCATGTTGACAAGTGACATAAGTGTACTCGCACTGGAGTTCAGCAAATCTAAAAGGTATAACCTATGAACATAAATGATGTTAGCAAAAAATGATTTTCACTATGTGACAAGAATTAGGATAAGAAAGGGAAGGATTGCATCATGGTTGTAGCACTTTAGATTGCACACAGCTGTTCTGAAAGTCCATATCTTTCCACAGAAGTACAACACCAAGTGACACAACTTGAAGTTATTTTCCCATCAGAATTTATCAGTGTAGCCAAGACACTGAACTGTCGTAGTAATGTTCCATGTTTTCATTTTGGCAATACATTAGGTACACCAAACAGTGGGACCATAATAACGTCTTCATCGCTCACGGTGGTGGACAGCATGTCGTATCAACACCACGCTCTTACAAGGCACACCAACGTAGAATTAGAGCAAAACCAAAGATAGTGCTCCATGATCACTAGGATAGACAGGACAAATGGACATTGCAGTAATTCAGGGTAGTTGGCTCATAAGGTGAAGGACATTAGTAGTTTGCGGCATTCATAGCCCAGTTATTGAACATTTCTGTACCAAGTATGTAGTATTACAGAAAAATGTTCATTAATTGTTTTACATAGAATCAGTAACCTTCTTTTCCTAGTTACAAAGCATTATGAAATAATCGCATTCTTTTCCGGTTACAAAGTATAGCATAGTTAATTAATCATTTGTCATTCCAATATAGCATTAATCATTAGCCTTCTCCTAATTACGAAGCATTATTAAACAATCACATTCCTTTCCAGTTACAAAGTATGGCATAGTTAACTAATCATTTGTCATTTCAATATAGTAAGAATCATTAGCTTTTTCCTAATTACAAAGCATTATTAAATAATCGCATTCTTTTCCAGTTACAAAGTATAGCATAGTTAATTAATTATGTGTCATTCCAATATAGTAATAATCATTAGCCTTCTCCTAATTACAAAGCATTATGAAACAATCGCATTCTTTTCCAGTTACAAAGCATAGCATAATTAATTAATCATTTTCCAAGTGACATATTATTCATTGCTGTTCAGCATTACTCAGAACTTTCTCGAACTGGTATCACTATTTGGGACTGGTAATACATTTTTTTGTTAGCAATGCATTGCGTTGGGATCGATAATTAATTGCTGAGGCATAACACTATTTGCTTTTGACCTATTGCTGCAAATGAGGATAGGGAACGTCATTCGTCATGAGTCAGCTGTAGCAAGGTTATGTAACAAGGCAGTATATGTGATCACATTTATAAATGATAAACACAAATGGGTAAAAAATAAAAATGCAAGTACTAGAACAGGTATAATAAGTAACAGGTTTAGTAAGTATCATGAAAAGCTTCTCCTGGAAAAAAAATACAAAATGGATTATTGACCTGAAAGAAGAAACGCACACTAGGCTGAAAAGTAGTCAACTTCGAATTAACAGGTAGTGAAATGTGTATAAAAATGTGTTCCATAGCTGTCCTTTCCAAAACTTTCCGTCATCCTACTATGCAATATAACACCTGCTGTCAAAACAAACTGCAACAAATACTTAAATAACTACATAGCATAAATACATAACTTCAACATTATCCTCATCTGTAAAGAGAAAACTTCATTATTCATTATCCATATTATCATAACTTCATTATTATCATCACCTGTAAAGAAAAACTTCATTATTCATAATACCATATCCTTCATCATTATTCGTCAGCATTCATTATCATCTGCAAAAATATCACTTCATTACTCATTACACAACTATTCCTTATCTCTAGCATATTTCATCACTAAAACTAAGATGTGTAGTTCTGTCTGACAGCCTGCATCAATCACCTTGTATTCTGAAAGAAAAAATTAGTTAAGACTGCTATTCTACGATGAGTATAGTCTATTCTTGTTAATGCTTGTTAATCCTGATCCATTTACTCTTCCTCATAAAGTTATTGCATCTTCTTTCGTTTATTCCGTAGGTGAAACTCCCATTTCTGTTGAATTTATTTCTTACACGCATCATTTCTTTCTGAAATTGATGAACAAAGATTAATGTCCTGCATTTAAATCATATACCCACTAAACAATGACTAGTTTATGGTGACATAATTAACCATACAGCATAACATGACAGAAAACGTAATATGTCAAAGACATTGACAGTGTTCAGATGCAAAATGTACAGAGAATATCACAATGCAGCAGCAAAAGAAAAATGTAAAACAGTCACGATCTTGAGATGTCATAGGGCAAAAAGAATGTCAAAGTCAACTGGTGTGTGTTATATCTTAACTATTTCACAATACATACAAACAAAACTGGAGTACAATCATACACAAAAAAAGTGGAAAATGTGCACGGTCTGATGTGTAACGACAAGAAAAGCGACCTGCTAACCATACCTTGCCGGGCACTTGCCAAGAAAAAATACGATAATCATCAGTAATTAGTCAGGTGAAATAATTGCATTAGTAAATGACATCATAGTGTGTTGAATCATAAAGTGTCTTCATTCAATAAACGGTTTAATGTTTGAGATATGGTGGTTGCCTTTCGATTTTCTGGTTCTCAAAGTTTCAACGTGTACAACATTGGGGTGAGGGATGCTGCGAATTCGATATGGACCTGCGTATAGAAGTTCAAATTTACTGCACTTACCTTTTAGTTTGCTGGATAAATAGTGTGTACGTACTAATATCATCTGTCCAACGTGAAAGTCTCGGCGTCTACAAACCTGTTTTTGCTGTCTTCTCCGGCGCTCTGCGGCACGTTTGATGTTGTTCAGCGCAATGTCAATTATTTCGTGGTGTCTTAGTCGACGACAGGTAGGGAAGTTTACTAATTCTTTAATTTTGTATGGTGGTTCAACGTTTTTCAGTATAACAGACGGAGATAGCATAGTGGATTCATTTGGAATGGAATTAATTACATCTTGGAATGAGAGTATGTGTGTATCCCAATCAATATGTCTTTTGTGGCAGTATATTCGGCACAGCTTACCAATTTCTTTCATTAATCTTTCACAAGGGTTCGAAGAAGCATGGTACTTGGATATATAGATCGGAGAAATGTTTCTGGCTCGTAACATGCGTGTCCATATGCCACATAGAAATTGTGATCCATTGTCAGAAATTACTTTCATCACATGCCCTACATGAAATAGAAAATGTTTTACAAATGCTTTCGAAACAGTTTTAGCAGTAGCTTTGCGTAACGGAGTGAAAGTAACAAATTTTGAAGTGAGCTCAACAGCGACAAAGATGTAGCAAAAACCTCTGTTAGTTCTCGGAATTGGACCAACAATGTCTACTGCGGCCATATGTCTTAATTTAACAGGTATAATGGGATATAATGGAGGAATATGTGAGGTGGTGTCTGATTTAGCTTTCTGGCAAATTTTACGCTAAAACTCGTCGTATACGTTTTTCCATGTTGGTAAAATAACAGTTCTGTCTCAGTATAAGAAAACATTTTCGTGCTCCGTAATGTGCGTAACTTAAATGAGTGTACCAATTTATTTGTTAACCAGTTCGTCAGGAATGCATAATAACCAATTGTTGCTGTCAGGATGAGAGCGGCGAAACAGAATGTCATTGCGTACAGTGTAGTGGTTTCTAATCGTAACATTATTCTTATCTTGCCAAAGGTGTTTAATTTCTTTCCACACGTTGTCTTTATTTTGTTCTAGTGCTATGTCCTGTAATGACGATGAAATAAAGTTTTCAAATGCAACTTTCTGAATGTACATGACACTGAAATTTGCTTTGCAGAAGTTGGTTGCTGATTGTTGCCGAGAGAACGCGATAGTGCGTCTGCTATAACATTTTGTGTGCCGGGAATGTGAACTATCGTAAAATTAAATTCCTGTAAATAAAGTTTCCATCTGCTTAATCTGTCGTGAGTAAATTTAGCCGAAAGCAAAAATTGTATAGCTCTATGGTCTGTGTAAACGGTAGTATGTCTGCCATAAAGAAAGTGCCGAAATCTCGTAAAAGCCCATACAACACATAATGTTTCCAATTCTGTAACGGAGTAATTTCGTTCAGCAGGTGACAAAATGCGGCTTGCAAATGCGATGTTTTTAATTACTGTAGACCCACCTTCTTCAATTTCCTGGAAAATATGTACGCCTAAAGCGGTGTTGGAACTGTCGGTGGCAATGGAAAAATTTCTGGTAAGATCTGGGTGCGATAAAAGTGGTGCATTCAACAGAGCATGTTTTAGGTTCACAACTTCAGAGTGTGCTTGCTTATCCCAAGACCAAATACTGTTTTTACTTGTTAATTGGCATAATCTGGGTGTGTCTAAAGCAGAGTGATGAATAAATTTACGAAAAAAAAAATTAATTAAACCCAAAAAACTGCGTAATTGCTTTTTTGTCGTAGGAATAGTAATGTCACGTAGAGCTTGAAGTTTTTCCGGATCAGGTGCAATGCCTTCTGCTGAAATTACGTGTCCAAGAAATTTTATGGAAGTTTTGCCAAAGTGCGATTTACTAAGATTAACTGTAAGTCCTTGTGCATGGAAAGTTTGTAACAGTTGTTCAAGAATCAGATTGTGTTCAGACCAGTTAGCTTCTGCGATAAGAACGTCGTCTACATACGTCGTAATTCTGTCCTTAATGCAAACGTGTGTCGGATGGCGTCAAAATTAATAACATTTTCTTGAAGAAGATTCTGCGTGTCAAAATTATTGCTTACGTTACTGGAATATGAAACCTGTACTGTGTCTGGTCAAATTCTGTCGTACGTGCTATTATTTACGGGAGGATGCTGTGGCATTTCGACTATTTGAACTGCTCTGTTATTTCTTACTGACGTTTTACGCTATCGATGACACCTATTGTCTGTTTCATTCATGATTATTTGTTGTTGATGATGTTGTTGCTGCTAATAAGATCGAATGTTATTAAATGTACGCTGAAAATTGTGCTCGTTATTTTTTTACGTCTGTCGTGATACTCATTCCTATACGGTGTATTGCGATACGAGTTGAAATAGAGTGTTGTCTGTACGTAGTTATTTCTTTGCTGCCATGCGTTACTATTTGTTGGGGCTGGGACTATACGTGCACGCGGCGAAACATTAAAGTTTGGTTGACCTTGTAGACTGCATTGTAGGTTAGGTATGCTAAGCGGTTGACTTTCATGCTGTTGTGGTAAAAAGGTCTATTGTTACCAAAAAATGCGTTTGCAGTTAATTTTACACATACTGATGATTACGATTTTTATCTGTTATTTAAGTTCTCGTGATTCTGGAGTGCCTAATGAAAATTGTCACATTCGGTAAAAAATTTGTCTTATCGGGTTTTCATTACATATTCTTAATTCTAGATAGAGCAATAGTTAAAGAGCTGTTTTGATAGATATAAAGGATAGTAGAAGAAAAGGCAGCAGTGCAGAAAACTAAAGATGAAACAGCACTACTACAGCTCGGGGCCCTATGCTCGCTACGGCACATATTTATTAAAGCGTAATGAATCCCCTGAGGTCTATTACGCACTGCAAATCAATTTTAGCTTTTGCGTTGCAGGAAATGGCGGTAAAATTCCAAAGGCAAATTGTTGTATCCGTGCTAATTCAAATTTCTGCATTATAGGCAATGCTGATGAAAATGCAAAAATAAATTGTCGCATCTGGTTCAAAGCTAGCTTCTGCATTACAGGCAATAGCGGTGAAAGCAAAAAAATAAATTGTCGCATACAGTGCAAATCGTGTATCTGTGTTCTGCCATTATTAAATTCCTTAGATT